>NC_081413.1:687593348-687949148 GCF_030272615.1 Cryptomeria japonica
CAATCACTATTGGTACCCTTGACTATTACACTATAACAGTTCACCAGTCACTTTGTCTCTACCGGTCAAAGCCTCTTACCAATTCTATCTTCAAATACTCAGTCAATTCAATATTCTGCAATGAACTCTAAGAATGATTATATCTTTGGTTGCTTAAGCACACTCTCTTCTCGCAATTGGCATCATCTATCATCTCTTCAATCTACATATTTATACATAAGCTTTCCTGCCAAAATGAGGTTCAAACTATCTATGGTTAGGGTTTCTTCTACCTGCCATGGACCATATCAAATCGCATAAGATCTCCTCTCCATGATTGACAACCTAATACAATTCAAGCTTCACCATCTTTCCATTCTTTCCATAACACACTTACTATATTTGGCAAATACGACTTTGCTTTTTGTCAATAATCATAAAAGCTCTGGATGTTTTCTTCACCAAATCTGATATGATACTCGACATCCTAGATCAATCCTTACATCACCAATCTCAATCTTATTCTATCATTCTCCTTCGAGCCGCAAACCTCTGTCATCATCCTGTGATTTATGTAGACTGCATTAAATGTCTTACCAATCACTGACCACTTCGATGATGCACTATTCACTTGCCACTTGGAGACAATGTGGCATCTCAATCAGAATTCAACTCATTTGATCATGTCAGTTCAAGCTTAGTCACTGACCAAAAACATACAACTGATGGTTACTACCTATTCAAGCTACTGTGTCAGTTATTAGTTAACTGGTTATCCTTCCTATCTTACTCTTCTGTGTTCTGCTGTTGGATCATGTTTGTTGCACCTTCTTGCATATTGGTATCCTTGTTCCTCTTTGTTCTACTTATCCCTTGCATGCTTACCGACGAACCTGTTTACCGGTTGACACTACACCTTTCTGCATACCGGTTCACAATACATACATGTTGATTATGCTATACCAGTTGACATAACCAGTCGTACCTTTAGTTATCTCTTTGTTTTCTTATGTTTGCTTATCGGTGAAAATCCATACTAGTAACCTCTCCTTCTTGCATCTTGCATACACCATGCATACCGATATCCATCCATACTGGTGACATGTTATACATATCGGTTGACATCAATGACAACACAATGCCAACATGAAGTGTTTCCCAAACCTCTTCTTTCACATTTTGACCTCCAGATTTTCAGTGCCCTATCGTAAGGAGAAGTGTGGACATCATACCTAGATGTATAGAGCCTCAAGAAAATTTCTAAATTCTTGTCTAGTTTGTTTCTTAGCTTTGATTTTAGGAACCCCAAAGCATTGAAAACTCTCTCATCCTCCACCGAACCTAATATCATGGTAAGACATAAATCAGCAAGCTTGAAATATTCTGATATTGAATCATACAACACTTTGTTCTTACCTAGATTTGTCCAAAGCCTTGTTACTGATCCCTCTTCGTGGGGGTTCTCCATTTTGTCATATTGTTCCCTCATAGTGTATGAAAAAAAAGATGATTTCTCTCTAAGAAAAGTTTCATTTAAAATTCCATTTATAGTTACTCCATTGAATTTTATGGATTTGCGAAATTGATTTATCAAAGTTAGTAGCTTAGCTCGAAAATCAGCTGCACTATTGTGATGAATAATGATGAACTACTAAGGTCCTAACTGGTACTGAGAGGGGGGGGGGGGGGGTGAATCAGTACACAAAAAAAAAATGCTTCAACACTTTGTCATATCAAAGCACAGCTGACCGGTTGTCTTCACCACTGAACTTTAACCATAGCTATACCAGTTAAACAAAAATACTTCAGACAACATTCAATAGATCTCAAACCTGGATAACTACTTCACTAATATAATCATGCATGAGCTGTACCAATAACACCACAACCATTTAACAATGCATGCATATCTAACTTAATCAAAACCACACAATCATCACATGAAAATCTCGCAACCCATAACACAGATTTTTTCACGTGGAAACCCAAATGAGAAAAACCATGGTGGGAATGAATACCCACAAGTTGTTTGTGAACTCTTTAGAAGTTTTCTCTATTAGGAGCCTAGTCTGGTTAAAGACTTTACAATAAAGGTCCTGTTAGGAACCGATCCTATTAGGGATCACCCAGTTAAGGGATGGCTATATACCCTGTTAAAGTTTGAAACCCTATTAGGAGTTACCTCGCTAGAGGATTTAAATAACTCAATAACCTTGAGCCACCTAGTTAGAGGATTTACAACAAAGCCTGTTAAAGCTACTCGGTCAAGGGATTTACCTTCTGTTGAAATGGTTAGAGGACAAGAGGTAAAACATTGATCTGATAACAATACTTCTTGCTAAAGCAGATCCTTTTCAGTTCCTCTCTTCTACAATCACACTCTGCAGATTCCTCACTCTGGTTTGACAAGTATCAAATCTCCAACATGTGGACACAAATACAACTTTTTCCAACAACAACAATAACAAAACTCATCGACCTTATAGACAACAACTAGGTCGGTCGCATAAATCCTAAACCCTAAATATTTCAAGTTTACACTTACAAGTGGTCCAATCCTGACCATCCAAACACATTACATAGAATGAAATGATCTAAAATAGATCTCAAGACATTCTGCATCATCCAATCTTCACCGCATCTGAAAATCAATAACCCATCACGCGCTCTTCACACACCGCTAAGAAAAATGCTCATTCCTGAGGGCATTTAATGCATTCAATCTTCATGTGCAAGAACCACAAAGAAATCCTTCACATGCACACAACTAATGTGGTATCTCGATCCTTATCCTTATTCCTTAACTAATTGGTCAAAAAACATCATCGGTTCCACCACACAAGCCAAACCGGTAACCCTAGAGATGAATTGAGACTTCCAATTGGTAGTCACACTTAGTGAACCCCGACACTGGTCCACTCCATCTTGGTTGACCATAATTGCTTCTGATCTTCATACTAGTTCATACCAATTCACCTACTTGAGCACTTATTGACATCACTGACAACATACATTATCACCGCTTCATCATATGCCAACAATCTCCCCCTTTGGCATTGATGGCAATACTCAGTGTATCATTTCTCAATATCTGCACCATTCTCAATAACATATACTAGTTCAACTTAAAAGATCACCACCACCACCTGGACTGGTCAGTGTGCACTTTTCTCAATCACTTCTCACACCACTTATTTCATCTCTCCTTCACATATTGATCTTCAAACATATATCTTCTCCCCCCTTTGACAATAATGCCAAAATGGAGGCACAAGCTTCCGAGTTCCACTATGCTGCTCCCCCTATGGAGTAGAATCCTTCAACACATCAATCCTGTAAGATCTGACACGGTAGTATCTGCCTGATGTGGAGCACACATCTTTAATTTACTTCATGAAGGGGCAGAACCCCTAATGCACCTCTCAAATAGGTAAATGTAGTCTTTGGTAAGGGCTTAGTGAATATGTCTACTAGCTGCTCCTTACTAGAAACATGTTCTAAGACAACCTCTTTATTCTGAACCTTTTCTCTCAAGAAATGATACTTAAGCTCAATATGCTTGGTCCTAGCATGCAATACCAGATTTTTGGAAATATTTATTGCACTAGTATTATCACAAAATATACTCACCAGTTCAGATATAATTACTTTGAAGCCATTCAGTACATGTTTCATCTTTATTGCCTGAGTGCATTTCATAAATGCTACAACATACTCTGCTTTAGCTGTAGACTAGGAAATATAGCTCTGCTTCTTGCTCATCCACAAGACTAGTCTTCCACCAAGGAAGAACTCTCCACTGGTTGTGTTCTTTTGATCATCCACATTACCTACTCAATCTGCATCGGTAAACACTTTGAGATCAAAGTCGCCATTGTATGGATACCACAATCCATAATCAAATATCCCCTTTAGGTATCTAAGAATCCTCATTACCACAACCAAGTGAGATTCTCTTGGACTCTTCTGAAAATGGGCCACTATGCCCACTACATGAGCAATATCCGGTCTGCTGTGCACTACATAGTGTAACTTACCAATCATTGACTGATACTCCTTCTCATCCACCAACACTGTATGATCCTCCTTTGTTAGTTTGCATCCAGTCACCATCAATGTTCCAACTGGTTTTCTCTCCTCCATGTCAAAGGTCTTCAATACCTCTTTGATATACTTGGACTGGGTAATGAAGATACCCTCTTTCATCTACTGAATCTGTAAACCAATGAAATTTTTTATCTCCAATCAGAGACATCTCAAACTCCTTTTTCATCTCATCCGCAAATGCATGAATCATATCATCATCTCCATCAAAGATTATATCATCTATAATACTTCACATATCAGAATCTGACCACCTTCAGATTTTAGGTAGATGTTGCTATCCTCACTTGTTCTCTAAAATCCCATCTTCACAAGATGAGAGTGTAACCATTTGTACCATGTCCTTGGTGCCTGTTTCAATCCATACAGGGCCTTGTGCAATTTTCACACCATGTCACTATCTTCTGACAAAGCAAACCCATCTGGTTGCTCAATATACACTTCCTCCTCTAGGATTCCATTCAAGAAGGCAGACTTCACATCCATCTGGTATACCTTAAATCCCTTGAATGCTGCAAATGCAAGTAGCATTTAGACACCTTCCAGTCTAGCCACTGGGGGAAAGGTTTCTCCATAGTCTTCTCCTTCTTCCTAAGCATATCCCTTGCATACAAGTCTTGCTTTGTTCCTTACCACTGTGCCTTCTTCATCCAGCTTATTCCTGAAGACCCATTTGGTACCTATGAAATTCTTGTGTTCTAGTCTGGGTACCAAGGACCATGTTGCATTCTTCTCTATCTAAACCAACTCCTCTTCCATTGCCTTTATCTATTCTTCATCGGTAAGTGCCTCTCTAGCAGTCTTAGGCTCAAATTCTGAAATCATGCAAGAATTTTCTTTCACCTTTCTCCTTGTAAGTATTACTGCATCTTTGTCTCCTATTATCTGCTTCAGATCATGATGTAGTCTTACATACCTAGGAATGACCGTAGCCGGTTTTGCTTGCTTTTCCTCTTCTTTTTCCACTTCATCTTCTTCTTCACCTACTAAAGCTTCTACTAGTACAAAAACACTAAGGTATTTCCAGTGTTTGTCACTTGTTTCTTTCTTAACCGGTTCCCAAAAGGCTAAACTTGGTTCATCTTTTGTTTGCTCGCTGCCAGTTTCCTCAGGTTTCTTAGGGGATTCATCAACCCTAACATTTATACTCTCAACAATCTTCCGAGTCCTGCTGTTGTAGCACTTGAGAGCTTTGCTTTTAGTGGAATATACCATGAATATTCCTTCATCACACTTAGAATCAAACTTACTTAGGTTCTCACCTCTCCTGATATAACATTTACTCCCAAACACTTTGAAATAAATCACATTGGGAGTTCTCCTGTTCCAGTACTCATAAGGGGTTTTGTCTTTACCTTTATTAATGAGTACCCGGTTCATGGTATAGACTGCAGTGCTCACTGCTTCTCTCCAAAATGTGTGAGCGACATTTCCTTGGATCAACATAGTTCTGGCCACTTCAACCACAGTCCTGTTGTTTCTTTCTGCTATGTCGTTCTGCCATGGTGTCCTTGGGGCAGACAATTGCCTCTTAATCCTGTTCTCCTTCCAGTATTTATTGAATTCATCAGAAGTAAATTTACCTCCCTGATCAATCCTTAGGCATTTTATCCTTCTACCGCTCCCCTTCTCCACCAATTCCCTAAAGGCTTTGAATTTTCCAAATGCCTTAGATTTATTACTTCAAGAATGTGACCCACATCATTCTTGAGCAATCATCAATAAGAATCATGAAGTACCGATCTCCCTGAATGCTTCTAGTTTTCATCGGACCTCACAGATCGGTGTGCACTAGACCAAGTAAGTTCTCTGCAGAAAAAGACTTACCTTTGAATGTTGAGGAAGACATCTTCCCAAGTTGGCATTCTCTGCACAAGGAATTTTCTGGTTTGTTTAGCAAAGGCAGTCCTCTTACTGCCTTGATCTTACTAGCCTTTACAATATTGTCAAAATTTATATGGCAAGTCTCCTATACCATATCCAACTATCATCAAATTTCGCCATCAGGCACTGACTAATCTTGGCATTCAGTTGAAATAGGTTTCCTCTGGTCTTCTTACCGGTGGCAATAAGTTCACCACTCTTTCCAATTATTCTACAGACTCCACCTTTGAATTCTAGTATGAGTCCTTTGTCATTCAGTTGAGCAACACTCAAAAGATTATGCTTAAGGCCTTCCACCCAGTAGACATCATCCACACTGCTCTTTCCATTTAGTGAGATGGATCCTTTTCCTTTCACCATGCAAGGTGCATCGTTGCCAAACCAGACAACACCACCGTCATATTCTTCAAGAGACAAAATTTCTCCGGTCACTGGTCATATGGTGAGAACACCCACTATCAATGATCCACTTGTTAGAGTTGTCAATATGTGAGACAAGGGCTTTCTAGTTAGACAACTCTTCCTTGACAACCACAAACATTATGTCCTCATTCTCTTCATCCTCAGATTCCTCATCGGTAACACCTCCATCCACTGCGACAAGATAGTTTCTCCTACCTACTCCTTTATACTTCCTAAACCTCTCCGGTTTATCCTTATTGTCATTGTTAGGACAATTAACAACTATATGTCCTATCTTATTGTAGTAAAAAAACTTCAGAGGAATCTTATCTCTATATTTTCCAATGCCTTTTGGAAGTCTCTTGGCAAGAAGAGCTTCAAACTCCATCAGAATCTCCTCATCATCCATATCTCTACTTGGCCTGGATTCATAACTGGTACTGACCTCTTTTCCTTTCCTGGTTGGTGCGGAGGAAGTAGACACTCTAAAGGTTGACTCAGTCTTCTGAACACTACCATCATATCCATTCAATTCATATGCAATCAACTTTGCAATGACAGAGTCTAAAGATACCTTGGTTTTGTTGATAGACCTTAGCTCTTGAATAACGGTAACCCCGATTGCATAGACTAGTAAAAGTGATCTCAAAACTTTACTGACATCAGTGGCATCATCAATTGTTCCACTAGTGCTCTTGATCTCTCCAACCACTGTCTTGATTCTTATGCCATACCGCCGAATGGTCTCTCCTTCAACCATCCTCATATCTTCAAACTTTCCTCTAAGGCTTTCTTCCTTAGCCTGCTTGACATTTTCATCACTGCCATAAATGGATTCCAGTTTGTCCCATACTTCTTTCGGATTGTCCTTATCTTGTACATAAATGAACTCTACATCAGACAAGCTACTAATAAGGGCTTCCATGACTTGCCCATTTTCTTGTATGTGTCTTTTCTGATCATCGGTTAGAGTGCCAGAGGGGATTACATAGGCATTCTCAACATAGTTCCAGTGTTGTGCACCCAAACTCTTGATATATATCTTCATCCTATCCTTCCATATTTTAAAGTTGTCCCTGTTGAACTTAGGAGCTTCCCACTTCATCATTAAAACATGATCTTTTGCCTTAAGTGGTTAAGCTTATATCACTGAGGACCTGGATGTGCTCTGACACCAATTGATGAATAATGATGAACTACTAAGGTCCTAACCGATACTGAGAGGGGGGGTGAATCAGTACACACAAAAAAACTGCTTCAACACTTTGTCATATCAAAACACAGCTGACTGGTTGTCTTCACCACCGAATTTTAACCATAGCTATACCGGTTAAACAAAAATACTTCAGACAACATTCAATAGATCTCAAACCTTGATAACTACTTCACTAATATAATCATGGATGAGTTGTAACAATAATACCAGAACCATTTAACAATGCATGCATATCTAACTTAATCAAAACCACACAATCATCACATGAAAATCTCACAATCCATAACACACATATTTTTCATGTGGAAACCCAAATGGGAAAAACCACGATGGGAATGAATACCCACAAGCTGTTTGTGAACTCTTTAGAAGTCTGCCCTGTTAGGAGCCTAGTTTGGTTAAAGACTTTACAATAAAGGTCCTGTTAGGAACTGATCCTATTAGGGATCACCTGGTTAAGGGATGGCTATATACCCTATTAAAGGTTGAAACCCTATTAGGAGTTACCTCACTAGAGGATTTAAATAACTCAATAACCTTGAGCCACCTAGTTAGAGGATTTACAACAAAGCCTGTTAAAGCTACCCGGTCAAGGGATTTACCTTCTGTTGAAATGGTTAGAAGACAATAGGTAAAACACCGATCTAATAACAACACTTCTTGCTAAGGCAGATCCTTTTCAATTCCTCTCTTCTGTAATCACACTCTGCAGATTCCTCACTCTGGTTCGACAAGTATCAAATCTCCAACATCCAGACACAAATACAAATTTTGCCAACAACTGCAATAACAAAACTCATTGACCTTATAGACAATAACTAGGTCGGTAGCATAAACCCTAAACCCTAAATATTTCAAGTTTACACTTACAAGCAGTCCAATCCTAACCATCCAAACACATTACATAGAATGAAACAATCTAAAACAGATCTCAAGACATTCTGCATCGTCCAATCTTCACTGCATCTAAAAATCAATAACCCATCACGCGCTCTTCACACACCGCTAAGAAAAATGCTCATTCCCGAGGCAGGCATTTAATGCATTCAATCTTCATGCGTAAGAACCACAAAGAAATCCTTCACATGCACACAACTGACGTGGTATCTCGATCCTTATCCTTATTCCTTAACTAACTGGTCACAAAACAACATCGGTTGCACCGCACAAGCCAAACCACCGTGCAAACCAAACTAGTAACCCTAGAGCTAAATTGAGACTTCCAACAGGTAGTCACACTTAGTGAACCCCAACATCGGTCCACTCCATCTTGGTTGACCATAACCGCTTCTGATCTTCATACCTGTTCATATCGGTTCACCTACTTGAGCACTTATTGACATCAATGACAACATACATTATCACCGCTTCATCATATGTCAATATATTGAAGTTCCAATATTGAGGAAACACAATAGACATGGTTTAAAGTAGTTTCTCAGGAGGCAATCTGGTTCTAATCTATGAGGAAAGATCATAGGCAATTTTCTTCACAGGAGCAGTTACAAACTAAACAATCTTGCTAAAATCTTCCCTTGTAACTCTTGCTAGTTGCCTCTTGGGGTGCTTTCCTAGTTCCCTGGGCTCAATCGTGGCAAAGAAGTACAATGGTATCTCAACTCCACATACACTAGCACATATCTCCCCATTTTCACTGATATGTAAAAAGTTATTAGGAATATTCAAATCTGTGAGTGTCCGCCTCTTAGCAAATTTTTCATCATATAATGTTGGTTGAAATCGATAGAGATTATCAAGGGTGAGGCATGTCATCTTATGCAACTTAGCATATTCTACAATATATGTAGCTCTTTGCTGGGCTTTTTTCATAATATTCCTCATTTCCTCTAGCATGGGGAGAAGACCTGCTAAAGTTAAGAGTGTCTCTATATTACTTAACCTTTGAAGTAGGTCGGGAAATTTTTGTTGCTTCGATTCGTTGTGATTTGTGTGAAATAGTCCAATCAAGGATGGATATTCTGAAAAAAATTGATGAGCTACACCATCCAAAGAGATCCATCTGGTATCATTATCCTTAAGAATCTTGTTCCCATCAGTTATTCCATCAGAAAAGTGTTGAAATTCCATAAATCGTTTGGGACTTTGACAAAAGTGTGAGTAGAGCTCTTTGACTAAATGTTCAATTCTTTCTACTAGAGCATACTTTCTCATAATTCCCAAAGCCATATTCATTATGGGGGCCATGCAGTGAATGCCAATAACGTAGGGTGCACAAGAACTTTCCATCTTTGCGCAAATATCATTTCCGCGACCTTGCATTACTGAAGCTCCTTCCACTCCAACACACATCAACTTTTCGGCAATCATCATGTCATCCATACCTCCATATTCAACTAAACAACTCTTTACTATTTGAAATAAATTTTTTGCTATCGCACTATCCTTCATTTTAGCAACAGATAGTAGATGAGGTTGGTAGGCATGATTCTATACAGTATAAACATGCATGTATACCCATGAAGTATTATCTAAGTCTGCCGTAACTTCATCTAAAGACAATGCAATAAAGTTTTACTCTCTTATTTTTTCCTTTACATCTTCTTTTTCAACCTCAACAAGACAACTTGCCCATTCCCATCCACTGTTTATTGCCCAGTGACTATTAGGATAGTTAGGAAATTTCAAAAAGTGTAATAAACCACTAATTGATGGGTAGTCTGTCATAGCCATTCTCTGCTCAAAATCTAAAAAAACAACACTTAACTGAACAACTTTTCTCAAGTGTTCTATTTGCATTTATTTTCCAAGAATAGCTTTAATAGAACCTTTAACTTCAGTAGGCTTCATCTGTATTTTCTCACAAAAATAAAATTCTTCAACATTCCTCACATGCTTACATTCCTCTTTTGTTTTCCATCTTATCATTGATTTTTCAACTTCGTCTATCATTTTTTTTTCATAAACTTTATGCATATGCTTTTCTATGGTGTCAATTTTTAGCTACAACCTCTTTTCCTTCTTATGTTTCCAAGTGCTAATCTTACACTTGCATTCTATTGGAGGCTCGCTTTCAATTGGATTCTCCACTGGTTCAATGAATGGATACTTTGATGCCCAATTAATTTGAAAATTCCTCACTAACATATCCCACTCCTGATCCTTTTTTGATATGGCTTTTCTTTTCCCCTTCTGTGTATTATCATCTGTGGCATTATCACCCAAGTCGCTTATATCATTCCGGCTAACCTGGGTATCTACTAGAAGATTTTCTTCAAGTTCATCATGATCTGAGACATCAGGTTCTCTGCCTTCTTCAATATGCGGTGAAGGTTGTGAGTCTTGTACTTGTACTTGTGATGATGTACCTTTCTGATTTTCACCACGATCTTTGCCAACGCCAAAGTACGAAGATAACGTTCTGCATTTTGTTGGCCTCTCTTGGCCTTCCCCACATTGAGGATTCCTACCCTTCTTCCTGTTTGACATCTCCAATGAAATAAAGGCTGCAAAAAATTATCAAGTTGTTGAAGAAGTAATAATAGTAAATAGACTAGACTATATGATTCATTGGCCCTACGACCTACAATCTAGATGTCTGAGGTCTCCCAGGTGACCATTGGCACTGATGAGTCCCCATTGAATAAGAATGAACTCAACAGTGCAAATAGATAGAGATGAATTCAGAATAATATTATAACACTTCAAAAATATGATAACTCACCTAATAGGTCACTAGCAGTCGCCAATGCAGTCAGCAACAATGGTTGTTCTTGGTCTAAAACTTCTCTATTGATTCGAATTGAGAGCCCATAACTGACCAAATTTTATAGAGATAGATATGATATTTGAATGTAATTATACCAATCCTTATTTGGAAAATTTGGCGAGAATTTTATATGGTATACAAATATTTGGTGAATTTCGCTTAACTATAACACGTCTTATGTAATTTCGGAGGCAATTATAGGCCGACCAGTTAATTGGAAAATATAATAGAGTTGGTGAAAATTGGGGTGAATGGAGACACACGTCCACAAAATGCCAGGCGAATTGGGTCCTCCTGGCAAATGAATCTTTATATGACTATTGGCGAATTATGGCCGTCTATTAAGGCAACCTCAGAGAGTGTAGGTGAAAAAATTAAATTTTTTGTGTGGAAAACATGGATTCTATTGGCAAAATCTTCATATAGATACAATTAATTACGTAAAAAAATGGGCGATTGGGTCTTGCAATTGATGAATCTTTATAAATTCCTGGCAACATGGCCACCCCTGGACGGTACAATATATTTTCCATTTTCTAGGTCGCTGATGTGAAATATTTGTCATTGACGAATATTCGCCACTAAAGTAAACTCTGCTTGGAAACCCTAAAAATGCAATATGTCCAAGTGCTATGAATGAAAAGAAGTAACATGAAGTGAAAGAAGCCATTATCCAACACATGATTATAATAAATGTACGTAAAAAGCAATGTAATCATATGTGAAATAACAAATAAATCAAATCCATTAATTGCCATGATGAATATTTGAATTTAAGTCCAAGCAAATTAATTGAAATAAATTAGGATTTTATAAATAAAACCACTTAATTTATGTAAATTGATGAGATTCACAAATTTGAATTTTTTTTTAAGATTTAAATTTTGAAAAATGAAAAATGAAACTTGAAAGTTGAGATTTGAAAATTGGAATTTACAAAGTAATTGAATAATGTAAAATTTTAGAAAAATGATTATTCAATTTTTAAAAAATTATGCAACCTCCTATGAAATTTAAATTTATAATTAGGGCTTTGAAAATAACCTCTTAGTTTAAATTTAACATTACCCACTAGAAGATTTGAATTTACCCAATAAAAAATTAAATGTAAAATTAGGGCTTTGTTAAATAACCTCTTAATTTTTAAATTTAAATTTAAAGTTATCCACAAGAAAAAGTAAATTTGAAATTAGGGCCTTATAAAAAGAACCTCTTAATTTTAAAATTTAAAATTAGATCTAAGGTTGAAATTTGGAAATTGAAATAATTAATGCAAAATTGGGAAATGCACAAGGTTAATTTAAATCTAAAAACTTAGGGTTTTTTAATTAACCACTTAATTTTAAAATTGAAATTTGATCCAATATTGCAATTTTGAGCTTGAATTGAAATTAACAACCAAATTTGAAGAGGGAAATTCAAAATTTAAACAACCCACACACTTTATTTAAAAAAAAATAAAAAATTAGGATTTTTGAAATTAACCACTTAATTTTACAATTTAACTGTGAAATTTGACTTGTAGATGAAATTTTGAATTTTGAAATTGAAAAAGTGCTCAAATCTGAAGTAATTAACTCAAATTAAGCAATTTACAAGCTCAATTTTGAAATTAAAAATTAGGGTTTTAATGAAATTAACTTCTAAATTTTTAAAATCTGCAAGGAAATCAAACTTGTAAATGAAAAGTTGAATTTTAAATTACATACACTCATATATGAAAACAAAAATAAGAATTAATGGCGTAAGGAGTCGGGTTCACCAAAATGTAAAGGGGAAATTTTGATTTGGCAATTTGCAACACAGAAGGAGAAATCACCAACTCAATTTTCGCTTTGAGGGGAGAAATTTCCTTTACATTCAAAATAGGGGAAGAATCCACTAGATTCAATCACAAATCAGATAAGGATTGAATGCTAAGTGGATTGATTGATTATGATGTTTTTTTCCCTCTTTTGTAAGACAAAATTCTGATTTAGGGTTAAGTGTTGAAATTGAAGACAAAATTGAGAAAATAATGAGCTACAAGTTTGGGATCTTGTTGTGCACCTGGATCTGAGTAGTATGAGCTGATTTGGATCTGCCCTTCGAAAAGCCTCAAAAAAGAAGTGACCGTGGTGCTACCTCTTGGTCCTCTAAATTTTCTGCATGTCGAAAAGGGTTTTTCCATCTCTGCAAATAAAGCTTAATTCCAGAAGAACAATTGCACACCTATTTCCTGCACATAGAAAGAAGGGGAAAAAAGTTAGGAATAGGGGTTTGCCTAAGTCAAACCCTGATTGGGGAATCAACCTTGAATGAAATATTGCAAATTCTTGAAATAAAATGATGGAAAGGTATACCTTCAGATCTGCAATGAATGATGATGACACTTTGCTTCTTGAATGTAATCACATATGTTGTATGAAATGACATGAATATGACAAAACCCTAACACACACACATGCTTGCAAAACAATGATGTAAAGTTGCTCCACAATAGATAGATGAAGAATATGCAGCCTTGAAGACCACTAGAAATGCTTGATGATGAATGATTCAATGCTTGAATGTTTGATTGTAGTTCTCCTTGCCTTATTGCCTTATGTTCCTTGTGTATATTATTGTGTTCTGCCAAATCAGAGGGGAAGACCTCCTTATACACTTGCCTACCGACAAACTTATTAATTTTCTGACATAGGCCAACATGAAGAGGCAATTCCTACTCAAGTTTGAGATAGGGCCTAGGGTTTGAATTGGGCCCCAATTAGGGAGGACTGGGGCATAGCGCCCTGGTCCCAAGGAGGACCAAGGCACTAGGCCCTGGTCCTAGTAAGGACCAAGGCACCACGCCCTAGTCCTACCCCAAATTGGGCTAGATTAAGGGGTCCCAACAAGGCACAAAGTGAAAAGATGAAGTTTATTGCATGGCGGAGGCATAAATGGGTCTAGATCAAGCATGAGGATGAGGACACTAAGGTGAGGGCCCTAAATGTGGTCAAAATTGCAAGGGGTGCAATTTTAGGATGCTACAAATACCATCAAGCTCATAAACTAAGGTGAGTCAAATACAATAAGATGAAGGCCGATGCTAAGACCTTTCAGGTAGAATGAAATCCAAGATCACCCAACCATAATGCATGCAACCCATCCATTAAGTTGCCAATTACAAACCAAAAACTAGTATAAGAAAAACCATGAGTGGCTAGAAACACATCCATTTTGACAAAGGCTAATAATTTATGGTCTTAGAAGCATATTCTTGAGGAGCATGGTAAGAAGTATGTTGACTTTGCCAAGCGTTATAAGGAAATTAGTGACCACTTTATCCATTCATACCAACAATGATATAACAAAAACCATGTAAACCATCTACCATAATATCATTAACCAAGTAATAAGGATGTAAACCCAATCAAAATGAATGTTGAAATTCTAAATGAATAGCTATTGGGCCATACAATGAAGGCATGGGTGAAAGGGCATGGTGCTTGTGCCAAATGTCAAACCAGTGGTAAATTTGAACAAAAAATCCTCTGATACCATATGAGTCAACTATATGATAAATCATCATAGTACCATCATATATAAACTATTAATATAATTTATCTACATGTGGGAGGTGATGAAGTCATCAGTCACATTGAGGTCGATAACCACCAATGTTATAATGCCTAATGCCACCTGATGTACACGACACAAAGGTGAAATGCAGTCACTAATACGTAGGCTTGAACTTTGATTGTAATATGCTCAACCACCAAGATTTTAGTCGATGCTAGAGGATGGATGTGCACGACATGATAATCTGTGGACCCTCGTGCCTAAAAACAAGCTTTGGAGTAAAAAAATGTCTAAGTAGCCCAAAAATGTTGCTTGAGTAGTCTGAATAGGGTGATTTTTTTCTAAAAAATAGGTTAGGGAGGCAAATTTGTTTGCAATTGAAACCCTTGATTTCAGATCTTTGTCAAATTTACAAATGATAATTTTTTTTGACAAAACAAAAGGTAAATTTGACTTTCTCAATCATCTTGATTCCAACCACAAGGTCAATGAAACCTCAAAATGCACCTAACAAGATCTCCATGCCATATATAATGTCCCCTTCATAGGTGACAAACAATTGAGTAGGGATTGACCTATTATTAGGGTTCCCATAGGCCAGTGGAGTGGAGAGGGGACCCATATTGAGGCTTGTGGAGTTGTGTAGGGGCTTTATAAGCCATTTTGGATGTTCAAAGGCAGTTCCTATTTTTAGGAGGGATCCCTATTTCTTAGGGAATGATTGAGAGTTGGTCCTAGGGTTTCTACAAACCATTCCAGATGATTTGTGACCATCTCCTATTTTTTAGGAAAGGGTCCTAATTTTTAGGGAGGTTTGCCAATTGACTAGTTGACCACCCGAAGGACTTTGGAGCAGGGTAGGAGCCCCTATGAGCATTTTTAGTTGATTGGAGACAGTCTCCTACCTTTTAGGAGAATCCCTATATTCTAAGAGGACACTACCAGTTCACCTGCTATATTTGGATATCATCCTTGGACTGGTGTCAACACTTAGATTTCAATTTAGAGTCCACATGATAATTTTTGGAATAAAATGGATTATTTAAATAATTACTTTAATGTCTTAAATAAATTGATAAAATAAATAAATAATAAAGTTACTTTATATTATTTTAATAAATTAACTAGAATGAGCCCTCACCTGAGTCGTGACACCTACGAGACATAATTTAAGTTGTTTTTAAAAATAACTTAACTTTATTAATAAAAGGAGCCTACGGGGGTTGTACACCTTGAGGGAGACATAAGGGAATGAAATAAACTTAATAAAAATAAAGCAAGGCAACCCTAAAATCAAATTAGGGGTTGAGAGAGAATAAACCAACTTTGGAGGTTCATTTTATTCATTCATTCAATTCATTTTTACATCAACATTTTGGGAATTTGTAATTGAAGCGGGTTTCAACAACAAGTCAGGTTCTTTGAGGATGAAAACCCTTGAAGAAATTATGAATTGGACGGAAACCCAGTTCACTGTTGGGGAAGATCTACATAAGGTCTCCATTTGGGCATCATTATACTTCATTATAGGCTGATTTGCACTTAGATTTGGTTACAACAGTGAGATATCAATATAAAATTGTAGATCATGGGCTTTTTATTAGCATATATCAACATTCTAGTGCAACCTTTAGCTGGCCATACCATTTGGGTGTCATTTCCAGTCAAACACTAGCTGGAAATTAGGTTTGTAATCTTTAAGGAGCAGATTGGACTCCATATCAGACCCTTATTGTATATGCTTTTGGCTTTAGTAATAAAATATTTAATAATTTGGGTGTAGGCTTCTAGGTATGCAAAACTTATATATTTGGTGATTCAAACTCGTTAATTCTAAAAATTACATTGCTGATCTAATAAATCACACTTCTAAAAATTTATATCAGTTCCTTATTTCTTATTATTTGATTTGGGAATTATTATTATTTGCATATGAATCATGATCTAACCTCGCACAATCATTTGGTATTAAACACAAAATCCAAACTTTGCAAGAAACCTTAAAAGTTCCTTCAATCAACACTCAATCAATTTACCTTATTCACTAGTCAAAGACAATTTTGAAAACAAAAATAAGAAATTTACTATAGCAGATTAGGATGGTATCTTTCACCATATGATCACTCTCCAATGTGGTAAGATGTCTGTAACCCCGGAGCTCTGATATCATGTAGGATTTGATAGGTGACTATCCAATGCCCTTGATATCCCTACAAGAATGAAATGGATTCTACAAGGGAGAATGACAAGATAACTTGAATAAGAATGCATATATTGATAATGGTTGAATATGAGTAAAAATGTAAATAGGCCTTGCTTATATAGGTGCAAGGGATGATGAGGTAGGCACAACTACCTTTAATATAAAATTAAATGCATGATGCACTCTATTAAGTAAATGAAAGATGATTCATATCTTCTAGAATGTCACCTAGGATAACTAACATCTAGTATGCCTATGTAAACTTAACATGTGTGAGCATGTGCCAACTAAGAACTAGTTAGTATATAACCACATCCACACAAACAAAAAATAGGTCATATTATTTATCCTTAATAAAATGTACCACCTCTTCACATCCTAGCAAAATCATTCTCTCCATTTTAGGTGGTAGATAATGAAGAGGGTCATTGAATTTAATATTAATAGAAATGTCATACACTCTCAAAGATGACATGGCTTCAAGTGTGTTTTTAATTTTGAACTCTAGATTTTTTTATTAATTATGATATGATAGTGCCTATTGCAATTTCTAACCTTAAAATTTTAGAACATGGGGTATGCTAGCTGATGTTTGTATTTTGACTAAATTTTGATCACTGAATTAAATAATTTATTAAAGTGTAATAATAAGTTTTGATTAGATATATTTGAGAGAGGGATCAAACCCTTATATAATAGCCAATAGGTGGAAGAGAGGGATAATACACCCACCATGAGGGAACTTCAAATATTTATGAATAGTAAAAGGGATAGCTTCCATAGAATGGATGCAAGGATGCCCCAACTTCACACAAAATTGGTTAGAGATAGGGATAATAGCAAAGGTAACATTTATGAACTTAGTGCCAACCTCAATGGGAAAAGTGATTGAACCTATAGTGGGACAAATTTAAAGCCATCATGCACTTTAATCATAACATCAAATTTTTCATAAGTATATAGATAAAATTATTGAGTATAAACATATTCTTCAGTAATAACATTCACCATACATACTGGATCAGTGAGGACTCCTCGTGAGAGATTTCCTTTAATTTTCATAGTAATGTATAATTGTCCATTGCGTGGATCAATAGTCTCTCTTGAGTAAGTAATGCAAGGTTTGGGTTAAGGCTTGGATTTCTCATTAAAGTTCACAAGATTTGAGGCCTCTACAGACATCTTGGTAGTAACTACATTATTTGAAGGTTTAGGCTCAACAAGATTGGTAGAATGAGAAGGAAAATTATTATTAAAGATTCAAAAGTTTTGATTAGGAGGTGCCATAGATTTATTTACTTTATCATTCACATATTCCATAGTTAGTGTTGGAATAAATAAGGTCTTGAATCACATGCTTCAACCTATAACACTTTTCTTAGTATCATGGCCAAGTTGATGATGGTATTGACAAAATATTTTTGGATCGAAGACAAATAGAAAAGGTGAGGTATCTATGGGTTTGATGGGAGGAAGATTCATCAAATTAGAATTAATTAGTCTATGCATGATACTATGAAATGATTTAGAAAGAGGAGTAAAATTACAATGTGAAAGATTGATGATAAAGGGGCCACACCTAAAATTGTAGCTTCCACTTGTGTATAAATATGATTGGAAGACTTTTTAAATTTATCTTGATGAAATTCTATTTTTTTTTTTTGAAACTTTTTAAATGATTGATGTTTAATACCTTCATTCTTATCAATTGGAGCCATTGATGAAAATGATTCAAATTGACTCACTTGAAGCTAAGAATTATGAAGAACTCTACATAAATGTGGAAAATATATAATTTTTAAAAATATAAGCTTATCTCTAATATCCTTTAGCAAATTATTAATAAAAATTCTTTGAACATCACCATCAGGCACATGATAAGCATTTTGTGAATGAAATGTTTGTATCTACCAATAAAATAAGTCACTTTTTCATTAACTCCTTGCTCACAATGCATGAAATTAGTTAAAGTAATTTGAGGACCAATATTGTTTTGAAAATGTTGTACAAATGTATTAGAAAATTGATGAAAGGTTCATATATTGATAAAGGAGGCAAGGAACTATACCATTACAAAGACTTATCTCTAAATGTATGGGTGAAGAGTTTTTTCATGAGTCTATTTTTGTGAGAGATGCCACTACACAATGTTTGAAATGTTTTTACATGAGTTTGGGCATCACCTTTTTCATTGTATAACTCCTAATGAGGAACCTCAACATGTTCTAGGATAAGAGCACAAACAATGTCATTGGAAAGTGGGCTACCCATACCTATTGTAGGGACTGTGAATTTAGATTAGGTTAAACAAGCCAATTGTTGTTGTAAGGATGAGACACTTTGAGAAATATTGTTTATTGTGGCTTTAGTTCATAAATTGGAATTGTACATGTTGGATTGTGATCTAGGTGTAAGAATAGGATAAATAAGTGAAGCTTGAGAATAGGAAGGTGGAACATTATGGTAGGTGGGTATAGGATATAATTGTGACACAAATGGAAGGCTATTTGAAGGAGGTATGTAGGAGTATTGATTGATATAATTTCCCCCATTAACTAACATGTGTAGGATTAAGATTTTGTGTAGAGGTAGACATGATGGAAGATGTATATGTAGGAACATTAGGCAGAGATATAGGCATAAGAATGGAATGATCAACTTCATTTGGAGGATTATAAATACCAAGGGATTTGGCACAAATTTTCATTGACATAACATTAGAGTTAACAATGTGAGCAATGCCACACAACACTTCCACACCATTTTCATCACTTTGAATCCTCCTCCTCAAGCCTTCAATCAAACACATTACCTCACTATTTGAGTGATCTCAACCCATCCATTGTTGAAGCCTATCCAACTGTTGGCATGATTGGCATAACTTATGCAGATGAAGAATGATGACTGAACTGGTAAAGAACTGATTGTGATGACATTGTGATGAAGAAATTGAGATTGCATGACTGGATGACTTTGATCAGTTATTTGTGTTGTCATTGATGGTAACTGATGTTTACTATGTTGTATTTTATCATCTTAGTCTTTTTGATCTACCGGAAAGAGCTTACCGGTAAAGAAACAAGAAACTGGGAATTATGACCTTAACCGGTAAACGAGGAAATGTTTTGATTAGATTTGGTGATTGGTGATGATTGAAGTGTTACGGTTTGTAATGTGAGTTTGTATCATTGTAATAAGTATCTGACTAAAACCACATCATGTTTTGGTTACCGAAAATCATGTTTATGATTTCTGTTGTATTTTTGCTAGGGCTTAAGAAGGGTTTAAGGACCGGTAAAGAATTCCCTTAACTGGTAATGATTTTTGGTTTGGTGGTGATCTACATCAAGTTCAAATGTTGGTAATGATGTGGTTGGAACCACGTGAAGTGTTTGAATGATGTTTTGACACGATCAAGAGTGAATTTCTTGGGAAAGTGCAAAGTGCTTAGCAAAATGAGCTAAGGGTTTGAAAGAGTATTAGATCGAGGTGCGGTGATCATTCAATAGTTGTAATTGATTTGTAATGATCCATATGATGATCTATAATGAGTTGTAAAGATCTGTGATGATCTATGTTGTAAGTCTTAGGTTTTTGTAACTGACTAAGTTGTAAAGGTTATTTAGGTTGGTACAGTTGATGTTTATTGTGTTGGTGGTTTGGAGATGAGTGTGAGAGATCTGCTAGAGTGTAGCAGGAATTTGGAGCAGAATTGGATCTGATCAAGCAAGCAGTTGAGTGCTATACCCAGATCATTCACTATTGTTCCCTAACATTTGCAGCAGTCAAAATCCCTTAACCAGGTAGGTCGTAACAGGATTTACATTGTAAAGCCCCTAACAGGGTGGCTCAACATCTGAGTTCTAAATCCTCTTGCGAGGTTGATCCTAACAGGTCAAAGCTCTTAACAGGGCTCATCATTTAAATCCCTTAATTGAGTAACTCCTAACAGGGTTTGCTCCTAATAGGACATCTTTGTAAGCTCCTAACTAGGCTAGGCTCCTAACAAGGTGTATTTCGAAAGAGTGCACAAATTTTTGTGGGTACCAATTCCCACCGTGGTTTTTCCCTATTTGGGTTTCCACATGAAAAACATGGTGTTCATATGGTGAATGTTTTTATGTGCTGTTATGTTTTATTTTCTGTTAATGCATGGTTAATGAACACTTAATGCACAAAATTGATAAATCAGATTAGCAGATGATTATCAATAGATACCGGTACTGGTAAATGGTTTTGTTGTTGGTTATTGTTTGATTTGGTGAAAGTTTTATAAGGTTGAGTTTCAGATTTGAATTTATTGTTAATACTAATTCACCCCCCCTCTCAGTATTAACTAGATATTGTAAGATTAACAATTGGTATCAGAGCATTGGTCCTCAGTATTAACCAGATCCTGAAGAAAGATGATGAAGAAGGAGGGTCCCAAGTTTACCAAGGACAACTACCGGATATGGAAAGACTGGATGATGATATACATTAAAGGATTGGGTGCTTAGTATTGGAATCATGTGGTAAACAAGCATGTTGCTCCTACTACCAGCCCCTTGACAACAAATGAGCTTAAAGAACAACAAGAAAATATTCAAGCCTTGGAAGCAATTGTAAGTACTTTATCTGATTCTGAGTATATAGACGTTCATGGATTAGAAACTGCATATGAGATATGGGAGAAATTAGACTTGATTTATGGAGGAGATGAACATGTGCAAAGGGCTAAGGAAGAAAGTTTAAGAGACAAATTTGATGACATGAAAATGGTTGATGGTGAGAACATTGCACAATATGGTCAAAGGATTAAAGAAGTTGTAGGTGGTATTAAGAGTGCTGGAGGTAAGTTTGATGATGATGTTGTTGTTAGTAAAATTCTTATAACTCTCCTACCACAATATTCTATTAGAGTTTCTGCAATTCATGAATTGAGATCTATTTCTAAAGATAAAATCATTGTTGATTATCTTATTGGAAAGTTGACTACATTTGAGCTAAACAACTTTGATAATAGTGTTTCAAAACTGTCTGAATCTTCTTTTAATGCTTCTGTAACCGGTACATCTGCGAGGAAAGGAAAGGATATTTGTCATAATAATGACTGCAAGTGTAGTAATGGCAGTAGCAGAACTAAGGATGATAATGAAGATCATCTGATGGAACTTGAGGCACTATTGGCTAAAAGATTTCCTAGAGGCATTGGTAAGTACAAAGGTAAACTTCCTCTGAAGAGTTTTTCCTGTAATAAGATTGGACACATTGCTGCAAATTGTCCTAATGGTGATAGAAAGGAAAAGCTCAATAAATTTAAAGGAAAAGGAAATAAACTTTGCTATGTTGTAGTGGATGAAGGTGTGACTGATGAAGAATCAGAAGAAGATGACAATGACGAGATAGTGTTTGTTGCTGTGAAGAAAGATCTGATTGATAAAAAGGCATTGGTGTCTCACATGGATAGAAATGATGAATTGATAATAGATAGTGGTTTCTCACACCACATGACTGGTGAGAGAAACAAGTTCTTATCCCTTGAAGAGTTTGATGGGGGTGTAGTAAGGTTTGGTAAAAACTCACCCTACATGGTTAAAGGTAAAGGATCTATTTCACTAAATGGAAAAAGCAATGCAGATGATGTCTTTTGGGTTGATGGATTAAAACATAACCTTTTGAGTGTTGGTCAATTAAATGATAAGGGATATCTTCTATATTTTAAAAGTTGAGTGTGCATGATTCTTGGAAGTAATGGAGAATTGTTTTCTACTGGAAAGAAGACAAGAGGTAATCTTTTTCATCTGAATACTAATGTGAATAGTTGTTTGGTGGCAAAGATTGAAGACAACTGGTTATGGAACAAGAGGTTTTGTCATGTGAATTTTGACAATTTGATAAAGGTTATTAAATCAAGTATTGTGGGAGGTTTCCCCCAGCTTGTTAAACCAGACAATGTGTTGTGTAAGGACTGTCAGATGGGTAAGATGACTTCTGTATCTTTTAATATAGTAAGTCTTTCTCTTCAAAAAATATTCTAGATTTGGTTCATATTGATCTTTGTGGTCCTATGAGGACTAAGAGCTATTATGGTGATAGATATTTCATGATTTTCACTGATGATTTTTCCAAGATGATGTGGGTAACTTTTCTAAGAGAAAATTCTGAGGCATTTGGTAAATTCAAAGCATTCAAAGCTTTAGTTGAGAAAGAAACTGAGAAGAATTTGAAATGTTTGAGACCTGACTGGGGAGGAGAATTTACTTCTGATGTGTTTGTGAAGTTCTGTGATGAACAAGGAATCAAGAGGCAGATGTCAGCTCCTAGAACTCCACAACAGAATGGGATAGCAGAGAGAATGGATAGAACAATTGTTGAAGTTGCTAGAACCATGCTGATTCAAGGTGAAGTACTGAAAATGTTTTGGAGAGAAGCAGTTAGCACTGCTGTTTACACTTTGAACCGAGTACTTGTCAAGAGAGGTAACAACAAAACACCTTATGAATTATGGCATGGCAAGACTCCTAATGTAAGGTACTTAAAAATTTTTGTGAGTAAATGTTTCATTAAACGTGATGATTTCACTTGAAAGTTTGATGCAAAGTGTGATGAAGGTATTTTTCTTGGTTCCTCTACATAGAGTAAGGCTTTCAAATGTTATAACAAGAGAACAAAAAGGATCATTGAGAGTGAAAATGTGAAGGTACATGAACTCTCTGAGAAATCTGATGAGACCATCAGATCTGAACCTGAGAAAGATGAATAAAAACTTGTGTTTATTAAACCAGAAGTACAAAAGAATGATGAGAAGAAAGATGCAGAATGGGTGCTCAACCAGTAAATGAAGAAGCGATGAAGAACATGAAGCAGAAGGAACAACACTAGAACCAATAATACCAAGGTATGTCAGACTAAATCATTCAGAAGACCAAATTATTGGAGAAAAAAATGATGGCATACAAACAAGAAGGAAGATCAGAGAAAATTCCTGCTTGATTTCAACTATTGAGCCTAAAACAGTAAGAGAGGCATTGGAGGATGATGATTTGATTAATGCTATGAATGAGGAATTGGATCAGATAGAGAAGAATAAGACATGGACACTTTTTCCCAGACCAAAAGACAAGAATGTGATTGGCACTAAATGGGTCTTTAGAAACAAGTTGAATGAAGAAGGCAAGGTTGTGAGGAATAAAGCAAGGTTGGTATGCAAAGGCTATGCACAAGAAGAAGGAGAATATTATGGAAAAACCTTTGCACCAGTGGAAAGATTGGAAGGAGTAAAATGTTACTTACTTATGCTACATTTAAAGGCTTTAAGGTCTACCAGATGGATGTTAAATCTTCTTTTCTTAATCGACATCCTTGAGAAATAAGTGTACATAGAACAACCAGATGGATTTGCTTTGTTTGAGGATAAAGATGTGGTTTGTAAGTTACATAATGCACTCTATGGATTGAAGCATGCACCGAGAGAATGGTATGAAAGATTGCATGCACACCTAATCAAGATAGGATTCCAACGTACCGGTGAGGATAGTAACATATATCTTAAGAGTGATGGAGATAGAGTGTTGATAGCTGAAGTATTTGTAGATGATATAATTTTTGAAGGTGATGATCTGATTTATGTATGGATTTGGCTAAGGAGATGAAGAAAGAATTTGAGATGTCTCTTATTGGTGAGATTAAGTTTTTCATTGGGTTGTAGGTCCAACAATTGGATGGTGGAATATTTATCTGTCAGAGTAAGTATGTAAAGGAAGTGTTGAAAACATTTGGCATGGATGATTGTAAACTGGTTTGTACTCCAATGGTGACAGGTTGTAAATTGTCTAAAAAGGATGATTCACCCTCTATTGATGAAAAAGAATATAGGTCCATGATTGGTAAGTTGCATTAAGTTGTTCACAGTGGACCGGATATTGCACATGCTGTTGGTTTGGTTGCTAGATTTTAGAAGGATCCCAAGGAGACTCACTTGGTAGTGGTGAAAAGGATATTTTGGTACTTGAAAGACACAATAAATTATGGTTTATGGTATCCTTATAAAGGTGATTTTTCTTTGAATGTGTTTACTGATGCAGATTGGGCAGGCAACGTTGATGGCTGGAAAAGCACTATTTGTGGAGCTTTTCTTCTTGGAGATAGATTGGTTGCTTGGACAAGTAAGAAGAAAACTTATGTTTCATAGTCAACAACAGAGGCAGAGTATGTTGTAGCATCAATGAATTGTACGTAGGCAATTTGGATGAGACATGTGTTAGAAGGTTTTAAACTTCATATGTTTGAACCGGTAACTATTTATTGTGACAATACAAGTGAAATTAATATTTCAAAAAATCCTGTATTACATGCAAGAACTAAACACATAGAATTGAAATATCACTTTCTGAGGGAGAGAGTACAGGAAAAAAAGAGTCAAAATGGAGTATGTGACAAGCAAAGAGTAACTAGCAGACATTTTCACAAAACCATTGCCAAAGACTACCTTTGAGTACCTCAGAGGTAAATTAGGGGTCAGACCCCTATACAAGAAAAACTAGGATATAGGAAATGCATCAATCTAGTGGGCTTCATGAGTATTTTTCACCATGGATTAATGAAATGTTGGCTACTTTGTAGGGGGAGCAACTTAGATGAAGTTTGTAGAGATTTTGAAGACAACAACAATAGATTTGATGACCGATGATGCATATGCACCTTTGGCATTGCTGTCAAAGGGGGAGAATAAGAAATATGATTGGGGAGAAGAAATATATTAGCCTAAGGAGGAGAAATGTGTAACAGAAAGGGGGAGAAGAAATGAATATTTAGTTCCAGGTGGAGAAGAGAAGAACCGACATAAGAGTGAAGTGCAACAGAGAAGTTCCAAAATTGAGCAGCATGATTTTAGTTGAATATGTTGGTGTTTATGTTGGTGTTCCCATCAATGCCAAAGGGGGAGAATGTTGGCATGATTGACATAATTGATGCAGATGAAGAATGATGACTGAACTGGTAAAAGACTATTTGTGATGACATTGTGATGAAGAAATTGAGATTGTATGATTGGATGACTTTGATTAGTTATTTGTATTGTCATTGATGGCAACTGATGTTTACTATGTTGTATTTTATCATCTTAGTCTTTTTGGTCTACTGGAAAGAGCTTACCGATAAAGAAACAAGAAACTGGGAATTAGGACCTTAACCAGTAAATGAGGAAATGTTTTGATTAGATCTGGCAATTGGTGATGATTGAAGTGTTGCGGTTTGGAATGCGAGTTTGTATCATTGTAATATATATCTAACTACAACCATATTGATAGTTCTGATACTTAATATAAGTATAGATCCAATAGCCAACAAGATGAGAGGGGGGGGGTGAATCATACAAACTTAATCTTCCATAAAAACATCAAATTCAACCTCGGTAACATAAACTACAGTAATATAACCAAAACTGTTAAACATGAAAACTCAAAAGCATATAAACATCATAAACCTCATAACACCAGATTTAACGTGGAAACCCAAATAGGGAAAAACCACTGTGGGATTTCAAACCCACTAAGAAATATACTCTTCTAGAGTATGCTCAGTTAAAAGAAAATCCTGTTAAAGATTACAAACACATTGCTAGATGTGACCCGGTTAAGGGATTTCCCTCAGATCTGTTAGGATCTTCACCTTGTTAGAAGTGACCTTGTTAAAGGATTTCAAACACTCAATCAGAATGTCACCTTGCTAGAGGGTTTTACAAATAAGACTATTAAGTCCACTCGGTTAAGAGATTTTTTGTCACTTTCACAAAATAACAGTAATAAAAATCTATCTGCAACTTCACATCTAAAATGCTAAAGTGGATTCCTATTTGCTCAATACAATCTAGATATAGAACTAATCTTGTCTATCTGCTGGGCTTCTATACTCTGTTATTCAAACAAGGCTTCAAGCTTCTGTGCTCGGTAATCACTATGTAGCATCCCTGTGCATACACTTGCCCGCATACATTGTTTATCAACAATTTCCTATTTATAAACAATTAGGTAACCGCTTAATCTCCTTGATCACATTTCCCATGATCAATCATAGCCATCAGATCTTCAATCTTGTCCAGGTTCAATGCATCTTTCGATCTGAAAATGTTTTACCCCACCTAGGAACTTGCATACATTTCTTGGAACTTGTGCCAGGGTATTGTGGTTCAATCTGAGCTGTAGATCTTCATGCCGATGTTCCATTGCCTTAGATTCATTAACAAACTTCATGCACGGCTTACCAATGATTTAATCAATTCTAGCTCATCAGATTCCTTCATTAAATAATGCTTGTAATCATTTAATGCATTCTATTATAGCTCGGTTACAACTCGGTTATAACTCTGTAAATACTAAACTTCACTCGGTAGACATTCTGCCTTCATTAACCGATAGCGATAACCTTAGGGTTTACTGACTAGGTTCTTTACTTGGTAACATAGTATAGTATTATCCTTACAATTTACAACATATGTATGATGTTAAAACAATCTAAACATCATGATCTCATCATTGTCTGACTCGGTAATAGTTTCCCATTGAATACCTTATTCATCCCCTTATTCATCATAATCTTTCCTGTGTCTTTTACCGACATCTTTATATTCTTTAAATCATACTTCTCAAGATATGACAACATCATACTGAATTAGAAAATCAATTTCTTGACATCAATGACAAAATAATAATATCAAGACAGTAAACATCCTTAATCAGTTATATCCATAATCATCAACAAACTTCTCAATATCCTTATTGAAATGCCAACAATCTTTCATTGTCTGTTATAATGCAATATTGCCAACAATCTCCCCCTTTGGAATTGATGGCAAAACCAATTGATTTGACCTTAAAAGATTCAGATTGCTGTGATTCTGAAATGCTGAAATGCTCTCCCCCATACATTAGACTTCTCCTTTTTTCTTCAGTCTTCTTTCCAATATGTAGTCTTCTCAGTTTTCTTTTAGTCTTCTCCCTTGATATTAGTCTTCTCCCCTTTTGACAACAATGTCAAAAAGTAAAGAACTAAAACATAATTTCTTCCTGTATGAAGTGATTTCCTGCTGTTGTGTATCAACTGAGTCTCAGTCAGAGCATTTTGTCTTTAATTCTTGTTCCCTGTATTGTTTCCTGTAATATTTCCTGTACACCTTTAGAAAAACATCCTAAAGTGTGTAATGCAACATCAACTCCTAAAAAATATTTGATAGAGTCATCAGATTGATGCTTTCACCGAACACGGTCAGTGAGTAGAAGATAGGGGTAGGACCCCTAACTTACTTCTGAGATATTCAAAAGTGTCCCTTGGTAGTGGCTTGGTGAAGATATCTGCTATTTGTTCCTTTCTGCTAACATACTCCAACACCACTTTCTTCTCTTGAGCTTCTTCTCTAGGATAATGATATTTGATAGAGATGTGCTTTGTCTTAGAGTGCATATCAGGATTTTTTGAAATATTAATGGCACTAGTATTGTCACAGAATATAGTTACTGGCTCGGTAACTTTCTCATTTATACCTTCCAATAGTTGTTTGATCCATGCAATGTTGGTACAATTCAATGCTGTAGCAACATATTCAGCTTCTGCTGTTGACTGGGAAACACATCCTTGTTTCTTGCTAAGCCAACTCACTAGTCTTTCTCCTAAAAAGAAAGCTTCTCCACTTGTGCTTTTTCTGTCATCAATGTTGCCTGCCCAATCAACATCAGTATAAACTTTTAAATCAAAATCATTTCCTTTCTGATATACTAAGCCATAATCCTCAGTGCCTTTCAAGTATCTAAAAATTCTTTTGATTGTTGTCATGTGTGTTTCTTTAGGATATGCAGAGAATCTTGTAACTATACCTACTGCATGTGCTATGTCTGGTCTGCTATGAACAACATATTGTAGTTTTCCAATCATGGATCGGTAAAGTGTCTCATCAACAGATGCAGATTCATCATTCTTTGATAATTTACAGTTGGTAGACATAAGAGTGCTTACTAGTTTTGAATCCTCCATTCCAAATTTCTTCAAGATTTCCTTTATGTACTTGGATTGAGTAATGAAAATCTCATTTTTCATTTGCAGTATCTGTAAACATATAAAATACTTTATCTCACCGATTAATGACATCTCAAATTCTTTGCTCATTTCATTTCCAAAGTTCTTGCATAAAGAGTCATTTCCACAAAATATATTATCATCAACAAATATGGCTGAGCTCAGTATTCCATTTTCATCATTCTTCATGTACATATTGTTGTTCTCACTTGTCCTTATAAAACCAATCTTAATCAAATAAGAGTGCAATCTTTCATACCATGCTCTAGGTGCTTGTTTCAAACCATATAAAGCTTTGTTCAATTTACATACCTGATCTTTATTCTTGTCTTCAACAAATCCTTTAGGTTGTTCAATAAAAACTTCTAGTATTCCATTCTGAAATGCAGATTTGACATCCATTTGATATACGTTGAAGTTTTTGAAAGAAGCATAGGCCAACAATGTTCTTACTCCTTCAAGTCTAGCAACAGGTGCAAAAGTTTCACCATAATCAATTCCTTCTTCTTGAGCATAACCTTTGCAAACTAGTCTTGCTTTGTTTTGAATGACCTCTCCTTTTTCATTCAGCTTGTTTCTGAAAATCCACTTTGTACCGATTATATTTTTGTCCTTTGGTCTTGGGATTAGTGTCCATGTGTCATTCTTCTTGATTTGATCAATCTCTTCTGTCATAGTATTTATCCAATCTTCACTGTTAAATGCCTCTTTCACTATTCTTGGTTCAAATTCAGATATCAAACATGTGTTCTGTCTCAGTTTGTTCCTTGTCATCACTAGATCATCCTTATCTCCTATAATCTGAGTTGGTGCATGATGTCTTCTGACATACTTGGCTAATACAAGCTTGGTAGGCTCTGTATGATCTTCTTCATCACTCGGTAACTGGATATTCTCTTCATTTTCTTCAACAGTCTTCTTGGTAAGACTTCTCAGTTAAACATAGACAAATTCATCATAGTCTTCTAGTTCCTTGGAATTTCCTTCATCATTTCTTTTTGCAAATTCATCAATTTTCACATTTGCACTTTCTACTATTTTGTTAGATGATTTGATCAGACATTTAAATGCTTTACTTCTAGAAGAATAACTTAGAAATGTTCCTTCTTCACTTTTCTGATCAAACTTGCCATTTCTATCATCTTTGTGAACATAGTATCTACTTCGAAAGATTTTAAAATAACTTACATTAGGTTTCTTATCATATCAGATTTCATATGGTGTCTTCAAAGTACCTTTCTTCAATTGTACTCGGTTCATGGTGTAAACTACTGTGCTTGTTGCTTCTCTCCAAAATGTTTGTGGCACCTTCTTTTCAATCATCAGTGTTCTAGCACAATCCACAATAGATTTGTTTCTTCTCTCAGCTATTCCATTCTGCTGTGGAGTTCTCGGTGTAGAGACTTGTCTTTTAATACCATGATCATTGCAAAACAAGTTGAACTCATCAGATGTGAACTCTCCTCCTCTATCTAATCTAAGACATTTCAGTTGTCTTCCTGTTTCATTTTCAACTCTTGCCTTGTACCATTTAAACATTTGAAAAGATTCTGATTTTTCTTTGAAAAACATTACTGATATCATCCTTGAATAGTTATCTAGAAATAATATGAAATATTTATCACCATAATAACTTTGAACTTTCATAGGACCATAAAGGTCAGTGTGCACTATATCTAAAATTCCCTTAGAAGTGTAAGACTTACTTGTAAAGCTTGATCTTTTCATCTTACCCATCTAGCATCCTCGACACATAGCATTCTCAGGTTTTTTAAGACTCGCTAGACCTCTTACTTGGTGCTTCTTGCTTATTTTGATCAGATTATCAAAATTTACATGACAAAACCTTTTGTGCCATAACCAGGTATCATCCATCTTTTCATACAAACACTTATTCCTAGTTGAGTCAAGGTGAAATGTGTTACCTTTTGTTTGTGTCCCGGTAGTAGCTAACTTTCAATTCTTGTCATGAAGTTTGACAATTCCTTTCTGAAATTCTATTTGGTAACCTATGTTGTTTAGCTGTGCTACACTCAACAAATTATATTTCAAACCTTCAACCCAATAAACATCATTGCATCTTGCATTATCAAGAAGTGTTATAGATCCTTTACCTCTCACCGGACATGGTGCATCATTACCAAATCTAACATAGCCTCCATCATAATCTTCTAATATAACAAACTTGTGTTTATCACCTGTCATATGATGTGAGCATCCACTATCTATGATCCAAGAATCATTAGTGTTTATGTGAGAAATTAGGGCTTTTTCTTCATACCTTTCTTCATCTGATCCATCTTTGATAGCCACATAAACTACTTCCTCTGTATTTGTATCATTTGATTTATCATAATTAGATTCCTCATCAACTATTAAGCATGTCTTTCTATCTCTTCTTCTGAAGTCTCGGTGTCCTCTGTAATGATTATCTTTCTGTCTGTCACCTCGGTAATCTCTCTTTTCAGTAAAATCTTTGTTAGGACAGTTAGAAGCCATATGTCCTATTTTATCACAATTGAAACATTTCAAAGGTAGTTTTCCTTTATACTTACCTTTGCCTCTCGGTAACCTTTTGGCTAATAGTGCTTCAAACTCTTCTTGCTTTCTGATTTCCTCATACAGTTTGTGTACTTCTTCCATGTTCTTATGAAATCTTTCACTTGCTCCACTGTGATCTCCTTCAGAGTACTTATACTTTCTTTCATTGAAATCATTAGATTCATCAAGATGAAAAGAACTAAATGCAGATTCAACTTTATTTACCGAAGAACCACTATTATCAAAGTTACTTAACTCAAATGCATGTAGCTTACCAATAGTAGCATCTAAAGAAACTAGCATATTAGGTACATACCTCAATTCATTGATTGCAGAGACTTGGATTGCATAAGCTGGTAGAAGGGTTCTTAACAACTTACTTGTTATATCCTTTTCTTTAATAGCTCCACCTGCTCCTTTAATTTGATTGAAAATCTCCTTTAGTCTTGTACTATACTGAGTTATGTTCTCACCTTCATTCATCCTCATAGATTCAAGTTGTCATCTTAGACTATCTACTTTTGCTCTTTGAACATGTTCATCTCCTCCATATACTGATATGAGCTTATCCCACATTGCCTTTGCATCATTGCAGCCTTCTAGATCATTAAACTATGAATCGGTCAATGTAGATGTTATTTCAATCATTGCTTGAATATGTTCTTGCTTTGCCTTTATCTCTTCCATATTCAATGGATAGGTGCTCGGTGTAACAAAATCATTCTCCAGATAGTATACACCATATTCTCCAACTCCTGATAGATGCAACTTCATCCTTTTCTTCCATGTAGAGAAACTTGACTTGTTCAGCTTCGGTGCATCCCTCTTATACATCTTTGGATCTTTAACTCAAGTGCCTTTAAACTTTTCTTCTAGAGTCCAAAGCTTCGATACCAATTGATAGTTCTGATACTTAATATAAGTATAGATCCAATAGCCAACAAGATGAGAGGGGGGGGTGAATCATACAAACTTAATATTCCATAAAAACACCAGATTCAACCTCGGTAACATAAACTACAATAATATAACCAAAACTGTTAAACATGAAAACTCAAAAGCATATAAACATCATAAACCTCATAACACCAGATTTAACGTGGAAACCCAAATAGGGAAAAACCATTGTGGGATTTCAGACCCACTAAGAAATATACTCTTCTAGAGTATGCTCGGTTAAAAGCAAATCCTGATAAAGATTACAAACACATTGCTAGATGTGACCCGGTTAAGGGATTTCCCTCAGATCTGTTAGGATCTTCACCTTGTTAGAAGTGACCTTGTTAAAGGATTTCAAACACTCAATTAGAATGTCACCTTGCTAGAGGGATTTACAAATAAGACTGTTAAGTCCACTCGGTTAAGATATTTTCTGTCACTTTCACAAAATAATAGTAATAAAAATCTATCTGCAACTTCACATCGAAAATGCTAAAGTAGATTCCTATTTGCTCAATACAATCTAGACATAGAACTAATCTTATCTATCTACTGGGCTTCTATACTCTGTTATTCAAACAGGGCTTCAAGCTTCTGTGCTCGGTAATCACTATGTAGCATCCCTATGCATACAATTGCCCATATACATTGTTTATCAACAGTTTCCTATTTATAAACAATTAGGTAACTGCTTAATCTCCTTGATCATATTTCCCATGATCAATCATAGCCATCAGATCTTCAATCTTGTCTAGGTTCAATGTATCTTTCAATCTAAAAATGTTTTACCCCACCTAGGAACTTGCATACATTTCTTGGAACTTGTGCTAGGGTATTGCGGTTCAATCTGAGCTATAGATCTTCATGTCAACTTTCCATTGCCTTAGATTCATTAACAAACTTCATGCACGGCTTACCAATCAGTTCTAGCTCATCAGCTTCCTTCATAAAATATTGCCTGTAATCATTTAATGCATTCTGTTATAGCTCAGCTACAACTCAGTTATAACTCGGTAAATACTAAAATTCACTCGGTAGACATTCTGCCTTCATTAACCGATAGCGATAACCTTAGGGTTTATCGACTAGGTTCCTTAAGGTTTACCGACTAGGTTTTTTGCTTGGTAACATAGTATAGTATTATCCTTACAATTTACAACATATGTATGATGTTAAAACAATATAAACATCATGATCTCATCATTGTCTGACTCAGTAATAGTTGCCCATTGAATACCTTATTCATTCCCTTATTCATCATAATCTTTCCTGTGTCTTTTACCGACATCTTTATATTCTTTAAATCACACTTCTCAAGATATGGCAACATCATACTAAATTAGAAAATCGATTTCTTGACATCAATGACAAAATAATAATATCAAGACAGTAAACATCACTTAATCAGTTATATCCATAATCATCAACAACCTTCTCAATATCCTTATTGAAATGCCAACAATCTTTCATTGTTTGTTATAATGCAATATTGCCAACACATATCATGTTTTGTTTATCGAAAGTCATGTTTATGATTTCTGTTGTATTTTCGCTAGGGTTTAAGAAGGGTTTAAGGATCGATAAAGAATTCTCTTAACTGGTAATGATTTTTGGTTTGGCAAAGATCCACATCAAGTTCAAATGTTGGTGATGATGTGGTTGGAACCACGTGAAGTGTTTGAATGATTTTTTGGCGTGATCAAGAGTGAATTTCTTGGGAATGTGCAAAGTGCTTAGCCAAATGAGCTAAGGGTTTGAAAGAGTATCAGATCAAGGTGTGGTGATCATTCAACTATTATAATTGATTTGTAATTATCCATATGATGATCTATAATGAGTTGTAAAGATCTGTGATGATCTATGTTGTAAGTCTTAGGGTTTTGTAACTGACTAAGTTGTAAAGGTTATTTAGGTCGGTACAATTGATGTTTGTTGTGTCAATGGTTTTGAGAAGAGTGTGAAGCTAAACCAGAGTGTAAGAGATCTACCAGAGTGTAGCTGAATTGGATTTGGTCAAGAAAGAAGTTAAGTGCTATACCCAGATCATTAACTGATCCCTAACAGTTACAACAGTCAAAATCCCTTAACCGGGTAGGTCCTAACAAGCCTTAGATTGTAAATCCCCTAACAAGGTGGCTCAACATCTGAGTTCTAAATCCTCTTGCGAGGTTGATCCTAATAGGTAAAATCTCCTAACAGGGCTCATCATTTAAATCCCTTAACCAGGTGACTCCTAATAGGGTCTGCTCCTAATCGGGCTAGGCTACTAATAGGGCGCATTCCGAAAGAGTGCACAAATTTTTGTGGGTACCAATTCCCACCATGGTTTTTCCCTATTTGGGTTTCCACGTGAAAAACATGGTGTTCATATGGTGAATGTTTTTATGTGTTGTTATGTTCTATTTTCAGTTAATGCATGGTTAATGAACACTTCATGAGAAGACTTGATAAATCAGATTAGCAGATGATTATTAGTAGATACCAGTACTAGTAAATGGTTTTGTTGTTGGTTATTGTTTGATTTGGTGAAAGTTTTACAAGGTTGAGTTTCAGATTTGAATTTGTTGTTAATACTGATTCACCCCCCCTCTCAGTATTAACCGGATCCTCTAAGATTAACACCAACTTATGGTCAAGCTTCCCTAATTGGTCAATAGTTACTCAAGTTAAGGAGTCATCCTCATCATGAGAAGTGTGAGGGGAATGGTTCTCCATGATGTTAAGTATGTCTTGTGTAGGAATAGAGGATTCACCCAAGCTCCCATGGAATAGGTTATTCAACCCACACCTCTTAGTATTTAAAATTTTGGAAGCCATAAGTCTATAAATTTTTCTCATTGGGATATTGGATGTGTGGGAATGGGTAGTGAAACTCATGCACAAAGTGGACAAAGCTAATGAAATGGATTTGTACTCATAATGCCTCTCATGCAAATGCAATTTCTAATACAATGATTGGTTAGCCAATAAAATTCACTAAATAAATGATAGATATGACCAAAAAATGCTTCTAAATTTGTAAATAATATGAAATAACAATTAGATATGAAGATATCAATAAAAAATTATGTAAGCCATAAGTCAATTTCATCAAAATATTTAGGTTTTTTTGTGAAATAGACCTCTAGATTTATGTAATTTAAGTGCATAAATAATGTTTTTTTAAAATGATTGAAAACATGAATATATTAAATGAATACACATCATATCTAAATATAAAAATTATAATTAATGTAAGTACTATGTTGGGTTCACAAAAAATATATGGTAAGGAAATGGGTATTTGCAAGTTTATGCATGCAAACTAGGAGCTAGACCTATTTCCCAAATGATTATATTTAAGGAGACAGGTGAATTCACTTGGGTCAATCACAAATATAATTGAAAAGGACTGAGAACAAGGTGGATTTGGGTCTCCTTGTTTGAGTTAAAAATGAGCTATGGAAAGATGTAAATTGAATGCAAGATCTAGGGCTAAAGGTGCAAAATTGACATAAATAAACATGAACAAGTAGTTTCAAATTTGATACACATATATAAATACGAATTTGGAATTTGGAATTTGAAAGAACCATGTTTTTGAAATTTGAGCCGGAAAGTGTAGGACAATGGTGCTTTGGGTGACCTCAAGTGTCCTCAGAGTATTGGATTCAGACAACATATATATTTTTGGGATTAGAATCTAGTCTTGAGTGTTTTTCTAAAGTTTCACTATAAATTTGTCATACATAGGTCCGTGGGGTGACCTTATCCTCCACTTTTCACCTCTGCAAAAGCTGAATCTGATTATCTATGTCTACTCTACCTAAATTTGTAATTTTATCTTTTGAATTTGTCACTTGCACATAGTGGAAGGAAAATTATGTTGTCGATAGTGGTTTGCCTAGTTCAAACCCTAAGTTTGGAATTAACTCTATAATTTAAATTAAAATTGAAGTAGAATTGAAGTACAAATCATGCTTTTATAGGGAGAAGGCTAGATCTGAATTAAAATGTTATACCTTGATGAGTCTTGCTTGATGTCTTCATGCAAAGGTTGATGTTGTTATGTAGGAATGTAGGATGTCTTCATAATGTCTTGATCATGGATGCCATCTGTAATTCTTGAAATCTGAATATTTGACCTCTCCTTCACTGCCTTGAAAATGATTGATTGCTTGCTCATTTGAATTTGAATTGTAGGAGTTAAATTTTGATTTAAATCACATGGATAGTTGTAAGATAGATGTCTTAAATGGTGGGGTAAGACTTGCTTTTATACCTCACCTCATGAAAAATGTGTGAATTTTTATGATATTTTTGCACCATTGGAGGGTCCCCTATAAGTTGGACAAGGGCACCTGGGATGCTATTTTCTAAGAAAAAGGTCACCTAGAGTGCCCTAGTATAGTCTATCAAGGTTGAAATTATGATCATTGAACTAAGTGATAGATATAGATTGAATTTTGAAGTTGGTGTGAGCAGAATCAAACATAGTCAAACACAAAAGGCCAAAACACTAAAGTGAGGCCTAAGTGAGTCCATGAATACAATGGTCTATAAATTTTGGTGGATAAAACATGTTGGTCCAAATTGTAGCTTTGATAACACTTGTTATGATATTTCTTAGAAACTTAAATGTAAAATATAAAATAACTCACCACTTCAAGAGGCGACCTTTAATAAATAGATAATAACATCTAAATTCAAAATTTTATGATAGGATAATATGAGAGAGATTTCTCTTTGTTATCTATAATAATATCTATATAGAGACATACCTCCTCATCCTAATTAAGAGGAATTAAGATAATAGATGGTATGAACTTTCCATAGTCCATAGATAATAGAAATTAAGGCATTGAATAAAACTATTTTAATATTAAGCATACCAAATGTGCTTATCCTTATAATACTTAGGAATATATGGTATTAGGGTCATAACATAAGCATTGAAATAATGTGTATAAGACAAGTAATATATCATCACAATCTAATAGTGTGTGAATCTAGCATGTGAGAGAGAGGTTATATTGTTGACTTTGAATTTTGACCAACATAGTACAAGGTCATGTGAGAGAGAGGTTGTATAGTTGACATGGAAATTTGACCACCTTATGATACATGTTATGATGTTTCAAAAGATATATTGAATGGACACATAAATAGAAAATAGAGTGCTCAAATTGTATAAAGAGACTATGATACATTATGACAAGATACAATAGGTGTAAGATAACTTACTAAAAATAGGGTCAAAGACACATCTTAGACCATGGTGTTAGAATTTTTTCCATGACTCAAGTTTGGGTACAATACCTCTCATATGTGGTTCCATTATTTTTTTAGACCACTCATAGTTTTATTTTCTTGGTTTCTTTCTTTGTTTATTTCTTGAGATGAAGGTTTGATAACTAGTGTATTTGTGGGAATTATTATGTTTCCCTAAAATTTCTAGATTTGATTTTTATTATCTCCTATGAAGGTTAAATTTTGCATTTATAATATAGCTATTGGTGTTATTTAGAATACATTTGGTTTGAGAATTAGAGGGTGATACTTTTATTGGGAACCTTTTTCTAAGTTATATCACTATGTATTATATTGTGTTATGTATATTTTATCTCTTGAAAATCATTTGATCATATTTTTTTGTACACCCGTTCTTGTAGATTGGTTGGGAAAGCATTTATTTTAATCTTATCCCAATTTCAATTATTTGTTCACCTATATGTGCATTCATGGTCACATTTTTATAGGTATATATGCATCTATTGTTACTTTCCATATTGACATTGAAATTATTTATATCTCACATAACATGCTTCAATATGCATATAGGATCTATGTTTATAAGATACACCTAGCATTACTAAGCACCATTAGGGGTTACATAACCCTATATTTTATGTGCTTGTACATACTTATCTCATTTATTACTTAGCATATATTATTTTTTCATCACATAATATTGTTACAATTTATATATTTATTACATCCTACTTGAGATTCACCTGATATAATCTTTTATACTTACCTCTAATTACTTACACAATTTTCATGAAATAACTAAGGATCAATTATAATATCACTAACATTCCTTAATTATAATGATCGTAGTAATGCACCTATGAAATTATGATGATTTATTGGTATTGGATAGATCCTTCTATATAGTTATAATATTTTTTGCATAGTTAGAGCCCTTATTGAGCTACTTGTAGAGTCAAAATATTTTCCATAGCTTTTAATCCCTTATTGAGCTTTCCAAAAAGTTAATTTTTTTTTCACATAGTCAAGTAACTAATTGATATTTCCACATAACTATTTATTCAAATTGGTTATAGTCCAGTTATATTTGTTCTTGTCTAGAGCTCTACTAGCTTCCACTTAGTCAGAATCTCTTACCCTACTCTCTTTACTTTTTATGTAGACTATAAAGTAGTTATGATTATTCTCATTTTTAATGCTTAAACCATGCTACTCATTGGAAATTTTCTTTTTGGAACTTGATTTACTTTGGTACATACATCCTTATAGTAGTTTAGATGTACATCAAAGTGGAAAAAATGTAATGGTGAAAATCACATAGTTTCCATTATATTTTGGACCCATAATGGCTTTTTTATGTAGACTATAAAGTAGTTATGATTATTCTCATTTTTAATGCTTAAAACATGCTACTCATTGGAAATTTTCTTTTTGGAACTTGATTTACTTTGGTACATACATCCTTATAGTAGTTTAGATGTACATCAAAGTGGAAAAAATGTAATGGTGAAAATCACATAGTTTCCATTATATTTTGGACCCATAATGGCTTTTTTATGTAGACTATAAAGTAGTTATGATTATTCTCATTTTTAATGCTTAAAACATGCTACTCATTGGAAATTTTCTTTTTGGAACTTGATTTACTTTGGTACATACATCCTTATAGTAGTTTAGATGTACATCAAAGTGGAAAAAATGTAATGGTGAAAATCACATAGTTTCCATTATATTTTGGACCCATAATGGCTTTTTTATGTAGACTATAAAGTAGTTATGATTATTCTCATTTTTAATGCTTAAAACATGCTACTCATTGGAAATTTTCTTTTTGGAACTTGATTTACTTTGGTACATACATCCTTATAGTAGTTTAGATGTACATCAAAGTGGAAAAAATGTAATGGTGAAAATCACATAGTTTCCATTATATTTTGGACCCATAATGGCTAAGTTATTGTTTATGCATTGAACAATATGCACTTGGTGGTGTATTTTTATGCGAAAGTTGGAAAATATTTTATCCAAGCCTTATTCTATTTCTATACATCCCAAGAGTCTAGTCTTTCTTACTGTATCCATTAGTCACCACCTTGTTTTTAGATTAAACACAGATCTTAACTAGGTAAAATTTTAAATTTACTTTTTAGATTTTAGACATTGCCACATGTATTTCTTACTACTAATTATAAACTACATAAATCATGAATTTTTTAAAAAATGTGTAAGTTAGGGTTGTGTATTTAAGGATTAATTGTAATTCATTTGAATAATCTAGAATTTACCAAGAATAAAAACAACCTAGTATTACTGATTACAATGTTTTAGGATCAAGATCAAGGATCTCACTACACCTGATTGGACTTGTAAAACTAAGATGCATACAAGAGATTGCACAAGCTGCCAAAAGGAACACACTAACTTCCGACAAGTACAAGGAATAGACAAATTGAAATAATCAAGATCTGATGATCATGAAATTTTCCTTGAACCACTATGTTAAGCGACCAATATCATGGAAAACACATTTGACATCATTAATTACATCTTAAATTACTATTACACTGAAGATATCATCATTAAAGCTCTTCACAAACCGACTTTCACACTTTGATTACATTGAATTTTCTTGCACATCATTCACATCCACTTCACATGAATTCACACACATTCCATATATCAACTCATATAACCACACATCTATATATACAAGATCATTCATTAAAACCCTCAACTAGGTTGGCGACAAACATAATACACAATATGACATAAATTAGGCCACCCGAATCAATAACACATAATGTAGTCCACTCTAGGAGACAAAGGTGACCCAAACAAATGTCTAAAAACATCTCTCTAAGTCAATTATAATGAAGCACACATGCTAACACATCCTCCAAAGTTGACATCCAACAAAACATGTAAATGAGCAATAAAGCATGCAAACTGGTCGACCCAAACATATCCTCTATACAAAATCCATAATGTAGATCTACACATGCCATGATGAGACCCATATCAACATCCAAACTCAACCTCCAATTCATATTATAGACCAAAAGAGCATGATCCAAATACTTGATAAACTAATTGGGTCAACCAGAAGCAAACCCAATAGAGCATGCCAAACAAAGAACAAAATAACTTCACTTGCCAATCAAACTAGCACTAGAAAAATGAATTGGAACACTGTACAAACCAAATGAACATGCCCTCCAAGATGCAACACTTAAATCCACATATGTGAGAACCACCAAGTATTCTTTGGACCAGTTCTGATAGACAACTTCACTGTTAGAAACAACAACAACCAACTTTACCATCTAAGAAATAATGGTCCTAAAAACTTGATAGTGCAATATACATAGATCATAAACATTATGCCCATAACCATAATCCATAATATTCACAAAATGGAGGAATGCAAAGCATTCTTCCACTGGGATATTAAATACTCTTTCTTGCATATAAATAGTATGTCTTGCATATTGAAACTTCTACAACACCAGTCTTTCATAAACACCTCATACTTACTCAACATTACCACCAGGCCATACAACAACATCTAAAGAATCACTTTTGGACCATATACAAAATCCTTACCACACATAGAGACATCAATGACAACACTAGACATGTTGACATCAATAACAACACAACTCAATATAATCGAAGCTTCCAACAGGGTTGTGTAGTTAGGTATTAATTTTAATTTAGTTGAATAATCTAGAATTTACCAAGAATAAAAACAACCTTGTATATTTTTAATAAAATATAATTACATTAGCATTCTAGGAGCATATTGCATGGTTGGTTCTTATCTTTGATCTTTATTTAGAGTTGTTAAATAAACCTACCGAAGGGCTTGACGAGGGAAGAATCCCTGTACCTAGAAAAACCTCAATAATGTTTTTAAACATTATTAATCAATTGTTACATGTCACAAATAAGAGGTGAAAAAACTTATAGAGTCCCAAACTAAAGAAGTTAAAATTTGTAATCTTATCTACAATTAGTTTTACATATAGGTTTAGTTTTACACTAATGAAGATCACGTTTGTATTCACAAAGATCAATTCTACACTCATAAAAGTGAACTTGAGATAGTTGTACAATTACTTCTTTTAGTTTGAAATAATCATTTGGCAGTCCTTGATTTTTAAATAACTGGTGAATTAGTTTGCAACACCTAGCATGGTTAAAATATACATTGTATCTAGAGCTCATTATCTTTAATTATTTATTTTTTACACTAATAATAGTATTTATTGCATTGTTTATAATGAGTCCAAATAAATTTCATCCTAAACTTATTTATTTATAATTATTATTTAATTAATCTATGATAATATGTTAATATGAGGTATTTACTTTTCTGATGAGTAAATGTCTCATATATTAATTGTATAATGGTGTAGAATACATTATATTGATAAATAGAGAGGAGTGCCCAAAATCAGATCACAACATAGAAATTATGCAAGGAAATGTTTAAAAGAAAACACCAAGACATGAAAAACAATACCAAATTGGCTAAATTGTTAAGTAGAAATAAGCTTGCCCTAACAATCAAGAAGGTCCATGGTGGCCATTACGAATTGGCTCCTAATCATGAATATTATGATCCCCAAGCTTTGTTTTGAGGTAGTACAAAATTGTGGGAACCATGAGAATAATATTTATGACCATTGTGAGTACATCTAACCTACCCTTATGAGAGGTAGAGGTTAGTGGGACTCTAGCAATCATATATGGTGCATTACCCTAGTGTTCTAGAAGCACTTGTAAATGAGCAACTTCAAGAGGTTGCACTTGTAAATACATGAAAACATTAAAGAAAATCACATAGTCAGTATTCATAGAGAAATGGATATCAATAGAATCTCCTAAAAAGAGAGGTGAATTTTTATTTTTTCAAATAATAAACAAAATCTGCACTCTAAAATCATGCTAGAACTAGGTGAATTCAACATGAATTTTGGACCAATCTCCCAAAAGAATCATATTAAAAGAAAATGATCTAATCTAAAAGGTTAGAAGAAGTCATGGATCTAATTCCAAGTAAATTGGGATTTGGTCCAAAACTAGAAAAGATCCTTGAGAGTTTCATTGTGTTTGCATAATGGACAATGAGGATTGACAACCCCTAGATGGATTATGAGATCCATAGGATTGACAAGCCCTAGATGGATTGTGTATACACTACCAATGCAAGAGCATCTTGTAGTGTAGGGAAATCTCGCATAACCCAAAAAATGATTAACTCTTGGTTGAGAAATGATTGTTCAATAGTTATTCAATGCTATATGAATTATGTGTGTGTATAATATCATATTTTGTTGTCACGAGTCAATTATGTACTATAAATCCCACTTTTTATTAAAATGTAAAACTATGTATATAAATATGGAGAGATCCATGAATATTTGTTATGACATTTATTTAATTGTAAAATTGAACATTAGAACACCATTTGTAATCTTGTCACTAGATTTTACTCTATGTAACTCTAATTTTGTAAACTATTTCTACATATACAAAGTCAGCAATTATTTAGATAACTCGTATCCTATCTTCAAAGCTAAAATTCTGACAAGAAACTATAACAACTTTGATTTTATAAATTATCTCAATATAAAGAAAATCAACATAACTCAAATCCTATCTTGCAAGCTAAAATTTAATAAAATAAGATGAAAAACTGTAACCAACAACACGTACATTTAAAAGACGAGGATAATTCCAAATCATTTAAAAAAATCAACAAAAATTACAAAATAATAATATATGGATGAAGAAAAATCATAGCAAACGGTAGGTCTGTTTAAATAATTCCAAATTAATCTGTAGAAAGAACTCCTAGAACATAAAGCTTTTTCATAAAAGCCATGATTCTTTTAACATAATTGATATTCAGTCATCAAGATACATCATGATATTAGATGTTGCAGAACTGAATATGTAGCTAATTGTTCATGTAATTGCTGATTGATTTGGAATAAAAGAAAGCTGAATTGTGGCTGAATTACAGATGCTTTTCGAGAATCCTTCGAAGTGCGCAACGAATTCTGCTATCAAAGTTTGCCATTAGAATTGCTGCCCTCGCTGGTTTGGCCTCCATTACGATCATCTGTAATCTGCTTCTGACTCGGGCAATCCCCAACAGCTACTTTCCAAAATGGAATTGATTTTACTCCCTGTGAAACGATCCATGGCAGCCGAAATAACCAGCCAAGCGGATGTTTTCTGTTAACGCGTTTCCTTGCATCAACAACATTTCCTGACGAGATGATGCAAAAACGACAAGTGTATTTGCCGGAGGCCCTCTTGATCTTTTGGGATTTGGAGGAGATCCATGAAGTGTAGCAGCTCTGGCGATCTGGAGGCGGCCTGGAAGAGGGATAGAGAGTAGCCAATCCTCGGTCCAGCTGATTGATTATCGATGCCAGTTCATACGAATCGTACAGAGGGCTTCCACAATCCCACGAAGGAACATTTTGCAGCTTCTCTGAACCATCTTCCATTGCTACAGTTCATATGCTTTTTCGCAGCCCCACCGCTCCTTCACAACTAAAATGGTAGAAATATTGGAATACGACGTGAATTGCCGACCTTGAGGATTGAGGAATCTGCACTACACAACAAAGTGTGAGAAATGCTCAGATCTCTGTACATTTAATTTGCTTTTCATGCATTTTACAGTTTGGTATAACGACAATAATTGAATGTTTTTGTAGTATTTAATCACGAATGATTTCAGCCTTGCAGAATAAATAAGAGTCCCGTGCTGATTAGCACGTTCCTTGTTTTATCCTTTGGAAGTTTAGGTAGGTATTGAGTTGGCAGATGCCACTTGCTTCATAGTTAACACATGCATTGACGCAACCAACTGCTTACAGAGACAGAAAATCAATATCTTCAATCTGAGAAAGATAAAGTATCTTAACTCTACCATGTAATCCAGGAGTCCATTGCCTAGTGGGTGTTTCTAATTTTATTATGGGGATTTTCTAAAATTTGTATATTTTCAAGTATTTGAAAAAAAAAAAACTTAGAAGAGGTGAAGTAACTTCAAGTAAGTAAATAGGTTCATACTAAACTGATCAATTAATATTAGCAATTGTATTTTGGTGTATAATAAGTATGTTGAAGAGGTGTAGAAGGTCAATTAGGAAAAAAATGGTCTATTTTTAGTATAAATTTGTGTAGGACATGAGTTCAATTTATAGGTTATTTGGAAAATGTTGTTCATGCAAAAACCATGTCTCAATGGAGAATTGATAGCTTCAAATCAACTATGCATCCACTTACAAGGATCCAATCATAACTAAAATAAAACCTTTAAAGCAGGAAGACAATCAAGTTCCAATACCGACAAGCTCATGTTATGTTTGTAATAGGGTGAGAGGGAGAGAGAGGTAGAGATATGGATAGAAAGGAGGAGAGATAAAAGAGGGAAGAGTGAGAGAGAGGTGTAAAGAAATAGAGATGGAAATGGAGAAAGGGGAGGGGAAGATGGAGAGGAAAGAGATATGGATAGATAAAGAGAGAGAGAGAGAGAGGAGAGAGGAATATATAGCTCGATGGAAGAGAAAATTAAATAGAGGGAGAGATAGGAAGTCATATATATAGAGAGAACTAGATAGAGATAAAGGGATAGATGAAAGAAGAAATACATAGAGATACATATATAGATGAAAAGAGATATAGATATAGAGGTATAAACAGAGGCAAAGGGAGATAGGGAGAGGGAAAAAAATAGATGGATAAGGAGAAACATGTCTAGATATAAAGGGAGAGAGAGAAAGAGGAATATAGAGGTAGATATGATATTTTTGTGGCAGAAAACCAAATACCAAAGGTGATGTTTGTTGAAAACATGATATGTTTGATAAAAATGCATCCCAATGTGTTGTATCTAGTAGACAAGAATGAGCTTATTGGAATAAATCATAGTAGTGTATTTGACTCTTGGGCCTCTTGTTCCTTTAACAATTTATGTTAAATAATATGTCTTAATCATGGGACACTATTAGAATATTACATTAATTTAGGAATATAGGCTAGATTATATTTAATAAATAGATAATTAGATGGTAGTTGAATAGCTAGTTTGTTGTTAGTTTTTTTAATAAGATAGGTAGTTGCTAGAAAATAAGATATTTAAAAGCCACTCAATTGTGATGTAAACTTACGATATTGAATCCAATTTGAATCTTGAATATATTATCACATGTCATCATAGTTTAATTTTTGTTTCTAATTTAGTGTTCTATGCTTTAAATGGTATCATAGTGTTAATAATTACTTTGCACTTATGATTGATTAAATTTCTATCATGGGAAGTGTAAGTGATTAAAACGAACCTGTGTATGGAAAGAAGAAAATATTAGCTTGAAAAATGTGTTTCAACCTATTGTTTCTATATGAAAAACCATAAAATTTACACTTAAATTATGCTAATACTGATTTGGGAATGACATGAAAAATATATGTTTTTTTCTTTGAAAAAAGTTATTGAACCTTTTCTTGAGTTGGAAGAATTACTTCTCGTTTTAAATATATGATAAAGGTGTAAAAGGGTATTTAATTTGGTCATTTATTGATATCCATGATCCCATTTTATTTCATGCTTTATACCTTCTCCTCTCAAGTGTAATCATAAATCAATGAATCTAGGTATTGGTTTTGATTCTTCCCAAATATTGAGATGATTTGATATGTTACTTGGTTCTTGAAATCTTTGTAGACTTTGATTTGTTTAAAAGTCAACCATACATATTTAAAACAAGCCATAGATTGATGCTTAAGAAGAAGAATGAGATCAATATATTGTGGTCATATGTATGATTCAAACATTGAATATTATTTTATTGTGTGTGAAGGTGGATGAAGTTTGAAGTGACTTACCTTTTCTTGAAGTGTTATCAATCTACATGCATCCTTCTGAATTTGTAAGATGATCTATTCAAGAGCATAATCCCATTGTCAATATTAGATACATTAAAATCATTTTTTAATTTGTGTGATGCTTATGGTTTTTCATTTCATCATTTTTGTATATGTAATCATTTTGGGTTTGTGTACTTATTTAAAAAGTAAAAATAGTATGCATTATAGTGATAAGGAAAATAAGGGTGTGTTTAATTTTTAAAGGTATATGGGTCCATCATTGATTAAAAGCAACATAATTATTTTTAACATTTGAATATGGCCACATATTATGTTTTTGTTGTTGATGTCATCCATGATATCCTTGATATAAAATTGAGAGACTTGCATACTTGTGCTACTAAAGAGTATAATTCAAATGGAATAAGTGTAAGGACATTGTATTGGAGGTTGGAGGATATAGATGCAAGAGGAAATATATCATCCCAAGATAACTTCTTGGTCAAGGATGATTTATTTCACGTGACGAAAACTTTCACATTTGTGTCCCTAAAAAAAGGAGGGGCCCTAGCATCCTGATATTTCTTATGAGTTTTCTTGAAGAAAATAGTGGTCTTAGCATATTAAGATTCTTGTGATTTCATTTAATGTATTCACATTTGGTTGATATTTTGTACAACAAAGGAGGGATTTTTTTCATAACACTAGAGGAGGGATTTGACATACATGAAAGAGATGTAGACTCTCATAGAAGAGTTGTTCTCTCATGTACAAAATTAGAGGAGGCATTTTGACACACTTATAGGAATGTGGGTCTTCAGAGGAAAGTTGTTCTCTCATTATGCAAGGGGGTTGGAGACACTTTATGTTATCTCATGTTGTGTAGAGATTTGTAGGTTCTATAATTATGAGATCCACTGATGAGGTTATTCTAGTGTTTCTTGGGTGAGAAAGGAGGATTGATCAAGACACTTCATCAAAGTCTCTAGGAGAGTTTCTATGATCAACTCTTCCAATATTCCACCTTGTTCAGATTAATGTAATAAAGGGGGAAATGTTGGAATATTACATTAATTTAGGCATATAGGTTAGATTATATTTAAGAAGTATATAATTATATGTTAGTTCAATAGTTGGTTTTTTGTAAGTTTTTCCTATAATACCTATAGTTGCCAAAAAGTAAGGCTTTTAAAAGCCATTTGTTTGGAATGTAAAACATGATGAAGAAAAAATATATTAAGTTTTTTTGTAGATGATATTATTGACATATATACATGTTCCCCTAAAACATTTTATGTGGTAAATTTTACCTTTAGGTCACATTGAAGGATCTTGTTAGGCACAATCTTTTAGTTTTATCACTTTTTTGTGATCAAACAATGTCATTATAGTTCATGAAAATTTCTATAAACATAATTCCCATAATAGGATTTCAAAGGAATATAGATTAAATAGTGTCTTATATTTAATTATCGTATTTATTATCTATAGGCTCACTAAAAACTAAAGACCTCTATTCAACACATGCTAAAAAAATAAAAACCAATTATTTATATTTTTTTCAAATATTTTTCTCTATTACGTCTTTCTTTTAATATATTTTTATTTAAATTACCAATATATGAAAATATTTATGTATTATTGGAAAATATGAGTCTAAATTATAATAACTAATGTTTATAAATAATAAATAGAAAATAATAAATCATGAAAATATCTTATTTCTAGATCATATGTTATATGTGATTAAAATATATTAACCATTAAAACAAAGTAGACAGTATGGAAAAAAAGTTTAATAATATATACATTTTTTTTAAAATATAAATTTTATAATTTCTTATAGAAATAAAATAGATCCTATTTAGAAAATCTCATAAATAATTAGTTTACTTCATCATCACACTCTTATTAGTTTTCTTTTGATAATCGAAGTAAAATAATTTTGTAAAGATTACTTAAGTTTCATAATCACCATTTAGTCCAAGAGAATTATCAAAAGCCTTTGTCGAAACAACATTGATATTTGTAGAACTAAGAAGAATACAAACCTTAGTAAGTGTAATTGTAACTATGTTTTAAGAAACTAGTTGGTAGTTTATATGGATAATTGATTCATCTCATAATCTACTCACAACTTCTATGTTAACATGAAAATATGTAGAAGGCACACCATGCACAAAATGATAGAAGGAATATAGTTGTCTTGTAATATACCTTCCTAATTGACATTATGAAATAATTGTGTATCTCTCAAATCATCAAGAAATTTAAGAAAAACTTGACCCTTGCACTTGTACCAATGTGGGTGACCTAATAGATGGATAGGAGATTATTTATTAAAAAGGGCATACATAAAAAATTGTGAACTATTCACTTATCAATATTGAAAAAAAATTCTACCACATACATCCATTAAAGACTTATCAACCATAATAATTTTATTCATAAACTATGGCTCTAATTATGAGCCATTTGATATGAAACACTTTATCGAAACTCCATGTCTTAGAAAAAGAAGTTATAATTATAATAAGTGTCTTTCCCTTCCTCTTTTTTGAGTTATAAGAATAATGTGTGGAAAATAAATCTCAATGGTTGGTTTTGTTCTTCTAGAGAATTCTAGTTACCTTATAAATCTATTCCTTAGAGAATTCTAGTTACCTTATAAATCTATTCCTTCATGCACCTTGATTCATCATGTCTTTTTTTTAGTTCTTAATAGGTCATCTTTTGAAGAGGTTTTAAATTCTTCTTTTTTTTTTATAATTATTTGAAGTGTTTCAGACTTATTATCTAGTTTCTTAGCTTTAAGAAAATCATCAAAGGAAGCTATTGTGCATGTTGTTCATAGAGGAATTTTTTAGCATGAAAGATAGAAATAAATTTAAAATAGCTTAGTCCAAGTTTATAAAGTGTACTCAATGTCAAATATGAGTCCTTTTTAATTTTGTAAAATTATAGGGGACTTAACCTATGTGATGAAGTCTTGGACATTATCAAAATTATAAGGACTCAAATTTGTTAGTTTTTTTTTTCTCTAGATGATAACATTTAATCTTGTTAAATAATATTATGAACTTGATTGAGGAAGTTAAAACTAAGTGTGAACCTTGCATCAACTTTGACTCAAAAATTAAAATTAAAAATGGGCAGAAGTGGGAACGGGTGCAGAGGAGGGTTGAGGGGAGTTAGGGTTTCTGTTGTGGAAGGCAATGCTGAAGATGCAAATGAGCTAGATGAGGACTATGAAAATGTTGTGGATTACTCCTCCTTGCCACATATTGTGTTTGAAGGGTGTGCTTGTTCGTTGTTTGGGCACGCTTGAGAGCAACTATGGTTCGGGTGCCAAGACTCTTGTCGAAGCTTATGCAACTGTGGTTGTATACTTGGTAGGAGTTGGGTTTGGTAGATGGCGGTTGTGGTTGTGTGCCTCGAGCATTGAAGGTCTTGAGATTGGGGTGAAAGGATGTGTGGTTTGGTGTGTTGATCTGGCTATGGGTTTTGGTAAGATTGTGCTACGCCCCTATTTTGGGTTGGGGTTTTTTTATTCACTTGCTGCTTCTTTCTAGGGCCTTCGACTTTATTGGGAGTGTTATTTGATAGATTTTTTAGAGGGCTTTGGCTCCCCTCTTTGTTGGTTGTTGGTGGCTTTGGCTTTGTTTGCTTTCCTGCTCACACTCTTTGTTCTCCTTTTCAAGGGTTGTCTGCCGCTGTGTCTATTGAGGTGACTCCATCTCCTATTGAGGGGGGGATGTGTTTTTCTTTCCTTTCTTTGATTGGATGCAGGGAGCTATATTGGGAGGCTTTTTTCTTTTGAAATAAGATCTCTCATCCCATGCTGTTATGGATGAGGTTGAGGATTTTGTGGCTCCCTCTTATCCTTTTCTTTCTTGCATTTGGTTAGAGGTTTTTCAGTCTTTTTATTATGGTTTTGGGAGCCATGTTAAAACCTAGTGATTTAGGTTTGGGGAGCCTGTTAAAACCCCAAGGGGTGGTTATTTTTGGATCTGAGATCTTGGTGGAATCCCCTGTTCTTTTGTTTTAGCAGAAGGTTAAGGGAGCCTGTTCAACACCCTTGTTTATTTTGATGATGGAGTCTGGTCTTTCATGTCTTTATCTTTTGAATCCTAGGTTGCTGTTGTTGGGGACTGGTCTTGCATGTTATTATCTTGTTTTCTAGGCTCTGATGTTTCACTTTCTATATCATAGGGTTACTTTGGTTTTTCTTATAGAAGGGGTCCTATCTTTTTTTGAGGGGGAGATGGATGTGGTTGAAGTTGACCTTTCTCTTATTGAGATGGAATCTGATGATTTTGGTGTTGCCTGGAAGTGCTATTGGGGGGTTATTGGTGCCCTTCGTCTTGGCTTTAAGGATGTTGTTGCTGGTCTTCTTGCTGACTACCGTTTGTTTGCTATAGAGGTGGAGTGCTAGTTGGTCAAGTTGTTCTTAGTGCTGCATATTTTCAAGCATATGGTTATGGGAGCCATGATAAAACCCATGGTGGTTGAGGGAGCCCAGAAAAAACCTATATTTTTTGCTTCTTGAAGAGACAGGTTGGATGCTAGTAGTTTTCAAGGGTCTAGTTTGGCCAGTGTTGGTTTTTGGTTAGGATTGGGCTTGGTGATTTTTTATGGCCTAGAGACTCTGTTATAGGTTGAGGGAGTCTGGGAAAACCCTTCTTATTGGCCGGGGGTGCTTGAATATTCCATCGTTCTCTATTTTTTGAGATCTATTGGCTGTTGACTTAGATCTTATGTCTATTCCAACTTGTTTTGTAATGTTTATCTTTCAAAAGTTGGCTGGCAACTGGTTGGTTGTGGCTGCCTAGTTTTCTTGTTTATGCTTGGTACAACCTTTGGGTTTTGGGAGTTGGATGCTCGTAATTCTAGAAGGTTTCAGGTCCTTTTAAAAACCCGTGGTTCACTGCTAGGTAGTCTAGCCCATTTTTAGGTAGAAACTCTCTGATTGTATAGGGTTTCGGGGCCCCTTCAAAACCTATTTATCCTAAACAAAAACATCTAATCTTGTTAGTTTTCTTGAACATTTATAATATTTTTCAAATGTCTTTTAGTATATTTAGTGGGCCAACATGAAACACTCATCCACTTCATCAAACTTCTCAAGGCATTTTATTTTATTAGACACGTTTAAACAATCTCAAGCTAAAGTAGCAAAATTTTCATTTGTATTTTCCATGAGAAGTAGTTGTAGGGTATTGAGCTAGGCATTTTTTGTTTTTCTATAGCATATAAGTAGGAAAATAATAGAGAAATATAATTTGTAAGAAAGATTAAAAGTGCTCAAAACATGCAAGTATAATCGCGTAATATCATTTAATGAAAGTAGCCAACCCCAAGTAGAATTTGAAATCTAATGTAAAATCTCAGTCAGCCAAATCAATTTCTTATAAGGCCAAATTATTTTTTGGATTTTTTAATAAAACAATTTACTTTAGTTAAAAATAAATTGTGTCAATACATTTTACTAAAAAATTTGCACTCAAACTTTAATACCTCCACATGTAAGGAGGAATAATGAACTAGTGGTATCACGCCCTCACTTGAAAGTTATGGTCTTTTAAAGTTTAATAATTCCACATGTAAGGAGGAAGGAAAAACTAGCAACATAGTGCCTTTGTGGTGTTGAAGTAATGTGGGCTCTATGTGGCAATGAGGTGGTAGGTACAATGTCAAAATTGGTATGGTATCTTATTATATATAGAGCTTTATCTATATTTTAGGTGATAAGGGGTAGAAGTGACACTTTTATTTATCTCAAATGAAGTGGATATACACATAATATTGTGTAGGTTTGATGCACCTAGGTGCTAGGTACAATGTAAAGTCTAAATATACATTTTTTTAATTAGAAGATGCAATACCTTATAATATTTCAAAACTCATATAAAACAAATTAGTGTTCATTACAAAATATAATATTCCTCTTAAAAAGAGTATTAGAATTTAAAAATTCACCTATCCCTTCTTTAAAAATGTATCTCTATTAAATTATTATTTTACAAAAAATAATAATGTGCATATTTTTAAAGAACTAAATTATAGAGCCCTCAAAATATGTGGATTATCAACATGCTAAAAGAATTTTATTAGGGCTTCTAGAGATTCAGTTCTACTATGACACACTTCTTGTTGATCCTAAAAGATTGACATTTTTTGAAGCAATATCACAATTCATTTTTAATCAAGAGGTTTCCTATAAAAATACTTGTTAAAAGTGATTTGGAAGTCCTTGATCTAATGAATATGCTTTTAATTGTTCTCTTTAACAAAACAATGGTTGATCCTAGAGGATTTGGTGTTTTTTGCTACATAGGTGAGTTAAAATGACTCAACCATTTAGTAGATAAGTATTAAACTAAAATTGTCTACTTCTCTAAACATAAAAACAAACTAATCCTAAAACAATTGTGCTTTGTTATAATGTATTTATAGAAAATTAAGCAAGAAACTAGAATGCTTAGAAATCAACTATATTGAATACTATGATGGAAGACACAATTAAATAGAAATAATTATTGTATTATATTTGAACAATTAATAATTCAAAAAAAATATAAATATATACATCCTCTTGAATGGATGAGCCATGCTGACAAGTTAAAGAGGACATGTGTTTTAACTTTAGTCAAGTAGAAATAGTGATGGTACTTAACAATGTAGATATGACGACTATTTATCAATCAAGAATTAATAAGGCAAATATGACACTTGATTAGCTTCTATAAAGGATGACCCATGACATTATTATTAACTACCTAAGAGAGCATTATGTTTTTTGTGGTAAAATTAATAAAAGGTGTGCAATATAATATTAAACTCACACATAAAAATATGTACTAGAATATTACACTAACATGCTTAAAGATACCATCCTAAGCCATTTTAGTCAATCAAAGAGACGAAATATCAATAAAAAATGTATAAATTTAACATTTAGTCTTAATGTCAACACTGTTCCAACTTTCTTAATCATAATCTACATGACATCTAACATTCTTCATTTATCTATTATTTTAGACTATACAACAATATGGAGCGCGCACAAGGGGTAGGGGCGGCTAGGGTTGCGAGAGATGCTGTAGGGGAGGAGGACGAAGGCGACCCAGATGGTGGGAAAGATGTCGTGGGATCCTTCACGATCCTGCTACCATCCCTTTCCCCCTTTCCCTGCTCAGTGCCTTGGTGGAGTAGTTGGGGGTTTCAGATCGAAGAGGGTGCTATGAGGGTTTGGGGGCAATGGTGTTTGCCCACCATGCTTTGCCTACCATCAGCCAAAAATTGTTTGGCCGTTTGGTGGACTGTGGTGATGATGGCTCCCTGTAGTGTTTCTGAGGTTCCCTGCAATGAAGTGTCCTGGGATGTCTCAAGGTTGGGGAAGCCCCTTTCTATTCTTGTTCTCTCCTCCTTGTTGAGGTTTGGGCTTCTAATGTTTTGGGCCTTAGGTTTTTTTTGCTTGCTGCAGCTCTTTTTTCTGCCAAGGAGGAGATGTTTTTTTTGGAACTCTGGCTGAAGGCCCTAAGGGCGGGAGTGTTTTTTGCTCCCTCAATCTTTGCTGAAGATCTATTGAGGGACAGTCCTCTTCAACCCAGTCTTGCTTTTGTTTGTAGATTCTGTTGGTACGCTCTCTCTATGCTGCCTGGGTTTTCTCTAGCTTGCCTTATTGAGGTGGCCCCTCCTTATTCTAAGGCGAAGAAGGATGATGCTGGAGACAACTTCTCTCCTATAGAGGTGGAGTTGAGTGCTGCCATGGAGGTTGGGTGGTGTTGGCGGATAGCTGGTGTTGTCCTTTTTCTAGACTGCTGGGGTTCTAGAGGATATCTTTCTCTTGGATCTTTAGATTATGGGGGCCTACCAAAACCCTTTGTTCCAGCTAAGCGTAATGGGTTTTTTCTTAAGTTGCTAGACTTTGTTCTGTAGTTGGAAGTTGTTCTTCTTACTGGATTCACCCTGGTGGTTATGAGAGCCACGACTAAACCCATCTCATCAGGCTGTGGAAGCCTGGTTTTTCTTGAGACAGGTGATTTTCTAGTTAATGGATCCACGCTTTCAAGCTCTCTTCTATCTTCTCCTATAGAGGTGGAGTTTTCAGTGTTGTTTGTTTGCTTGGATGTTATTTTAAGGCCTCTATTTCAGTCCAAGGTGGTTGAGGGAGCCATTTCAAAACCCTTTTTTGTGGTTCTAGGAACCATCTCAAAACCCAGGTCTAAGGTTAGGGAAGCCTTTCAAAATCCCCTTGTTTCTTTTCAACATGTTTTGTCTTTTATGTTTAATCTTGTTTGGCTGGAAGCTGATAGTTTTCAAGGGCCCAATTTAGACAGTGGTTGTTTTTGGTTATGGGCTAGGCTAGTTATTTTGGTGTCTTGAGTCTTTGTCTCAAGTTAAGGGAGCCGAGAACATCCCTGTTGTTTGGTTGAGGGTGCCTGTTAACCCTTGTCACTATTTCTTAAGGTTAAGGCTGTAGCCTTTTCAGTGTGGCCAACATTTTTTTGTCTTGATCATATCTTTAGTGTCTGGCTGACTTTTTCTACCTATGGCAATGCTGGTGTTCGGTTATCTTTTGTCAGCTCAGCTGTTTTTGGGCTGCTAGTTTTCATGGTTTGATTTCTGTGGCAGTGTTGTTCTGTGGGTTCCAGATCCTGGTAAAATCTGAGGGTTTTGGGTCCCTTCAAAACCTGTTGTAAGAGGTTTCGGGTCCCCTCAAAACCTATTTTCCCATAATAAAAAAACATTCTTCATTTATCTATGTTTTACTTTATTAAATCAATCCCAAAGCATGGCTTTCATCAAAAAAGTTGAATGTTCTTCTTTATATACATAACATACCTCCAAAGATACCTTTATAATACCAAACTTTCCCATAAAAAAAAGTGCATAATAGAAAACATACTCAGATAAAGCACAAATTTCATAGAACTAAATTACATGCTCAACTACATCCCTAAATTACATCTCACCTCTATATGATCTTGTCCTATCCTTACACAGAGAAAAAAGGTCTTCATCATTTTTACATACCTCTAATCATCAATCCAATGCTAAATATCAGTTTCTATAACTTTCTCATAACATTCTATCAACAATTAATGATATTAGATTTCCACAATTCATATTGTTGACTATAATTGTTTCCTGATTTAATTGTGATAGTTTTGCATCAACGTTTTAGATCACACTCTGTGATACATCATCAAGATGAGGGTGAGAGATCTTTAAGAATACTGTCTCACTCTCATCCTCCATACAGAGTGTGATCTGAAACGTTGATACAAAACTATCACACCATTGAATCTAGAAACAATTACAATCATTCTAACATCAATTAATTTTAATTTATTTAATCATAATCAAAATTTTAAATAGAACAAACTAAATTGAACTGTGGAATTCTCACGTCTCTTATAAATTGTTTTAGTCGATATTCTATCTTTGTATGTCTGATTATAAATTGATTCTTGCTACAAACATCTATCATTTATCTTCATGTACATATAAAAGGAAATGAGGAGATCCATCCTTCAAATCCTTACATAAATTCTAAGAAACGATTACCAAAAAAGTGTTAATAATCACAGAACCAGGTGGTCTTTTCAGAAAGCATATGCCCACAAACCATCTAAACGAATTAACAACATGTTTCTAAAATTAACTGTGTAAGATTAGAACACGTTTGAAAGGGAAGGACTATGATGTACCTGACTAGTAGACGGCTTAATGCAATTGAATTATCAGGAGCTCCTTTCTTCCTTTAAGCCCAGTGGAATATTGATTGCAGCTCCACAGGTCTGTAAAAATGATAGCACTTGTGTTATGGGAGTGATTGTGCCGGGGTTGACTTACAAGTTGCATCACACTTACGCTGTCACCCATGTGAACCGTCCATTAGATGTATGGACCACAATGTAGGAAAATGAAAGGATTCCCACCGACTTAATTTTTTTCATTTAAAATCTTGATAAGACCCCTTCTCAGAAATTAAAATAATGTTGTTTTTACATTTAAAAACTGGATAAGATCCCTTCTCAGAAATTAAAATAATGCCGTTTACCTAAGACAGATCCAACCTAAAAAGTGATGATCTGATTGCTATGACTCTAAAGGCTTCACCGGAACAGCTTGTAATTGACCACCATTTAGGACGTACATTTGATTGCTATGAATTCAAAGGCTTCACTAGAACAGCTTGTAATTGACCATCATTTAGGATGCACATTTCACTGTATTTATTATTTCATTCAAAATTGAAGTCATGTTTTTAGAATGTTACAGGTAAGATGGTAATTGAGGGCATCGATTAAATTGTAATAAAATTATTTTAATATTCAATATTGTAGGTTATTGTTTTGAACAAGAAATTGTCTTGTTTTGGTAAATGGAGATGTTGATAGCGGTTTTAACATAAGCAATGTCAAGTAGAATAATAGATCACTCTACTTTTTTTGAAAACCTAAAGACTTAGCTTCAAAGTTCTTTTCTAGTTAGGTCTTGATAATGTTGGAAAAACTAAGTGGCTTATAGGATTTGATTACAAGGGACATTTGCTAGTATAAATCAAATTGGATTGAGACATAGAATCAAAAAATGCTATTAAAGCAGAAAAACAAAAAAAAAAAACTTCTCATAATCAAAGAATAGGAAAACCAAACAAACAATTAAAAAAATCCTCTCACAATTTGCACACCTAAATGCCATTTATGCAAGATGTTAAAACAAATGCAATTTTTGGGGTAAGTTGAGGACATGCCATATCCCACATCAAGGGTCAAAATATCAAAGGTTTTCCCACTGACATACTAGGAAGACAAACTCCAAAGGTTTGTTGGAATGACTTGTCATGCAAACCTAACTGTCAAGGATCAAAGTCTTGAAAGAACCATTATAGTCACACAAGACTAACTCCAAAATATCAATGGGTCACTAGAAAAACAAAGAAATGAAAGACTTGGAAAGCATCAGAATATTTTGGGTGATTCTATAGTCATGCTAGGATGACAAACCTCAAAAGCCCAACAAGCTAAAAAGGGACGTGTGTGTGAGGGAACATACAAAACAAAAAAAGTCTCCTAAGTTTTTTCTCACCATGAAGCATCATTAATTAAATCTTAGGAGTACTTAGTAATCACCATAACAAAGAGGTCAATGCTAGGCACACTGATATATTGTGAAGGGTGGGGGGAAATCCGTATATGCAAAATCTTAACTTTAAATCCAAATTATTATTAGCAACATTTTTAGATCTTACTTTATCATTAAAATAAATATCTAAATAATAAACATAAACACACATCCACACAAGAGAACACTAGATATATGTGGAAACCCATAAGGGAAAAACCACAGTGAGAATAGTTTCTTGGATCTATTGCCAAAATCCAACCTCAATAGAAACTTGAATATAATCAAGAATTTACAGTATGAAGTAGGCACTAGCCTACTAGAGACACTAATCGCCAATTACATTTGTATCCCCTAATCCAGAATTTTAGCACTAAATTAGCACGTGAGACACCAATCTTACCAAAAATACAAGAGATATGAATTGTGGATATTCAAGGTTGAATACTTAGATTCTTTCTAATTTGACTAACATCAAATCTGTTGGAATCAAGCAACACTAGATGGGGGGGAGGGGCATTGTTCTGCAATTTTTAACTTTATTAAATTGTTCTTTCAACCACTTAATGCATATGAACAAAAGAAAGATGAAAGAGCATAAAGAAAATAGCCACAACACCATAACACCAAGATTTTGTACATGGAAACTCGGTTAAGGGAAAGACCACGGTGGGGATGAATCCAGAAAATAAGTATACTCTGTAGAAGTATAGAAATATTACAATGGGGAATGTACATGCATTCAGGCACACTGCCTAGAGCTCACTACTCAAAAAGGAGAGGCTTACTGCCTACAATACAAATACAAAGATTATAGATCATTTGAACTGATGAACAACATCTAAAAATTCCAAAGTACAGTTCCAATTAAGCTCATTATATAGATTTCAGACTCTTCTCACACTTCATCTTATATTGCTCTACTTCGCTACACTATCATTGATCTCCAACTTGCGCACATGGAACTGCACACAACCAATTACTCCCAACCTTTGCATCATGAAAATGAACAAAACCATCGCTCTTATATATCTCCAGCAAGAAATCATATCGACTACATGTCAGCTCAAGAGCGTTTAATTATTTTATGAACCGTGTACAAATTGGCGGCAAAATCTAAACTCAAATGTTAATGCGGACCAAAACAATCAAACACATGCCACAACATATGTTGGTTAATCGCCAAAGTCGCTCCACTTAATCTGCATAAGCTAGTCGGCCGTATTGCACTATCAAACCAAAACCCGATACACTTGATCTTCTAACTCACACATCAATCATCACCAAAGGCTAAAATTTTGGAATAAGGTACTCTAGACATCCATCAATCTTCCCTTAGATCCGCAACAAAAAATATTAACCTGAAAAAAAATGCCAACCAAAATACCAAACACTATCAAATGCTCTGTTCTAAGCTTGTCGACTTAAACCAATCTTCAATCTGACTTTCGGTATGAGAAAATCATTCTATGCGGATGGGTACACTAACTTGGGTTGCCATCAATGACAACACCAGATAACCTATCAACTGTCTCTTGCCAACAATCTCCCCCTTTGGCATTGATGGCAACACTTAGTGAAAAATGACTGTGTTGGAATCAATACCACACATGTGGACACTTCAAAAGTCAAAAACTCAAAACTCCAAAACTCCCCCTGATATGAATAATAAATTTTTCACTACCCTACACTCCCCCTTTTGACATCAATGGCAAAGGAAGGGATCTGCATGCAAAAATTCATACAAAAATTCCATATACAACAACATATGTACACATAGACATTCCTATCTTACATAAACTTAAATATATCTACAAAAATGTTCTTCAATGAATTCAAATAACTGTCCCAACCTTTCTTGAGACACTCCAAAATTAAGATGAGACCACTGAAGAGAAATTCTTATATCTCTACCGACTAAGATCTGTAGGGTCATTGGTGGCCATGACATCTTGGGCTTCCTTTAAAGAACTAAACATTATGTCCAACTTTGGAGTAATTAAGCTCTAAAGCTCACCAGCTCTACCAACAATCTTGTCCTTATCATGGGTCAAGCTCTTAATCTTGTCAAGTAGTGATATAACTTGACCTTCTTGACTAGCCACAAAAGTAGTCAAGGGATTAAAGGACTGAGAAATATCTGCCATTTGCTTCTCATTCTCCTTTAGCTACTTCTCAATATCTTCAACAAATTTGGAAGATTATAAACAAGATTTGTAGGCATTACCTCCTTCATATAAGGCATTTTGAATATTCTTTACACATGTGTCTAACAAAATCCTATAATTTGCAATCATCTCCTTCAATTCCTTGAATCTTTTATCATCAAATTCATTCCGGACCTTAATCTTAGCGAACTTTTCTAAAGACTCAAAGTGAGTATTTACAAAATTGATTAGGATCTTTAGGTGTTCGGAGGGAGAATCAGATGTGTCTTTTACAAATGTGGGCATTGACTTCTCCAAGGCACAGGATGGAAGACTTAGTAGCTCATTGTCCTCCATGTGAGTTTTTAGGATCTCCTCTCTTTCTTTGGCCTATGCAAAAGATGCAAACTTCAGGTTCTGGATTGGAGAGAGTGTGGCCAAATTGATAGGCCCTTGAGTCAATTCTGGATCATCCAAATATAGCATATCTTTCTCTAAAAATTCCTTCATTGCCCCTGTAGTGTCTCTTGCTTCAACTTTGATTTCAATCTTATTCTCCTCAACCACCTTCTCTTATTCTTCCTCTGCCACTTTCACTATCTCCACATTTGTTTGGTTCAGAGGATTAGAATCCTTAACTGTATCCTGTACTATTTCTTCTTTATTTTTATTCATCTATTCTCCAGCTCTTGTTTCCAAAACAGAGGAAACTTCAACTTCAACTTGTTCAACATTCAGAACAGATGTATCAAATCTATGCTTTTCAAGAATTGCCTTCAATATTTTCTCTGTCTCTTTCACCATTACACCTGTCTCCCCAATCATAAGATTATTCACCCTTGTTTTACTTCTGAAATCCCTTTTTTCTTCCTTAAATATCTGATTAATCTCTTCAACTAATATAATAGGGAATAGAATTATCAACACTTTCTCTCTAAGTCTTTCCTACTCAGCTTGGGAATTAAATCTCCTTATCTCTAAGAGATTATATAGGATTTTTGGAATCTCAGACATGATTCCTATAAGTGCCCTATTGAATGTATTCAAATATTTTATTGTGGCTTCTTCCAATACTCTCTTCTTGAAACATCATCAAATTTATCATAAAACTCAAAAAGTGGCTTTAAGTTACCTATAGTGATGGATTTTTCTACATCATCAATAGACATACCAAATTTATCTGTCTTCATTTTCTTACTTGCCTTCTCTTCACTAGATGGTTTGTCTTTAGAAACTCTTCTTGCTTTGGTGCCCTTTGTCTTGATTTCCTTTACATCTTCATCAGGCTCTGTTTCCTCATCATCTTCATTTGTTACATTTTCTCTTGAACTTTTGGTCTTCTTTCTCTTTCCTTCCTTGCCAGATGATTTAACTTGTGATTTCTCACCATTGGCTGGCTTAGTAGTGTTAGATACTTGGTTAATCCCAAAGACACTGAGAGGGGGGGGGAGGGTGAATCAGTGTCTAACTGGTAGATGAAATATTTAAACTTATTTGCAACTTTATAACTGAAATTAATATACCAGTAAGCAAATAATAATGCAGTAAAGAGAAACAAAAGAATCATCATCAATGCACACCATAACATAAATATTTTGGCGAGAAAACCCAGTAAGGGAAAAACCTCAGTGGGATTTGTGACCCACAATATTTACTCACTGGCCAATATGAATAAATATTACTCAATACAAAAGGGGCCTGCACATGTAGGAAGGCCAATTGCCTAGAGCTCACTGCTCAACAACAAAAATGGAGTCTCACTGACTACACAATTGGATGGTTAAATCAAATAACAATGTACTGCTTCAAAATAGCATCTGCAATGCTGGATTTAGTATCGGTTTAAGCTCTGTCTGATACCTCTGGCAAAAACCTTGCTGGTAAATGATTCTGCATACACAAAATAGTCTTAGCTCCGCTCTGCTTCTTATTTGCTCCAAGATAAACACATCAAAGTGCATATACAATTATTCACTCTCATATACTTCTTACATACATACCTACATACATACTTTCTTTCCTTTCAAATGACCTACAAGATCTCATACATATATGAGTCTTTACAATATATCATGTTGGCTATACAAATATTTTACATTACAATTCACATAAACAATATTATTTCCAACTCGGCTTGGAATGTCTGTATGATCTGCTGCCGGTGTAAACTAGATGCCGGTGTGAATAAACCTTGTTGTATCTGTCAGTGTCGGTAGGTGAAGTCTATTATTGGTTGAACCTGTTAAACCTTTTTGAACCCTATTGCCATCAATGACAACATCTACCATTCTCATCTGAGTGTATGATGCCGACAACTAGAACTGGAGGAGGGTGCAAAAATTTTATTTTGCCTTGGCTTATCAGGAGAGGCTCCCAGAATAGTAGATTTTTCCTTGGAGGATTTCTCCTCTTCATCTTGCTATGATCTCTTCTTGGCCTCCCTGATAACTTATTTGGTAATGTCAATAATCTCTGATTACTACTCAACTTCTTTTATAACCTTCCGAACTATCTTAGGTCTCTTAAACTAAGAATACAATTGCAAGTCTTTCTCTGCAAATGCACCAAATCTCTCCTTTGAGGTATCTATAGGCTTACTCAACAAATGTTGAGCATACAACTCTAGACTATTCCCATCAACTTCATATCCCATAGGCATGATCCAAACTATCCTTGGCTCTACTAATTCCATCAAGCATTGATCTATGTTCACCATAAAATAGATAGAATCCTTATACTTTTCAACAATAGACTCAGGAATCCTTTCCCTAGACTGCATGATACCTTGTAATTTTTTGAAGTATCACCAAAGAGTATCTTGGTGTCAATGCTATATAGATAATCTCTAATCTGAGCAGTGAATGACTTGTCATTTGACAATTAAATATTTCCTACTCCTGGAACCTGATTCATGAAGTAGAAGAACATACATAAGATTAAGCTACCATTCTTGAAGGTGTTTTTCTTATCCTTCTTCACATAAGTCGTATTCTTTATTTTTCTTGATCATCTCATAGGTTGCATAGATTTCAGTACCGGATACAGAGTTCTCATGGTTGGAGTGATAGATCTTGTAACCAATCATCATTGAAGAAAATTATATATCATTCTCAAGTATGTCATTGATTGCCACTACCCTTTTGTCAAATTTTGATCCGGTTGTAGCAGTGACAACCTGGTTCTTCATGGACTTGAGTGAGGGCATACCACTAGATGAGCTCAAACCAGTTACGACCCTGATGGCATCCTTATTAATCTTAAATGGCTTGCTTAACTACATAAATTCCTCATGCATTCGGCTCAAAACATACCAGACCCATTCACTCTCTTTAAAAATTAGAAAACTGATGAACTAAATGAAATTCTTAAACTCTAATGCTTTATATTTGGCTTTGAGGTTATATCCTTCATCTCTGAGATGATTCATGAATAGGTTCAACAATTGAGAATTCCTGAGTTCATCTAGGCTAGCATGAATGTATGCCCTAACATCCTTGACATAAAGAACACCATATTGAATAGAGGAAAATGCACCTAGCGGGTCTACCTCAACAAATTTGAATGGATGTTTCTTGAATTTTGGGCGAGATCTCTCAGTGATATAAACAACCAACAGTGTATCCATTTTCAAATTAAAAAGTTATGTAGACAAATACCTTTCTTGCCGGATTAGGGTTTGGCATGAAATTGCCTTCAAACTTTGATCTCTCAAAAATATGCTTGCAAAGCACTCTTAACCTCTTTCTCTTCGAACACAAAATGACAAATAAGAATGTGAAGTTACCTTTTATCATCCGCACACTTAACTTTTTCGTGCAATAAATGCTCTTTCCCTAAACTTTTTGAATACCCTGTGTTCACAAACTACTCCACAAAAACTTATTTGTGTATCTTCAATATTATCGGATCTCTTCCTAAAATCAATCCAAATCATCTAAAATATCCTAATACAATATTTTCAACCAGTCGGATTGAGGTACTGTTGGCATATGTGCAGAGTTTGATGACATGATGGGATTGTATGTTGTCATTGATGTCAATATGCTAAAGTATGAACTGGTATATTGAAGTAAGCAAGCTGGCAAGTGAACCGGTATGATGGTATGAACCGGTATGTTGGAGTGTGAACCAGTATATGCAAAGTTTGCATTGGGGTTTCATTTGATATGACTACCAGTTGGTAGTCTCAGCTTCGGGGTTTCTGGTTGATGCATTCCAAGTCTGTGTGATTCGACCGACGACATCCTGTGATGAGTTAGCATTGAAATGAAGATTAGATCACATTGCCATGTCAACCTTGTGCGTGTGAAGGATCTCCTTGAGTATCTTGCATGAAGAAGATTGATTCTATCTACCTCGAGAATGTGCAAAATCTTAGTAAACGGTGGAGAGCGCGTGATGGGTTATCAACTTCCAGAAGCGGTAAAGAATGGGCGATGGAGAACGTCTTGAGATTTGTTCAATATTGTTTTACCCTATGTAATGTGTTTAAACAACCAGGATTGGACCTACTGTATTGTTAACTAGATGCTTAGGGTTTTAGGTTTTGGCCGTCGACCTAATTGTTGTCTATAAGGTTGATGATGATTTTTATTTGAAGTTGTTGGCAAATGAATCTATGTGAGGTGATTCTTACCAGACCAAAGGAGTAAGCAGATATTTGCAGAGTGTGATTGTAGATGTAAAGAAACTGAAGCAGATCTTCCTTGGCATTAAGTGTTGTTATCAGATTAGTGTATTACCTGTTGACTTCTAACCATTTCAGCAGATGGAAAATCCCTTTACCAGGTAGCTTTAACAGGATTTTTGTAAATCCTTTAACATGGTGACTCAAAATCATTGAGTTCTTCAAATCCTCTTACAAGGTAACCTTTAATAGGGTTTTAACCTCTAACCGGGTATTTAGCCATCCTTAACCGAGTCATCCCTAGCAAGATCAGTTCCTAGCAGAACCAGTTGTAAAGTCTTTAACCAGACTAGGCTCATAACAGAGCGAACTTCAGAAGAGTTTAAGAACAACTTGTGGATATTCATCCCCATCGTGGTTTTTCTTAGTTGGGTTTCCACGTGAAAAATCAGTGTGTTATGTGTGATGCTTTCTCATGTGATGTTTTAGTGATTTTTGTTAAGCGGTAATGGAAGCTGATCCAATGGTCATTGTATTTCTGATGTATTACTTGCTTAACCATATGGGTGAAGTAGAGATGAGATATTAGGTTTTGAGAAGATCTAGATGTTACCGATTTATGTCTTTTACAGTCATACTATGTTTTACCGGTAGTGCCTTGATTTAGATTGGTGATATTGTTTACCAGTTAGTGCAGTCTTTGCAGTTTAAGTTGTTTAAGAAGTTTTTGTCCATACTGATTCACCACCCCCTCTCAGTATCTGTTGGGTATTTACTGTTCATCATTATTCATCAGGTACCAACTACTAGAAAGGGGAAATAGGATTTTATTGAAAACTCCCCCTAGGCCAGAGGCCTTAAATTAATTCCTGGAGGAATCTCCAATACCAGATTCAGGTGTAGACCCATTCCTTGCATCAGTGTCACTCTTCTTCACCCATGTCTTCTTCATTTGCTTCCCAATCTCATCCACATCTTCTCTTCCTTTTCCTTTATCATCTTTTTGCACACTTTTTTTCTTGTCTGCTAGACCCTTCCTGTCCACAGTCTCGCTTCTGCAAAATCTTGCAATGTGACCAGATTTGTTGCAATTGTAGCACACAACATTTCCTTGTCCAAATCTATAATTCACTTGATTTCCTCTTTATCTGCATTGACTAGCAATGTGTCCAAACCTATTGCATGCATAACATCTAACATTCCTTCTACTGAAAGAGTTATTCATCATGCTTCTACATTCACTTGATTTATGTCCATACTTATTGCATTTGAAACACTGACCTGAGAAAGATGGACCATTTTGATTCATTCTACTTCTTCATTGAATAGCTTTTGACCAAATTTATTGCAAACAAATCAATTACCATTGGAATATGGATACCTTTGAGCATTACGTTGTTTTACTAGAGACCTTCTAGGTTTGTTCTTCTGATTTGCCAACTTGTGATTGCTTTGACCAGATCTAGAGCTTTCACCTTTCTCAAATCCAAGACATTGTCATCCGCCTTCTTCTGGTTTTCAAGCAACATATCAAGTTTAGCTGAGCTAATCCTGAAATTATCCTTGTACTCATTTGCAGTCACAAGTTCATCCCTAAGAATCTCAATCTTCCTTTCAAGTTCTTCCTCATTGTGTTTGGATCCTTGCAGTTCAAGCTTCAGTTGGCCAATGGCACAATCAAGTTTGCAACATTCATCAGTTCTTTCTTTCAAGGATTGATTAATATTATCTTCATTCTTCTTCCTTCCTTCAATTTTCTTAGTGAATCCCATCACCATAGATTCCATTTCATATTTTAGGATTGCATTATCTTTTGTAAGCTTTTGACATTGTTTTGTCTTCTCCTTCAAGGCTTGACTTAGGTGACCACCATCCATTCTTTGCCTTTCTTTCTGCTTTAGCCACTCATAGAGTTCCTTTCTCTTTTCCATATACTTGTCCATTTTCTCTTTTAATGGATGAATGAAACTTTTAGCATCCTTAAGGTTCGCCTGCAACTCCCAGACTTCAACTTTGGATTGATCAAGATCATCTAGTGCAACTAGGAGTTGTTGTTGAACATCACTGGAATCCTTTGAATCAATTTCCTGGATCTTCCTCAAGCTGTTAGACTTCTTATGAGGAAATAAGCTCTAAACCAATTGTTGGAATCAAGGAACACTGAGAGGGGGGGGGGGTGAATCAGTATTCTACAATTTTTAACTTTATTAAACTGTTCTTTCAACCACTTAATGCATATGAACAAAATAAAGATGCAAGAGCATAAAGCAAATATCCACAACACCATAACACCAAGAGTTTTGTACATGGAAACCCGGTTAAGGGAAAAACCAAGGTGTGGGGATGAACCCATGAAATAAGTATACTCTGCAAAAGTATAGAAATATTACAATGGGGAATGCACATGCATTCAGACACACTGCCTAGAGCTCACTACTTGAAAAGGAGAGGCTTACGAACTACAACTCAAATACAAAGATTACAGATCATTTGAACTAATGAAAAACATCTAGAAATGCCAAAGTATAGTTCCAATTAAGATCATTATATAGAGTTTAGAATCTGCTCACACTTCATCTTATATTCCTCTGCTTCATCACACTATCACTGATTCAGAGCACTGATCTCCAACTTGCATACTGTAAGGAAAGCATAGTGCAAAAACTGCCTTCCTAATGTCAATTTATGAGAGAAGTAAAGCAGATGAGTGTTTTAATTTGAATTACAACAACTGAGATACACAATACATGATAAAATGAGCAACATGAAAAACACAAACACAGATATGAACACCAGATTTCACGTGGGAAAACCCTTACGAGTGAAAAAACCCACACACCAAAGTAATCCCTTGTATTACAGTACAGTAAAACAATTACATACAAGTTTCAAATGTTTGATACAATCTCTGTTAAGGGAGCAGTAAAAAATATTACAACCTTAATCGACTTCACAATTTAGCATTTTATAGAATTACCAATAGATTGCTACAATCCTCTTTGGACAATGATGGAAATCATCTTCACATGATCCCACAAACTGCAACTATTTTTTAGATGTTTTAAATGTCATTGTTAAAAAATAGTTCGTTTTAGTTACTCCATATTTTCCAATCATCGAACTTCTCAAAATGTCAAATAACACGCATGTTGTCACCATTGCTTCCTCTGAGTCGTTCCAGTTTCCCCCAATCATCAACAAACAACTTGTCAAGTCAAAACAAGTCCATCTTGGTCCCAACTGAATCTCAAAGGCTATCATAATCCAACACGGACCAATCACGACTTCCAGCTTAGCATGTTAGCATGAGTCAGCCGTGGTCCCCACCAAGACCATCTTATTATCCTATCGAAATATTGACACCTGATGGAAGTGAAACTCATTAGTTCTTTGTTATTTATTCCACCTGATCTCCTATCCTTGATTGTGGGTCCTTCATAAGTCTCTTATCGGGTGATCGCCACCTGATGGAAGTGTAGCTTATTAGTGATCATTATTTGTTCCACCTAATCTCCGATCCCTGATAGTGGGTCCCTCAGTGTGATACTGGCTTGGTATGTCTTAGCGAAAGCTAATGGCATACCGAACACCTCTTTGTTTCCAAGACTTCAACATCGTCATACCGATATAGCCTTTTCATCACAAAGTGAGATTTCGTTACTTCCTTCAGACAATCTTACCGAGACCCCAAGCTACACCAAAATTTGTCTTCATTTTTATCGCATACTGTACTTGTGACTACTAGAGAACCCTCGTGGGGTAGTAGGAAAGACAAACCCTACTATCTTCTGCTTATCCCGTAGGTCCTCTTATTAAGTCCCTAGAATCTCACAGGGTAACAAGAGAGAGAGACCGAGTCTACTTCTTCCTGCTATCTTGCAACCCTCTCTGTCACATCTTTGTTGAGCTGCGGGGTAAGTCAGAAAAAACTTTGTTTCCTTTACTTGCTATTCTGTAGCGCTCAACACACTACTCCTTCAAGTGGGTATGTTACATTAGGATTATCAACTTCTCTTTTTAGAGATCGTGCCATATGTCCGAGATTTCAACTAGTAAGGTTTAGACATCCATTATAAACATTCTCCCACTTGACAAAGAACTTAATGATATATCCAAAACACTTAGAAATTATTAAGATTCATGGGCTCTAAGGCCCATCAAACTGGTACACCATTTGAACTTTGTTGTGTTCACGAGCAAAAGCATGGAGCCGTGTCACACTTTAGGCCAACTGAGGGTAGTCCGACCAGACTACCCCCAGGCCGTGTGGTGCCACGTGGCACGTGCGTGGCGCTAGAAGTCCGACCGAACTCAATTCAGATGGACTCCCTTTGTTCAAATGCTTTCATAAAAAAAAATCAATTTTTTTTTTAATGTTAGAAATAAGGTCAGTCTGGCCATACTGAGTTTGGCCAAACTCAGTCCGATCGGACAAGCCTATGTCTCATGTGATGTGGCACAAAAAAGGTGAAAAACTATGTATGTCTAAAACTTTTCACTTCCGCTCAAATTTTTTTCAAGCAAAATATTTTTTTACAAATTTTAAAAAATACCCTTTTGTAGAGCTCGAAGTCACGAATCTAGACATATAATTTTTTTTAGTATTTTGATTAATTTTAATATTTTTTATTAATTAAATATTACGAGTATCTTTTAAAAGTTAAAAAAGAGGTTGATTAGAAAAAAAATAAAAATAAAATGATATTAAAAAAATTTTAAATTTTTTTTTTCACTAGATGAGAGAATCTTCTCGAAAAGGGTATTTGTTTTTTTGGTTAATGATAAATTTACTAATCAAAAGGTGGCGTTGAATGAAAACTATTGAATTTAGCTATGTTGGACTTAAAAATATTATAATGAGAGAAATATACATCAAAATTATTATTATTTTTTTAACATTGCATATATATGTCTTGTATTTGGAAAAAAATCAGAAAAAATAAAGTCAATTTTCATTTTTTTTGGTGACACCTACTAGAACCCTTGATTTTCAGCATTGAAAAATCTATCTTTGAATTTATAAAAAAAATATCAATTTAAAAAAAATAAAAATAATAGACCTAAATTTCATTAATATTTTTACATTTGATCAGTTTACATCATTTCAAAATTCAATTTAGAAATGTCACTTTTATGCGGTCGAAGTTAAACTGTTTTAGTTGTGTTGACTAGTTCCTTTATAAAAGTGTGACACAGGTTTGTGCTTTTACCCTCACAGATTTTGTCAATGCATTTGCAACATTCTTCAGAGTATCCACCTTTTCTAGATTAACCTTTCCATCTTCCACCATGTTACAAACAAAGTGATAATGTACAACAACATGTTTCATCCTGGCATGGAAAGTGATTTTTCGCCAAACAAATGACACTCTGACTATTGTAATGGATAGAAAATTGCCCTGCATCAAACCCAACATCAAAACACAAACTCTTAAGCCAAACAACCTCTTGACAGGAATGAGTTGCTGCCATGTACTCTGCCTCTGTAGTGGACAAAGCAACTATAGCTTGCCGCTTGCTCATCCAGCTAATTGCACCACCATTCATCATGAATACATATCCATTGGTGGATCTTCTGCTGTCAATGTCCCCTGCCCAATAAGAATCCACATATCCCTGAACACTTACAATCCTCTACGATCCAACCAAATTTACATGATAACACAGAGCATATTGAGAGGTACCTTTCGGGTATCTAAATTCTCTCTTCACAACATCCCAATGCGGTCTTCATGGATTTGCCATATAAATCGATTTAATACTCCCATTGCTTGGGCAAGGCCTATCTTTGTACATATTATTGCATAGATTAGGATGCCAATTGCACTTGTATAAGTCACCTTGGCCATATCCTCCTTCTTAGTAGAATATTTTGGACAATCTTCAACAGAAAGCTTTGTTCCCTGCAACACTGGAACAACTAAATGCTTGCAATCTAACATGCTAAATCTCTCCAAGACAGTACTAATGTAATTGCTCTGACTAAGCCAAAGCTTTCTATTATTTCTATCTCTACTGATTTCCATCCCCAGAATATACCTAGCTGCACCTAAATCTTTCATTTCAAACTGTGCTGACAAATGAGATTTTAAATCAAAAATCATACCCTTATCATTCCCAATGAACAACATGTCATCCACATACAAAGCAATGATAAGTAAATTTTCATTCTGAATCTTATAATACACACAATGAGTAGACTTTGATCTTACAAATCCGAGAGACAACACAAACGTGTCAAACTTCTGGTACCACATTCTAGGTGTCTATTTCAAACCATAGAGACTTTTTCATTTTACAAACCAAGGATTCTTTACCTTTTACAACAAAGTACTCAGGCTGGGACATATAAATCTCTTCCTCCAAGTCGCCATGAAGGAACATTGCCTTCACATCCATCTGCTCGATCTCAAATTCATATGTTGCTACAAGTGACAAAAGAAATTTGATAGATGTCAACTTTGCTACAAGAGAAAATATTTCTCGATAATCAATTCCCTCAACTTGATAATATCCCTTTGAAACCAATCTAGCTTTATACTTTTCCACACTGTCATCCAGATCATTTTTCTTTTTAAATACCCATTTGCATCCAACATGTTTTCTACCTTTAGGGAAGGACACTAGATCCCAAGTTTCATTCTTCTTTAATGAAGCCATTTCTTTGTTCATGGCCTCCAACCAGGAATCCGAATCAGGCATTCATATTTCCTCTTTCACAGTCCTAGGATCATCAGTGTTAGTAACCAAAGCATAGGCACAATTTGTATCCAAAAATAAGAAACCATACCTATCAGGTTGTCTTCTCTCCCATGTAGACCTCCTTAATGGCTGAGGTGGAGGTTCTTGTTCTTTTTCTTGACTAGAATTATCAGAGCTGCGTGAGCTCTCCTCACCTTTAGGCACACATGGAGTTCAAAGTTCCTCCTTTTTTGGAGTTAGTGGAATTTCAACTTCTGCTTCATCTTTCTCTTTCTTTTTAGACCGCTAATCAACTGAGGTGGTCTTCAACTCACGGGAGATTACACTTATGCACATCACATAACATCAGATATATGAGGAAAACTTGATGTGGGAAAAACCTTGGTGAGAATAGTTGCTGGAGTCTACTGCTCCAATCCAGCCTCACAATGAATAACATATTACAATAGTTTTAGGGTACCAACCCCTGAAATTCAGAGAATCAACTCAAGATGTACCAACCCCCTAACAATTTAGAGAACCTACTTAGGGAGCACCTACCGCTACACTGAGCACCCACTCAATGATTAAAATTAATGTAGATTCAATTACAGATTAGGTACCATGCTACAAATGAAGTTTTGTAGCACCTTACTGGTTTTCTTTTCGTCTTTCTTTTCTTTGCTCTCTGCACCTTGTTCCACTCTGCTTTCCTTTTGCTTCACTTTCTTCCACTGCTCAACTTCTTATTGCCACTACTTGTCTCTCCCTTCTGCAACTTCTCACTCTCACTTACTCACTTTGTGTACTTTCTACAACAAAAAATACTCCACCATTCTTAATCTCTTCTCTTCCCTTGGTGACAACACACTTTTTCTTATCAGCAACAACTAACTCCAACACTTACACCTCACTTCAGTACATCTATCTTTGTCTCTACATAAACAACTACCTATGTCCAATCACATTTACTACTCTAATCTATCAATTCTTCATAAGAGAATGTTTTTCTCTCTAACTGGAATTTAAAAATTATTTTATTCTTGTCCTTAGAGATCTGGTCAGTAAAATATTGGTTTTTCTCTCATGAATCAAACACCTGCATTGAATGACTCTGTACTAAGTTGTCGATGATCTCCACTATATCAAATTAGATTATCTACATTAAACACATGTCCCCTATTCACACATTGTTCACTATACCTGGTTTTCTATATTTGCCAAACTCAATCTATCTATCCCACAGATTGGATTCAGCTTCTGTTTGATCACCTCGAGCCTTGCAATCACTTGTAACAGGTTCTCCATTAATGCACCTCTATCCTCGGTTGACCTACCTTGAAGAAAAGATGGACAACTAATCCTATTGTAATCCACCATCATCGCCATCTGCAAATCTGATTTGTTATGTGACCTATGGAAGCTACATGTCTTCATGTTCTTTGTCTAAGTCAGATGGTCAGGGTCGGTCAAAATCCATGCGGACATTTGGGATTCTCAGATTAGTTGAGCTTCATGTTGTGACTAACCTTCATGTTATGCAGACATGTCAGGTTGACTATAACCTCTTATGCTGATCTATTTTGTCTTTTGAATTTCTCTATGCTCATGTTCATCACCATAGCAATCCTGATGTCGGTTTCTCAAAACTCCATCGGTATAGTTTTAACTATTAAGATGACATTTTGCCTCTACTCCACCTTCAAAACTTATTCCAATGAACATGTGATGCCTTTGATTTCTTTAATCGACATTGGTTACATCGATGAAATTCTCACCTTAGATTTATGCTATCACCATAGGCTATCCCGAAATGCATATCCACAATCCTTCAAAATATAAACATATGTTATCCCATTGACCTTACTAGGGAGTCTTCTCTTCATTCTCCTTTGACAAAATATCTATCCTAATCTTATATGAGTTCCGATGGTGTTCGCATTGACATATGGTATCTTGATAGGCAAGTGTCAGAATAGTTTAATCTATTGGCATTGCAAGAATTTTTCATTCCACTTTCAGTAGCTATTCCAAAACACACCCTTGGTCGTCTGGTCAACATAGCTATTTTGATATACTAATATCAGAGTAGTTTGTTCTATCGGTATCACCCAAAACTGCTACTCCACCTATGTTATGCTATCCCGATCCAACAAAACACAACAGAAACTCCGCACGACTTGACATTGGCCTGACTTATGTCGATGGCATTTTCCTCCCCATAACTCGATATTAGCATAGCTATTCTGATACAAATTCAAGCAAAATTTTGAGGCACAACTTCCAGATCGGATGAGTTATCCTGATATGATCACTGATTGAACTTGGAATAGAAAACCGATCATCAGTATTATTCTGATCTCTTCTGCAACCTGCAACACTTCTTGTCTACATCCTCAAGGAATCCCTGCAACACTTGTTGACATCAATGATAATAATACCAACAATCTCCCCCTTTGGCATTGATGTCAACACTAGTCTTATTCTCTCCCCCTTTGACAACAATGGTAAAGGAAGTTGCATACGACCCACCATAAAACTTGTACAGTTCTTCTCCCCCTTTGAAAGACATTAAGCCTGAACAAAGCCTATCAATTTGATGTTTTCTATAGATTCCACTAGATGAACCATTATCATAATATAAATAGCAGCATTAATATTGCTCACAAAAATTTCAGAACTCCCCCTGAGACAAACATGAAGTTCAACGATGAAAAAATAGAAAAAACAATATTCTCCCCTTGAACCACAGACCCCAACAATACATTTGAGTGCTGAAGGAAGGTGGTAAAACACCCAACTTGTATCTTGGATACTCAAATATGTCCTTTGGAAGATGCTTTGTGAATATAAAAGATTTTTACATGTATATTTTGGAAATATGTCCTGCGACCTACAACCTAACATAGGCGGAACATAAAGACTTGGGAAGGAGAGTTTTAGTCTACAATCCCAACCTATGCATACATTTCTCTTTAATGTCTTCCCTTTTGCGGCTTCATTGATTAGATCAATCAAAGAGGTTTCTATCTTCTGACATAGGGCCCTCAAATCCATCAGCTTGTCCTAAAAAATGCGCCTGTTGTGCTCCTTCCATAATCCCCAAATCATAAGGGATGGGAGAATTACCCATATATCCCCAAATACAACCTTCAAGGGTTTTTGTGGTCATATTTTAAACTAGTCATCAATCCCTACTTTGAACGGGAAATAAAAGGTTTAATTTTTTGCATGAAATGCCACCAACACTTACACGAATATTCACATAACAACAATAGATGGTCAACAGATTCTGAATTTCTCCCACATAGAACACATCTATTGGAACCCTGCACTCTGAATTTCATGAGCCTGTCATGAGTGAGTATTCTCTTTTTGATAGCCAACCAGGCTAAAACCCCAGCCTTCAACAAGCAATGCTTGTTCCATAATAAATTTCATGACCATTCTTGATTAGCTCTAGCAACTTCTTTGATTTTGTAACCCAGGCTGACCTTGTAGTTTCCATCCTTGGAGCCACACTAGTGAATGATGTCATCCTTCCCTGATGGAATGATCGAGTGATTCTTCAAGGTATTTTCCAAGATGTCTTTTTATTTCTGATCCACATTCAAATTATCAAGGGCCTTCCATTGCCATTTCAATATACCATCTTGCAACACTTTTTCTCCAAACTCACAGACCTTATTTCCCTATATTCAAATTGACTCCCCCTTGATGTCATTAAGATCGGGGAATGAGCTCAATATATCTCCTTCTCCCCATGAGTCAATCTAGAAGGATTCTTTCTGACCATTTCCAATTTCCCAGGAAACATGATCCCTAATGATGTTTCTGCATTCAAGAATATAGTTCCAAATGGCCGAACCTTTGGGAGGATTGAGAGTTGTCAGAATTCTTTCTGGATCAATTGAGGCCAGGTACTTGCTCCTCAGGACTCTGACCCACTTTTTCTCTCTCCCACAACACATGGCCCATACTAGCTTGGCACCCATGGCTAGGTTTATTAAGGATAATTGATGAATCCCAACACCCCCAAATTCCTTAGGTCGACTAATTTTCTGTTATGCTATCAAGGGAAACTTATTCTGATCACAAACCCTATTCCACATAAACTTTCTCATGATTTGGATGAGCTCATCTTCCATAGCTGCAAGGATTTTTAAACATGCCATCGAGAAGAAAGGGATCGCTGCTAGTACTAATTTGATCATTGTGAGTCTTCTAGCCGAGGAGATCCACTTGCCTTTCCAATTATCCAATTTAGCCTTACACTTTGCAATTAGCACTTCCCAATAACTAATATTGTTTAGTCCCGTTAAAACAGGGGTACCCAACAATCTTCTAGGGAACTTTGCAACCCTTAAATTTAGAATTCTTGACAAAGATCTTTGTAGCCTTGGTTGTGTGTTAACAAAAAAACTTCTGACTTGTTCCAATTGCTGCTCTGTCTAGATGCTTTGCAATACTCATCCAATCATGATTTGATGACTCTAGCCTCACCCCTGCTCTAAACACCAAACATGATTGTGTCATCTGGAAATTGGAGATGAGTAGTATGCTCCACTCTATTTGAAACATTCACCCCCACCTAGTGCCCCTCTTGATACAAGTTGTGGATAGATCTTCCCAAGGCCTCTACCATTTTGATGAAAAGGAAAGGGGAGAGAGGATCTCCCTACCTAATCCCATGGGAAGAGGAGAAAAAACCATGGACAAACCCATTGAATAGCACAAAGAAATTAGGGGTAGATAAGAATATTTTAACCCATTTGATCCAACTGTCCCCAAAGCTAGACTTGTCCAAGACCTCAAAGAGAAAATCTCTATCCACCAAATCATATGCTTTCAAAATGTCCAATTCCAAAATCATGCAAGCATCCCTAGACTTCCTAGCGGATTCTAATGTTTCATGAGCCATGATGATTCCTTCCACAATCGACCTACCCAAAGAAAAGCCACTGTGCTCATTAGATATAATGAGGTTGAGAATCCGTTTCAACCTATTTGCAATAATCTTAGTTACTATCTTGTATACGGTATTGCATAGTGCAATAGGCTTGAAGTCACCCATCTCCTGGGGGTTTCTCCTTTTAGGGATGAGAGAAAGGAAGGTGTGATTGATGGCTCCCAACATGGTCATCTTTTTTCTTGATTCTTCCACAGCTCAATGAATATCTTTCCCTAAGATGTCCCAGAAAGATTGGAAAAAAATTGCCGGAAAGTCATCAAGACCAGGTGCCTTATCCAGGTTAAGCTGAAATGTTTCTTTCTTCACTTCCTCCTCATCAATGCTCCTATATAACTCTTTATTTTTCTCTTTAGATAATATAATTGGGATTGAGGCTAAAATCCTATCCCTAGCTTCTCTATCCACTTGATTACCCCTATTTAGGATGGATTAAAAAAACTTACTTCTTCAAGATTGACTTCCTCTAGGTTCTGAGCCATGATACCATCTGCTTTTTTGATTTGTGAGATTTTGTTCCTGTTTCTATTAGCTATTGCCGTTCTATGAAAATATTTTGTATTTTTGTCACCTTCTCTAAGCCATAACTCTCTTGATTTCTGTCTCTAGTGAATTTCTTCCCTTTTCAAAATCTTATTGAGCTCGTCCTTAAGCAATTTTTCTTGTAGATACTCATCCTTGCTCATGCCGATGTTAATGACAACATCATTAATTCTTTCAAGTTCATCCATCACCCTCCTTTTTTTTGCAAATATATTCTTAAAGTGTTCTTGATTCTATTCTTTGATCCTGATTTTAATGTACTTTAACTTTTTACTAAATTTATACAAGTGTGAATTATGTCCAACATCAATCTCATTCCACTAGACTGAGACTAGATCATGTAGGTTGGGGTCCTTGCACCACATCTTTTAGAATTTGAAGGGGATGCCACCACCAGGGTGACATAAGGAGATATTCAATTGAATTGGGTAGTGGTCAAAGCCTAAGATAGGACATATAAAGGCTTCAATTAGATGATTATGTAATGTCCAGTACAACAAAAATCTATCCAATCTTTCTGTAATATTGGAGAAACCTGCCCTTCTATTTGTCCAGGTAAAAACACCATTCTTACAAATAAGAAGGTAAAGTTACCTTTTATCATCCACACACTTAACTTTTTAGTGCAATAAATTCTCTTTCCCTAAACTTTCTAAATATCGTCTTCACAAACTATTCCACAAAAATTCAATCGTGGATCTTCAATATTACCGCTCTTTCGAAAATCAATTGAAATGATCTGAAATATCCTAATACAATTTTTTTCAACCTGTCAGATTCAGGTACCAACTACTAGCAAGGAGAAATAGGATTTTCTTGAAAACTCCCCCTAGGCCAGAGGCCTTAAATTAATTCCTGGAGGAATCTCCAACACCAAATTCAGGTGCAGATCCATTCCTTGCACTTGTCTCACTCTTCTTCACCCATGTCTTCTTCATTTGCTTCCCGATCTCATCCACATCTTCTTTCCATTTTCCTTTATCATCTTTTTGCACACTTTTATTCTTGTCTGCTGGACCCTTCTTGTCCATAGTCTTGTTTCTGCAAAATCTTACAATGTGACTAGATTTGTTGCAATTGTAGCACACATCATTTCCTTGTCCAAATTTGTAATTCACTTGATTTCCTCTTGATCTGCATTGATTAGCAATGTGTCCAAACCTATTACATGCAAAACATCTAACATTCCTTCTACTGAAAGAGTTATTTATCATGCTTCTACATTCACTTGATTTATGTCCATACTAGTTATTACATTTAAAACACTGAATGGAGAAAGATGGGCCAATTTGATTCATTCTAATTCTTCACTGAATAGATTTTGACCAAATTTATTACAAACAAAAAAATTACCATTGAATGATGGATACCTTTGAGCATTAAGTTGTCTTACTGGAGACCTTCTAGGTTTGTTCTTCTGATTTGCCAAGTTGTGATTGCTTTGACCAGATCCAAAGATTTCACCTTTCTCAAATCCAAGACCTTGTCATTTGCCTTCTTTTGGATTTCAAGTAGCATATCAAGTTTAGCTGAGCTAATCATGAAATTCTCCTTGTACTCATTTGCAGTCACAAGTTCATCCTTAAGAATGAAAATCTACCTTTCAAGTTCTTCCTCATTATGTTTGGATCCTTGTAGTTCAAGCTTCATTTGGCCAATCTCACAATCAAGTTGGTAGCATTCACCACTTCTTTCTTTCAAGGATTAATTAATATTCTCTTCATTCTTCTTTCTTCCTTCAATTTTCTTAGTCAATCCCATTACCATAGATTTCATCTCATGTTTTAGGATTGCATTATCTTTTGTAAGCTTCTCACATTCTTTTGTCTTCTCCTTCAAGGCTTAACTTAGGTGACCACCATCCATGCTTTTTCTTTCTTTCTTCTTTAGCCACTCATAAAGTTAGTTTCTCTTTTCCATAGACTTGTTTCCAATGTTTCTCTTTTAATGAATGAGTGAAACTTTCAGCATCCTTAAGGTTCTCCTTCAACTCCCAAACTTCAGCTTTGGATTGATCAAGATCATCTAGTGCAACTAGGAGTTGTTGTTGATGATCATCAGAATCCATTGAATCAATTTCCTGGATCTTCCTCAAGCTTCTAGACTTCTTCTAAGGAACCAAGCTCTAATACCAATTGTTGGAATCAAGGAACACTGGGAGGGGGGGTGAATCAGTGTTCTAAATTTTGTAACTTTATTAAACCGTTCTTTCAACCACTTAATGCATATGAACAAAAGAAAGATGCACGAGCATAAAGCAAATAGCCACAACACCATAGCACCAAGAGTTTTGTACATGGAAACCCAGTTAAGGGAAAAACCAAGGTGGGGATGAATCCATGAAATAGGTTTACTCTATAGAACTATAGAAATATTACAATGGGGGATGCACATGCATCCAGGCACACTGCCTAGTGCTCACTGCTCGAAAAAGAGAGGCTTATTGCCTACAACTCAAATACAAATATTACTGATCATTTTAACTAATGAAAAACATCTAGAAATACCAAAGTACAGTTCCAGTTAAGCTCATTATATAGAGTTTAGACTCTACTCCCACTTCATCTTATATTCCCATGCTTTGTTGCACTGTCACTGATTCAGAGCATTGATTTCCAACTTGCATACTGTAAGGAAAACAAAGTGCAAAAATTTCCTTCCTAATGACAATTTTTTAGAGAAGTAAAGCAGATGAGTGTTTTAATTTGAATTACAACAACTAAGATACACCATACATGATAAATAGAGCAAAATGAAAAACACAAACATAAAGATGAACACCAGATTTCACTTGGGAAAATCCTTACAGGTGAAAAAATCCACACACCAAAGTAATCCCTTGTATTACAGTAAAACAATTACATACATGTTTTAGACCTTTGATCCGATCTCTGTTTAGGGAGAAATACAAAAGATTGCAATCTTAATCGGCTTCATAATTCATCTTTTTATAGAATTATCAATCGATTGCTACAATCCTCTTTGCACAATGATAAAAATAATCTTGACATGATCCCACAAACTGCAACTATTTTTTAGACATTCTAAATGTCTTTGTTCAAAAATAGTTCATTTTAGTTACTCCATCTTCCAATCATCAAACTTATCAAGAATGTCAAATAACACACATGTTGTCACCATTGCTTCCTTTGAGTCATTCCAGTTTCCATCAATTGTTAACAAACTCGGCAAGTCAAAACAAGTCCATCACGGTCCCAACTGAATCTCAAAGTCTATCGTACTCCAACACAAACCAATCACCAACTTCCAACTTAGCATGTCAGCATGAGTCAGCCGTGGTCCCCACCAAGACCATCTTATTGGCTTATTGACATATCGACACCCGATGGAAGTGAAACTCATTAGTTCTTTGTTCCTTATTCCACCTGATCTCTGATCCCTGATTGTGGGTCCTTCACAAGTCTCTTATCGGGCGATCACCACCTCATGGAAGTGTATTTTATTAGTGATCATTATTTGTTCCACCTAATCTCCGATCCCCGATAGTGGGTCCCTCAGCTCGATACTAGCTTGGTAAGTCTTAGCGAAAGCTAATGGCATATCGAACACTTCTTTGTCGCCAATAATTTAACACCATCATACCAATATAGCCTTTTGGCCACAGAGTGAGACTTTGTTACTTCCTTTAGACAATCTTACCAAAACCCCAAGCTATACCAAAATATTTGTCTTCATTTTTATCTCATAGAGCACTACTAGAGAACCCTCACGGGGTAGCTGGAAAGACAAAACCTACTATTTTGTTCTTATCCCATAGGTCCTCTTATCAAGTCCTTAGAATCTCGTGGGGTAACTAGAGAGAGATTAAGTCTCCTTCTTCCTGCTATCTTGCAACCCTCTCCATCGTGTCTTTATTGAGTTGCGGAGTAAGTCAGAAAGGACTTTGTTTCCTTTCCTTTCTATCTCACAATGCTCAACACACTACTCCTTCAAGCGGTTATATAACATGAATGTTATCAACTGCTCTTTTCAGAGATCAAGTCCCATATGTTTGGGATTTCAACCAGTAAGTTTGAGACACCCATTATCAACATTCTCCCACTTGAAAAAGAACTTAATGATATCTCCAAAACACTTAGAAATTAATAAGATTCATGGGCTCCAAGGCCCATCAAACTGGTACACCATTTGAACTTTGTTGTGTTGATGAGAAAAATCATGGAGTTGTGTCATACTTTGGGCCAACTTAGGGTAGTTCGGCTGGACTCAGTTCGACCAGACTACTCCTAGGCCATGTTGTGCCACGTGGAACCTACGTGGCGCTAAAATGGCGCCGGAAGTCCAGTCGGACTCAATTCGGCTGGACTCCCTTAGTTCAAATGCTTTCATTAAAAAAAAATCAATTCTTTTTTTATTGTTAGAACTAAGGTTAGTCTGGCCAGATTGAGTTTGGTTGAACTTAGTCCGACCGTACTAGCCTATGTGTCGTGATGTGGCACAAAAAAGTTGGAAACTCTGTATGTTTGAAACTTTTCACTTCTGCTCAAATTTTGTTCAAGCAAAATATTTTTTTACAAATTTTAAAAAATACCCTTTTGTAGAGCTTGAAGTCATGAATCTAGACATATAATTTTTTTAGTATTTTGATTAATTTTAATATTTTTATTAGTTAAACATTACAAGTAGCCTTTTAAAGTTAAAAAAGAGGCTAATTAGAAATTAAAAAAAAAATATTAAATGATTTAAAAAAAAAATTAATTGTATTTTTCATTGGATGAGAGAATATTCTCAAAAAGGGTATTTTTTTTTGGTTAATGATAAATTTGGTAGTCAAAAGGTGATGTCGAATGAAAATTGTGAAATTTAGCTATGTTGGACTTAAAAATATTATAATGAGAAAAATATACATCAAAATTAATATTTTTTTTGAACACTACATAATATGTTTTGTATTTGGAAAAAAATAAGAAAAAATAAAGTCTGTTTTTTTTTTTTTTGTGACGACGACTAGAACCCCTGATTTTCAGCATTTTTGAGCAATGAAAAATCTGTCTTTGAATTTATAAAAAAATATCAATTTTTTTTAAAATTAAAAAAATTATAGACCTAAATTTCATTTATATTTCTACATTTGATCAGTTTACATAATTTAAAAATTCAATTTAGAAATACCACTTTTATGTGGTGGAAGTTAAACAGTTTTAATTGTGTTGACTAGTTCCTTTATAAAAGTGTGACACAAGTTTGTGCTTTTACCCTCATAGGTTTTGTCAACGCATTTGCAACATTCTTCGAAGTATCCACCTTTTCTGGATTAACCTTTCTATCTTCCACCATGTTACAAACAAAGTGATATTGTACATCAACATGTTTCGTCCTGACATGGAAAGTAATTTTTTGCCAAACAAATGGCATTCTGACTATCGCAACAGATAGAAATTTGCCTTGTATTAAACCCAATGTCAGAACACAAACTCTTAAGCCAAACAACCTCTTGACAAGAACGAGTTTCTACCATGTACTTTGCCTATGTAGTGGACAAAGCGACTATAGTTTTCCACTTTCTCATCCAACTAATTGCACCACCATTCATCATGAATACATATCCATTGGTGGATCTTTTGTTGTCAATATCCCCTACCCAATCAGAATCCACATATCCCTGAATGCTTACAGTCCTCTGCAATCCAACCAAATTTTCATGATAACACAGAGCATACTGAGAGGTACCTTTCAGGTATCTAAACACTCTCTTCACAACATCCCAATGTGGTCTTCTTGGATTTTCCATATAAATCGACTTAATACTCCCATTGCTTGGGAAATGCCTAGCCTTGTAAAGACCAGTGCATACATTAGGCTGCCAATTGTACTTGCATAAGGCACCTTGGCCATATCCTCCTTCTTAGTAGAAGATTTTGGACAATCTTCAACAGAAAGCTTCGTTCCCTGCAACACTGGAACAACTATCTGCTTGCAATCTAAAATGTTAAATCTCTCCAGGACAATAGTAATATAATTTCTCTGACTAAGCCAAATCTTTCTATTATTTCTATCCCTGTTGATTTCCATCCCCAGAATATACCTAGCTACACCTAAATCTTTCATTTCAAACTATGCTGACAAATGAGATTTAAAATCTGAAATCATACCCTTATCGTTCCCAATGAACAAAATGTCATCCACATACAAATCAATGATAAGTAAATGATCATTCTCAATCTTATAATACACACAATGAGTAGACTTCGATCTTACAAATCCCAGAGACAACACAAAGGTGTCAAACTTCTAGTATCACATTCTAGGCGATTGTTTCAAACCACAAAGAGACTTTTTCAACTTACAAACCAAGTATTCTTTACCTTTTACCACAAAATGCTCACGATGGGACATATAAATCTCTTCCTCCAAGTTGCCATGAAGGAAAACTGTCTTCACATCCATCTACTCGATCTCAAAGTCATATGCTGCTACAAGTGACAAAAGATATCTGATAGATGTTAAATTTGCTACAAGAGAAAATATTTCTCCATAATTAATTCCCTCAACTTGAGAATAGCCCTTCACAACCAGTCTAGCTTTATAGTTCTTTGTCTGGTGCCTTTTTACAAATAGGACACTTCCTTTTATCATTTCGATACAATGACCTAATAGACATATTAGAAACTACAATTTGAACACTTATAAGTGTTCAAATTTCTCAATATCAAAAGAGGACATATCAGTGGCATCTGAATAATCAGATGCCATTGATATGGCCTTTTTGATAGTGAGCAATTTGAACAATAATGTGGCCTCTTTTGATAGTGAGCAATTAGAACACTGATGTGGCCTCTTTTGATTGTTCACATTACAAAAAAATGAAATGAGATTTGTAACAACAACATCAATTCATTGGTATAGTCATAGGAGAAATCTAAAAAAAAATAGTTCAATTTGGTATATTCATAGGAGAAATCTGAAAAAAAAATAGTTCAATTTGGTATATTCATCAATTCATCAATTGATTTGGTATATATATATATATATCAGATATATATCAAATCATTTGAAAAATATGAAAAACAACAACATCAATTCATTTGGTATACATATCAGATATATGTTTATATATATACATATAAATATATACATATACGTATACATATATATACATATATATATACATATATATATATGTATATATATGTATGTATGTATACATATATATATGTGTGTGTGTATACATACATACATATATAGATAGATAGATAGATGTATATGTATGTATGTATATATATATACACACACACATATATATATATGTATACATATATATACATATATATATATGTATACATATATATACATATATATACATACATATATACATACATACATATGTATACATATGTATACATATGTATATATATATGTATATATATATATGTATGTATACATATATATGTATACATATGTATATATACATACATACATATACATATATATACATATGTATACATATATATACATATGTATACATACATATACATATGTATACATATGTATACATATATATCTATCTATACATATATATGTATGTATATATGTATGTATATATATGTATATATATGTATACATATATATATACATATATATATATATGTGTGTGTGTGTATATATATACATACATACATATACATCTATCTATCTATCTATATATGTATGTATGCACACACACACACACACACACACACACACACACACACACACACACACACACACACACACACACACACACACACACACACACACACACACATACACACACACCATCAATTCATTGGAATATTCGTTTGAGATATCTGAAAACAACGGAGTTTTGAAAACATTACAAAATATGGCAATATGTCATTCTATAATCATATCACAGTTATATCAAAACTTAAAATATGCTCTTTGGAGGGCTCACAAAATATAATTGATCACAGACTTGATCAATTATCCATATGGGTATTAAATCGAGGAGGTGTCACAAATACAACCCCAATAGAGTTTGGCCTACTAGGGTCTGGCCTGACAATGATGTTTTCTTGGCTAGGAGGGGTTTGTAAGCAACTTGCTATTTGAGCAAGCAATGCCTGGTTTACACCTGAAGTAAGTTGCATGGTGTCTGAGCATCCAGGTGCAGTCCCAACTTGCATAGTATTAATAGCTACAAAGGCTGGGGACAAGAGGTTCATCATTTCCATGAGAATTGGGTGTTGTATGGGTAGAGGTTTTGTGACTATGGCCACATATTTCATCCTCTTTGCACTCTTGGTTGCCTTTTCAACTGCCTTCCTCACCTTCTCAAGCTTTGCTTCTGCATCTTTCTTTGACTTCTTTTGTCTTTGAATGAACTTCTCTTGGGAGTCCTGCAATGTTTTGGCCTATTTTTCCACCCTCATAGTGTCCTTTTCTATTACTTCTGCTTCACGTTGTGCCTTCCTCTATGTCATATGTTCTTTCTTTCATTCTACCAATTCGTCATCTCTTTTCCTTTCATCCTCTTTATCTTTTTCCCTTTGAATGTACTCATCAGATGTCAAGATCTATGACTGGTTACTAAGACGTAGCACCCTTTCCTACCTCCACAGGAAGATTGATTCATTGTCTACACTGGAAATCTTAAGAATCTGGTAATTTTCCTTGGCACTTATTGCCCATCCTCTTGTGTACATGGCAAAAACTCAAGTTCATCTTCACTTGTGTGAATTTTGTCTTCACAATCAGCACCATCTTGTTGCTCCTAGTTGACTGCATTGGTGAAGTAATCTATCACATTTGCTAGATCAATTTCTGGTAGACTTGGCATGCAAAGGGTTGCATTATCATAGTTGGCTGCTTCTTGGGTCTAGTTTTGTATGACAACTTGTGTTGGAAAAGACATGCCTAGTGATGTACTTTCCAAACCCTCATTTGGCTGGCTAGTTTGTGGCGGCAGACCTGGTTTGATAGTTTGTGGAATAAAATCTTGAATCTCTTCCTCATTATAACCAAATAACTAGAAGAAAGCTTCTGCTGCCATATGCCCTAGTTCTTCATCCCTTAAAGTGGCATCATGTTCTGTTCCAACAGTTGGTTGTATATCAACTGCAATCTCAAACACCTCACTTGGCCTCATATCATTCTACAATATAGATCGGTTAAGTGACCAAATTCTTGTCCTACGGAAGCCACTGATTATATTAGCCGGTGTCAATGAGGCCTTGCTCGCAAGAGTTGCCAACTCTTCCCTTCCAATTTTAATTTGTGGATACTTTGACATTCATATACTCCTCTGCTATTTGAAATAATTCTTGAAATGTGAGAATATAGAAACATCAAGTGGTTGCAGTTTGTGGCTTGTATGAGCAGGAAGGGTTACCAAATCTATACCTATCTGCCTTTCTTCTTCAATTGTCTTGAAGGCTACATGGCTGCCATGACTATCAAAGATCAGTAGGGCCCTATGTGAGGGTGAATCTCCACCAGGGACTGAATGTGCAAAATATTCCAACCAATTTAAGAACAACTCCTTTATCATCCATGTATGCTCCTGGCTCATAGTTTGCAATGTAGTTTCAGATATGCCTCTTAGATTTGAACAGATAAAATCTTGGAATACTGAAACCACATGCACTAACAAATGCCAAAATAGTAATCCACTCTCTACTCTTGTAAATTAGGTGCAGTACACACCTCTAGCCTAATTTTGCTATCACTCTCACTGCACAATTCCTCCCACCTTGCAAACCAATATTATCACAATTCCAAATCTGATAGCTACCATACTGATTGAGGTTGTACATTACCTCCAAGTTGTCATAGAAAGATGCAACAATACAAGGTCGAAGCATAATATCCCTATCAGAGTCCACTCCTTCTGTTGTTCTCATCATCAGATTGGGGTGCCTTTGTCTAAAACCAACCCACCATGACCTCCCCAGCATCCAATGTTTGAATGTATTAGGCCTATTCTCGCAAATTTGGGCAATGGTTGATTGAATTTGATTGATTTGGAGAATGTGACCAATTTTAGCCATGTTTTTGATAGTTCTGATACTTAATGTTAAGTACAGATGCCAAGCTAATAAGATGAGAGGGGGGGGTGAATCATACAACCTTAATCTTCCATAAAAACAACAGATTCAACCTCGGTAACAAATACTTCAGTAATATAACCAAAACTACTAAACATGCAAACTCAAAAGCATATAAACATCATAAAACTCATAACACCAGATTTAACGTGTAAACCCAAATAGGGAAAAACCACTGTGGGATTTCAGACCCACTAAGAAATATACTCTTCTAGAGTATGCTCAGTTAAAAGAAAATCATGTTAAAGATTACAAACACATTGCTAGATGTGACCCGGTTAAGGGATTTCCCTCAGATCTGTTAGGATCTTCACCTTGTTAGAAGTGACCTTGTTAAAGGATTTCAAACACTCAATTAGAATGTCACCTTGCTAAAAGGTTTTACAAATAAGACTGTTAAGTCCACTCGGTTAAGAGATTTTCTGTCACTTCACAAAATAACAATAATAAAATCTATCTGCAACTTCACATCTAAAATGCTAAAGCAGATTCTTATTTGCTCAATACAATATAGTCATAGGACTTTATCTTGTCCATTTGCTGGGCTTTATACTCTATTAAAACAGGTCTTCAAGCTTATGTGCTCGGTAATCACTATGTAGCATCCCTATGCATACACTTGCCCGCATACATTGTTTATCAGTAGTTCCTTATTTATAAACAATTTGCCAACCGCTTAATCTCCTTGATCACATATCCCATGATCAATCATAACCATCAGATCTTCATGCTTGACTAAGTTCAATGTATCCTTCGATCTGAAAATGTTTTACCTTGCCTTGGAACTTGCATACATTTCTTGGAACTTGTGCTAGGGTATTGCGGTTCAATCTGAGCTGTAGATCTTCCTGCTGATTTTCCTTTTCCATAGATTCTTTAACAAACTTGATGCACGACAGACCAATCATTTAATCAATTCCAGCTCATCAGCTTCCTTCATTAAATAATGCTTTTATTCATTCAATGCATTCTGTTACTACTCGGTTGCAAGTCGGTAAATGCTAAACTTCACTCGGTAGACATTCTGCCTTCATTAACCGATAGCGATAACCTTAGGGTTTACTGACTAGGTTCTTTGCTCAGTAACATAGTATAGTATTAACCTTACAATCAACAACATATGTATGATATCAAAACAATCTAAACATCATGATCTCATCATTGTCTAACTCGGTAATAGTTTCCCATTGAATAACTTATTCCTCCCTTTATTCATCATATTCTTTCTGTGTCTTTTATCGACATCTTTATACTCATCAAATCATACTTCTTAAGATATGGCAACATCATACTGAATTAGAAAATCAATTTCTTGACATCAATGACAAAATAATAATATTAAGACAGTAAACATCCTTAATTAGTTATATCCATAATCATCAACAACCTTCTCAATATCCTAATTGAAATGCCAACAATCTCCCCCTTTGGCATTGATGGCAAAACCAATTGATTTGACCTATTCGATTCAGATTGATGTGAGATTCTGAAATGTTGTCCCCCTATCATCAGACTTCTCCCCCATACATTAGTCTTCTCCTCTTTTCTTCAGTCTTCTCCCCCTTTGACAACAATGCCAAAAAGTAAAGAACTAAAACATAATTTCTTCCTGTATGAAGTGATTTCTTGCTGTTGTATGTCAACTTGGTCTCGGTCAGAGCATTTTGACTTCAATTCCCGTTCCCTATATTTGTTTCCTGCACACCTTTAGAAAACATCCTAAAGTGTGTAAATAAGCATCAACTCCTAAAAGATATTTTGTAGAGTCATCGAATTGATGCTTTCACCAAACTCGGTCAGTGAGTAGAAGATAGGGGTAGGACCCCTAACTTAGTTTTGAGATACTCAAAAGTGTCCCTTGGTAGTGGCTTGGTGAAGATATCTGCTATTTGCTCCTTTGTGCTAACATACTCCAACACCACTTTCTTCTCTTGATATTCTTCTCTAAGATAATGATATTTGATAGAGATGTACTTAGTCTCAGAGTGCATAATAGGATTCTTTGAAATGTTAATGGCACTAGTATTGTCACTGAAAATAGCTACTGGCTCGGTAAATTTCTCATTTACACCTTCCAATAGCTGTTTGATCCATGCTATGTTGGTACAATTCAATGCTGCAGCAACATATTCAGCTTCTGTTGTTGACTGTGAAACACATCCTTGTTTCTTGCTAAGCCAACTCACTAGTCTTTCTCCTAAAAAGAAAGCTCCTCCACTTGTGCTTTTTCTGTCATCAATGTTGCCTGCCCAATCAACATCAGTATAAACTTTTAAATCAAAATAATTTCCTTTCTGATATACTAAGCCATAATCCTCAGTGCCTTTTAGGTATCTAAAAATTCTCTTGATTGCTGTCATGTGTGTTTCCTTAGGATCTTTAGAGAATCTTGCAACTATACCTACTGCATGTGCTATATCTGGTCTGCTGTGAACAACATATTGTAGCTTTCCAATCATGGATCAGTAAAGTGTCTCATCAACAGATGCAAATTCATCATTCTTTGATAATTTATAGTTGGTAGTCATAGGAGTACTTACTGGCTTTGAATCCTCCATTCCAAATTTCTTCAAGATTTCCTTTATGTACTTAGATTGAGTAATGAAAATCTCATTTTTCATTTGTAGTATCTGTAAACCTATAAAATACTTTATCTCACCGATTAATGACATCTCAAATTCTTTGCTCATTTCATTTCCAAAGTTCTTGCATAGAGAGTCATTTCCGCAAAATATAATATCATCAACAAATATGGCTGAGATCAGTATTCCATTTTCATCATTCTTCATGTACATATTGTTGTTTTCACTTGTTCTTATAAAACCAATCTTGATTAAATAAGAGTGCAATCTTTCATACCATGCTCTAGGTGCTTGTTTCAGACCATATAAAGCTTTGTTCAATTTACATACCCGATCTTTATTCTTGTCTTCAACAAATCCTTTAGGTTGTTCAATAAAAACTTCTTCTTCTAATATACCATTCAGAAATGCAGATTTGACATCCATTTGATATACCTTGAAATTATTGTAAGCAACATATGCCAACAATGTTCTTACTCCTTCAAGTCTAGCCACAGGTGCAAAAGTCTCACCATAATCAATTCCTTCTTCTTGGGCGTAACCTTTGCAAACTAGTCTTGCTTTATTTCGAATGACCTCACCTTTTTCATTCAGCTTGTTTCTGAAAATCCACTTTGTACCGATTACATTTTTGTCCTTTGGTCTTGGGACCAGTGTCCATGTGTCATTCTTCTTGATTTGATCAATCTCTTCTATCATAGAATTTATCCAATCTTCACTGTTAAATTCCTCTTTCACTATCCTCGGTTCAAATTCAAATATCAGACATGTGTTCTATCTCAGTTTGTTCCTTGTCATCACTGGATCATCCTTATCTCCTTTAATCTAACTTGATGCATGATGTCTTCTGACATACTTGGCTAATACAGGCTTGGTAGGCTCTGTATGATCTTCTTCATCACTCGGTAACTGGACATTATCTTCATTTCCTTCAACAGTTCTCTCGGTAAGACTTGTCGGTTGAACATAGACAAATTCATCATAATCTTCTGGTTCTTTGGAGTTTCCATCATCATTTCTTTCTACAAATTCATCAATTTTTACATTTGCACTTTCTACTATTTTGTTATATGATTTGATCAGACATTTAAACACTTTACTTCTAGAAGAATAACCTAGAAATGTTCCTTCTTCACTTTTCTGATCAAACTTTCCACTTCTATCATCTTTGTGTACATAGCATCTACTTCCAAAGATTTTCAAATAACTTACATTAGGTTTCTTGTCATACCAGATTTCATATGGTGTCTTCAAAGTTCCTTTCTTCAGTTGTACTCAGTTTAGGGTGTAAACTGCTATGCTTATTGCTTCTCTCCAAAATGTTTGTGGCACTTTCTTTTCAATCATCAGGGTTCTAGCACAATCCACAATAGATCTGTTTCTTCTCTTAGCTATTCCATTTTGCTATGGAGTTTTTGGTGCAGAGACTTGTCTTTTAATACCATTATCATTGCAGAATAAGTTGATGTGAACTCTCCTCCTCTATCTGATCTAAGACATTTCAGTTGTCTTCCTGTTTCATTTTCAACTCTTGCCTTGTACCATTTAAACATTTGAAAAGCTTCTGATTTTTCTTTTAAAAACATAACCGATATCATCCTTGAATATTCATCCACAAATAATATGAAATATTTATCACCATAATAACTTTGAACTTTCATAGGACCACCAAGATCAGTGTGCACAACATCTGAAATTCCCTTAGAAGTGTAGGACTTACTTGTAAAGCTTGATCTTGTCATCTTACCCATCTGGCATCCTCGACACATAGCATTCTTAGGTTTTTCAAGACTCGGTAGACCTCTTACTCGGTGCTTCTTGCTTATTTTGATCAGATTATCAAAATTTACATGACACAACCTTTTATGCCATAACCAGGTATCATCTATCTTTCCATATAGACACTTATTTCGAGTTGAGTCAAGGTGAAATGTGTTACCTTTTGTTTGTGTCTCGGTAGCAACTAACTTTCCATGCTTGTCATGAACTTTGACAATTCCTTTCTGAAATCCTATTCGGTAACCTGTATTGTTTAGCTGTGCTACACTCAACAAATTGTATTTCAAACCTTCAACCCAATAAACATCATTACATTTTGCATTGTCAAGAAGTGTTATGGATCCTTTACCTTTTACCGGAAATGGTGCATCATTACCAAATCTTACATAACCTCCATCATAATCTTCTAACATAACAAACTTGTGTTTATCACCTATCATGTGATGTGAGCATCCACTATCTATGATCCAAGAATCATTAGTATTTATGTGAGATATTAAGTCTTTTTCTTCATACCTTTCTTCATCTAATCCATCTTTGATAGCCACATAAACTACTTCCTCTGTATCAGTTTCATCTGATTTATCATCATTGGATTCCTCATCAGCTATTAGGCATGACTTTCTATCTCTTCTTCTGAAGTCTCAGTGTCCTCTGTAATGATTATCTTTCTGTCTATCATCTCGGTACTCTCTCTTTTCTGTAGATTATTTGTCAAGACAATTAGAAGCCATATGTCCTATCTTATCACAATTGAAACATTTCAAAGGTAGGTTTCCTTTATACTTACCTTTGCCTCTCGGTAACCTTCTAGCTAATAGTGCTTCAAACTCTTCTTGCTTTTTGATTTCCTCATACAGTTTGTGTACTTCTTCCATGTTTTTGTGAAATCTTTCACTTGCTCCACTGTGATCTCCTTTTGTGTACTTACTCATTCTATCATTGTAATCATCAGATTCACCAATATGAAAATAACTAAATGCATATTCTATTTTATTTTCCGATGACCCACTGTTATCAAAATTACTTAACTCAAATGCATGTAGCTTACCAATAGTAGCATCTAAAGAAACTGGCATATTGGGTACAGACCTCAGTTCATTGATTGTAGAGACTCGGATTGCATAAGTTTGTAGAAGGGTTCTTAACAACTTACTTGTTATATCCTTTTCTTCAATAGTTCCACCTACTCCTTTGATTTGATTGACAATCTCATTTAGTCTTGTACTATACTGGGTTATGTTCTCACCTTCATTCATCCTCATAGATTCAATTTGTCCTCTTAGACTGCCCACTGTTGGCATATGGACACTCCAATGAGACATTGTGTGTGATTGAATGTTTTGTCATTGATGGCAACCTTGCAATCCTATGGCACCGGTAAGACATTATACTGACAAAGCATTACACAGGCAACCTTGCAATCCTATGGCACTGACAAGACATTATACTGGCAAACATTATTCACCGACATCAGCAAGATCAATCTACACCAGCACCAGCACAGAAGATGTACACCGACACAGAAGAGAATATGTATACCGGCACAAAGGCCGACAGGATTTTTGATATGTAATATTTTGTTTATTATTGTAAGCTGACTTGGCAAATTGTAAAATGACTCTTGTATATAAAAGAGATCATTGTAGACATTTGTGGGATATGGATAGGAAGTATAAAGAAAATTATAAGGCAGACCTAATGTGTGAATTGTAGGTCAAGGGTATATGTAAAGAACAGAGCAAGAATCGGTACTGAATCTGGCATTGAAGATGCTATTGTAAAGCAATACAGATCATTGGATTTGCATAATCCTCATTGTAAGTCAGTGTGACTTCTTATTAAGCAGTGTGCTCTAGGAAGTTGGCCTTCCTACATGTGCAGGCCCCTATTGTAAGTAATATTCTCTTATTGGCTAGTAAGTGAATATTGTGGGTCACAAATCCCACTGAGGTTTTTCCCACACCGGGTTTCCTCGTTAAACATCTTGTGTTATGGTGTTCCTTTCATGTGGATGTTTTTGATTCTGTTATTTACATTAATTCTTGCATACTAGTATACTGTTACTTTATGTTCTGCATGTTCTATTTTAAGAAAAATACATTACCGGTTAGATACTAATTCACCCCCCTCTCAGTATCTGTGGGAACCCTAACATCCACTTTTTCTCTTTGAACATTTTCATCACCACCATACACAGATATGAGCTTGTCCCACATTGCCTTTGCATCATTGCAACCTTCTAGATCATTAAACTCTAAGTCGGTCAATGCAGATGTTATTTCAATCATTGCTTGGATATGTTCTTGCTTTGCCTTTATCTCTTCCATTGTCAGTGGATAGGTACTTGGTGTAATGAAATCATTTTCCTGATAATATACATCATATTCTCTAACTCCTGATAGGTGCATCTTCATCCTTTTCTGCCATGTAGAGAAACTTGACTTGTTTAGCTTCGGTGCATCCCTCTTATACATCTTTGGATCTTTTCCTCAAGTACCTTTAAACTTTTCTTCCGGAGTCCAAAGCTCTGATACCAATTGATAGTTCTGATACTTAATGTTAAGTACAGATTCCAAGCTAATAAGATGAGACGGGGGGGGGGGGGTGTGAATCATAAAACCTTAATCTTCCATAAAAACAACAGATTCAACCTCGGTAACAAATACTTTAGTAATATAACCAAAACTGCTAAACATGCAAAATCAAAAGCATATAAACATCATAAAACTCATAACACCAGATTTGACATGGAAACCCAAATAGGGAAAAACCACTGTGGGATTTCGGACCCACTAAGAAATATACTCTTCTAGAGTATGCTCGGTTAAAAGCAAATCCTGTTAAAGATTACAAACACATTGCTAGATGTGACCCGATTAAGGGATTTCCCTTAGATTTGTTAGGATCTTCACCTTGTTAGAAGTGACCTTGTTAAAGGATTTCAAACACTCAATCAAAATGTCACCTTGCTAGAGGGTTTTACAAATAAGACTATTAAGTCCAGTCGGTTAAGATATTTTCTGTCACTTCACAAAATAAAAGTAATAAAATCTATCTGCAACTTCACATCTAAAATGCTAAAGCAGATTCTTATTTGCTCAATACAATATAGTCATAGGACTTTATCTTGTCCATCTGCTGGGCTCTATACTCTATTATTCAAATAGGTCTTCAAGCTTCTATGCTCAGTAATCACTATGTAGCATCCACGTGCATACACTTGCCCACATACATTGTTTATCAACAGTTTCTTATTTATAAACAATTTGCCAACCACTTAATCTCCTTGATCACATATCCCATGATCAATCATAACCATTAGATCTTCATGCTTGACTAGGTTCAATGTATCATTCGATCTGAAAATGTTTTACCTTGCCTTGGAACTTGCATACATTTCTTGGAACTTGTGCTAGGGTATTGCGGTTCAATCTGAGCTGTAGATCTTCCTGCCGATTTTCCTTTTCCATAGATTCTTTAACAAACTTCATGCACGGCATACCAATCATTTAATCAATTCCATCTCATTAGTTTCCTTCATTAAATAATGCTTTTATTCATTCAATGCATTCTGTTACTACTCGGTTGCAACTCGGTAAATACTAAACTTCACTCGGTAGACATTTTGCTTTCATTAACCGATAGTGATAACCTTAGGGTTTACCGACTAGGTTCCTTAGGGTTTACCGACTAGGTTCTTTGCTCGGTAACATAGTATAGTATTAACCTTACAATCAACAACAAATGTATGATATCAAAACAATCTAAACATCATGATCTCATCATTGTCTAACTTGGTAATAGTTGCCCATTGAATAACTTATTCCTCCCTTTATTCATCACATTCTTTCTGTGTCTTTTACCGACATCTTTATACTCATCAAATCATACTTCTTAAGATATGGCAACATCATACTGAATTAGAAAATCAATTTCTTGACATCAATGACAAAATAATAATATTAGACAGTAAACATCCTTAATTAGTTATATCCATAATCATCAACAACCTTCTCAATATCCTAATTGAAATGCCAACAATCTCCCTTTGTCTGTTATAATGCCAACAGTTTTTGCACCATTGGACAACTTCATCCTCCTCCTCTGCTGTTAAAATGGTGCGTGGACCCCTCATAGTCATGGTTGTGACTCCCATCAACCATGCCCTCAAAGAGGCAATGGGGATACCATACTTGATTAATGTGCCTCTAATAGACAATTGCTTGTCTTCTATGCATGATATTGCTTCTTTCATGTCAGATATGCTCCATTTGGGTTTGGGAACCTTTGAGGCCACCTATAGTTGTGGTTTTTTGGAATAGGATTACATGCTGCAATAGAATGGTCATGTTCAATAGTAGTTTCCACATCAGTTGCATTGTTAGGTGAATGGTCATCTACAACAAGAGTCACTGGGTCTTCAGGAAAAAAACTATCTTCATCAGGGAAGTGCACCCCAAGAGTGACTCTTAGTGTTCATCATCTAACACATCTGTTTCCCTTTCTGCCTAGTGCCATTATGTTTAGTGAACCTGCAACGATAAGGTACCGATGATAAAATGCAACTATGTATGCCTATATAAATATATATAGGGACAAATCATTGAAATGAAACCCTCAATGCCATTGAGATAAATGATGAAAAACAAATCAATTTCTGTAGATACCAATGAGTACAAATCCATCATTAAACATCTTTGAACAAAATAAAATGGTATTGTGTCTCTATTTCTATATACCTGATAATATAGACAATAACCATATAGCCACAAAACTTGAAACAACCATGTAGGAGTTAAGTATGTAATTGTGATGTGATTGAAAATTGGATATTGCTGATATTCCAATAGATAGTGAACAATTATATAACAAGGATAGAAACTAGAAGCACATGATGCATGAGTGAAAGATGTAACTATGATGTGATTAAAAAATTGGATATTGCTGATATTGTATTAAGATGCAGATTCATTTCTCAAATGACTAATAATTGAATGATGTTGCTGTATTTCTCATAATGATATAGGAGCATCCCCGGTTCATAGAACTCTTGCATTAACAAAAAACATTTTATTTCTGTTTGCAGTTTCAACATTTATTTTTATGTGTCCCATTTTTGGCTCACTGGATCTTGTGGAGTTGGATTCTACTTGAAGACTCGATCCTCTTTCTTATTTCTAGACCACATCACATTTGGATCATTTTTTGACAAGTTATCGCTATCGGTTTCCTTGAAAGTTTCCTGTTACCGGTTGACAGTTTCTTGTTACCAGTTGCCTGGACCTATTTTGGTGATCTACTAGAACCCCTTTCGAAACTTGCAGAGCCTTGGGCAGTGATTCCAATGTTCCTTGGTGTGTGGACGACCTTTCCTGCGATATACACTTTATCCTTTAGATTTTACAGAGGAATCTTTTGGCAAAGACCGACCTTGTTGATTTTACACATTAGGTCTTGTTCTTGGGGTTTTGATCCCTTTTTGGGCCGACTGGATCCCGTTGGTTCATATATATAATTGTAATTGCACATTGGAATGTAACAATAAAAGAATAAAGTAGCTAGAATGAGCGTAGAAGATAGATCTTAAGATTGAAGGTCCCAGTTGTGACTTATTCTTTACTTTGAGCATGTTCTAGAAGGCCTATAAGCCAACTATGCTGTAACCCGGTTGTTACCGGTTGGCTGTAATCGATTTTCATGAAATAAATCAATCTATTTTGCATTGCCTCCACCATATCTTTGTGTTTCCATTGTGTTTACTATTGCTGACTGGTCCAAATTGATCTCTTTGAGGTCCCTCCTCACTGGTGACTACTTCACATATGGAATTTATTAGAAGTAATATAGTGTATTTCTGATAATATTATTTACAGTGAGTATATTAACAAATTGAAGTCAGAGAAAACAATGAAAATGCCTCAAAAAATATTCATTTCCCAATTTTTTTAGGGCATTGTAGTTGGTGGTAATTTGTGCCAAGTGTCCTACAACGTGTATGAGAGAAGGTTGTTATATGTCGATAATAACACACACACACACACACACACATATATGTGTGTGTGTGTGTGTGGACAACAACCTTATAGCCAGTATATAGTCACTATAAGTAATACTATCAGGCATACACATTGTTCTAATGATAAATAATGAAGGGGTTTCGAATAATTATGAACAACAATCATTTATTTTACATTCTTTGTAATTATTTTGGCATTATAAATAGAGAGACACCATTTAACAACGCACCCATAAAATGAAATGATAAACAATGAAGGGGTTTCGAATAAAATAAATAGATAATCATTTTTTTTTGCCATTCTGTGTGAGGATTTTGACATTATTATGCTGTAAGGATTTCAACATTATTAAACTATAACAGTGAATTGAAATGAAACCTATTGGAAACCAATAACACTGAGAGGAGGGGGTGAATCAGTGTTATATCAGAATAGTAAGCTTTAGCCTTATTAAAATATTCATACACCAACCGGTTTACCGGTATAAACAAAATTGAAAGAAGTAAAGCAACTAATAAGACAATCACATAAATGAGAATTATAACACATAGATTTATACGTGGAAAACCTCAAAGAGGAAAAACCATGGTGGGATTTGTGACCTACAATATCAATCTACTGGCCATATGAAGAGATATTACAAAATATGAGGGGTCTACACTTGCAGGAAGGCTTACAGCCTGGAGCACACTACTCAATCACAATAGGAGCCTCACTGACTACATAAAACTCCAGACTACAATCCAATGAAGTGTGAACTGCTAAGATAGCATCTTCTATGCCAGAATACAATTCCGGTTTAAGCTCTGTCTGTTCCAGTTTGAAACCCTAAACCCTTTACCGAAATAACCCTTACAATAATTTCCTCACATACATAATCTCTCTAAATATTTTCACATCATATTACATTCACATATCAGTCACCATCTCTTCTATCCATTTCAAAATGATCTATCAAACTATCCTATATACCCTATACAAATTTTCATGCCTTATGTCGGCTTACAAAGATATATACAATATCAAATTACATGTCGGCCAGATAATATAAATGCATAAACATTAAAATCAATTGCCAATGCCGGATCCAAGATGTGTCAGCCTTCAATACTAATAACCTTTACTAAACCATGTCGGCCTGCATTGTCAGTGACCAAATAAATCCTTCTATCCTATCGGTGCCGGTGTTAGTGTAGAATTTGTGAAGTGTCTGTCAATACACCATAGAATCAAAACATGAAGCTGGAATACAAAATCATGTTGCAATCAATGAAAACATAGTGAAACCAACCAATAGAGTGTCAATTGCCAATAATCTCCCCCTTTGGCATTGATGGCAACACTAATGTGAAAAATGGTCAAGGTTTCATCTGCCGGTTTCATCCTGCCCTGCTCCCCCTAAGCTGAATATGCAAAATACTCCATATCTCAAAAAATTCAAAACTCCAAAACTCCCCCTAATGTATACAACTCTTTTTATTCTTTTTCACATCTATACTACTCCCCCTTTGATATCAATGTCCCCCAAAAATATCAAAGAATAAGAATTGTACAATGAATATCCCAAAAAATGTCTTACAGGAGCTTGACCAACTTCAAAATTTCCGGATAAGCCTTCTCTAGTAACTCCACATAAGTATCCCAGCCAATTTTGAATGTGCTGGAAATAGATACAAGTCCACTCAATAAATGTGCAAAATATTCTTTCTCATTTACCTCTGCTGATGTGGGCTTTCCCACCATATCCATGTATTCTTTCTTGTGTACACAGAGTGAATCCAATCGTGGACTCACCAAGCCTCTCAGACTTCTGGCTCTTCTAATTATTTTGTCTCTTTCCTTCTCAAGAGCATAAATTTGGTTCTCCAAAATCAAAATTTGACCATCAATTGATGTAGTCAATGAAATCAATCTATAAAGAGTTAGCTATACTTGCAATTTTCTCCTGAATCTCCTTTATCTTTTTATCTACATTAGCTGTAAGTATTTCAGTATTACAACATCCCCTATATATTTGTACATTTTTTCAAGGAATTTTCTTTAAGGATTAGCTTCTCCTCAATCTTTTTCTTCTTTGTTTCAATTACCTGGTCAAAAGCAACTCTCTTAGCTTGAGTAAATCTTTCTAGTGCTTTCCAGTTCAATATTTGCTGTAAGGATTGAAAGTCCTTTGAGATATGCTCAGTTATTACCTTAAGCTTGTCAGATGGGCTCACTTCTTTTTCAATCTTACACTCTGAGACCAATCTATGTAAAACAATGATTGATTGATCTATAATCCCTTTATCTGTGGATCCATCCTTCATCAGTTTTTGAGCATCCACCATCATCAGTTTAGTGAGACTCATCTCTGTGATGTTTTTCTTTTCTACCTAAGAAGTGTCATTTGAAAATAATTATGGACCAACAACCAGTACCCTGCTGGATTCCCTTATTTTCTCCTCTGAAGATTTATCCTTTATAACCTCCTCACTGGCACCGGTTGCTTCGCCACTTGGTGCAGTTTGTGTAATTGTCGGTTCCTCTGTAGGAAGACAATTGTCCTCAATATTAGTATCTTGTACAATGTTATCTTGTTCATTCTATATTAGCCGATAGCTCAGTATTTGTGTGTACATCTATATTTATCGGGGGCTCAATTTCCACTATCTTAATATTTTTCAAAACTGAGGGTGAAGTACCCATAATCCAATTTCCTTTTCCTTCAACCGGGGTATCTACAATGTCTATCTTGGTTTCCGGTGAAGTAAAGAATCCTCTGTTTTCTCTCAAAAACTTAACCCATTCTATTTGAGTCTCCTTTATTATTTCATTTACTCTTCCTAGTATCAGACTGGTTATTCTATGTTTTCTATTGAAAACTTTATTGTCTACCACCTCAAGTGTCTTTTCCATTTCATCTGGAGCTATAGTAACACAGATAGATAATAGCTCTTGAATTTTAATGTTTTTATCCTCTTGCATAGATGATAACCTTCTAGCATCTAACATGTTATATAACTTAGCCAAAATTGATTTTCTATTTCTATTAAGGCTTTCTTATAAACATCCAAGTATAATAGGACTACTTCCTCTACCTCTCTTTGTTCATCATCCTCTAAGTTTTCATAATAAAATTGAACGTTCTTCAACATGCAATCTTTAGTGATTTCATCTACCAATTCTGCACAAGTTTTAGGTGAAACCTTACCAGAATTAGTGTCATTCTACTTACTGGATGCAGATGCAAGTGTAGCTTTGGGTGTTTTCTTTTGTGCTGGTAGCTTGATTTTGAATTTCCTAACCAGTTGCTTCTTAGCTTCTACCTTTGTTTCCTTCGGTTTCTTCCTAACAACCCTCTTAAATGCTAACGGTGTGTTATCATCTGATTCTGATTCTGATTTTGCAGTAACAAGCTCAATATGAACTTTCAGATCCTTCCTCTTTCTGCCTTTCTCCGAGACAACATCAATTAGTTCTTTTATGTCCTTTGAAACCTTTTGTATAAATTTTCTATCTTTTCCTTCCTGTTTCTCTCTTTTCTTCTGGTTGAACTCTGTTTCAACCTCTTGAGATTTTTGCTGTGCAGTACCATAGGGCTTCTTTGCCTCATCAATTGGTGCATCAATCAACATTTTTTCATAGGCATCAAGAATATGTGCATCCACCTCATAGCCCATTTCTTCAACACAAATCTTTCAGGGCTTAACTGCTTCCATAAGAGTCTCATCCCACTTTACCATGAAGCATATGATGGTAGAATATTTTTCTATAATATGCCCAGGTACCCTTACCCTAGACCTCATAGATTTTTGAAATTCCTTAAAATACCTCCATACCTTATCATCTCTCTGGCTTCCTAATGCAACAATTGACTGTTTCAATTGTCTTTCTATGGGATGTCAAAATCCCATTGTCTCTTACTAGAACTGGGTGTATCATTTAGAAAATATAACATTAGGCAAACTAACAAGTTCCCATACCAGAATGTACCCTTCTTCTCACCCTTGATCTTTCCTAGATTTATCAACAACTCATCAAGCATCCAACTGCATAGATCTAATTTTACATTATCTCTCATCATTTTGTATGCAGCCAAAATGCATGAACTGGAAACAAAATTCAGTTAGTTTGACTGAGTTACCTTATACCCGATAATCATTCTACCAAATTTGATGTCTGTGTCGGTGATAGTGCTCACTTTCATGGATCTTTTGTTAGATGTAGCGTCAATGATCTTCCTCACAAAATAATTTGAAACTTTCTTGTCTGGATGTTGCCCTACTGATGGCAAACCAGTGATTTCCTGGATGGCTTCCTTGGTGATTTTGTAAGGTTTGTTTAGACATATAAATTCCCCATGTACTCTTCTTAGTACATATTTGATTTTCTCATCCTCAAACTCCAGAATATCCAAAATATCTGTAAACCCTAGTTGTTCAATATGTTTGTATCCCGGTTTGATCTTTCTAGATTCTCCCATTAGATCACTTATATACATGCCCTTGATCTCTGAAGTTTCCAAGTCCTTGATATGATAGTGAATATATGCCCTAACATCCTCTACATACACAACTCTCTCTAGAACGCAAGGAAACACTTCAACTGAATCTTCCAGGGTAGCCACATGTGGATACCACTTGAAAATTGGCCTGGGGAAATCCTTGAGCTATACAATAGTTGGGTTTGCAACAAAAATAGGAATAGAAGATGATCCCACTTATATGTTTAAAGATAAATACCTTTTGATTGATCTTGGTGAGAATCTTCAACAAATTACTCTAGACACCGATTAAATCGCTCAAGAAGAAATTTGATTGCCTTTGAATAGCCTTTGATCGCACTTAGTCACTCTTAATTTCTCTGAAATTGCTCTGAATGCAGGGTGATTAACAATGAAGTGTATTCGACCTTTTAATCTTCAAGAAAAACCCTAATCTTCCATTGACATAAATGACTACTGGTGAAAGATACTGGATCTCTCTCAGAACATATCCATGCTAGATAATCCTCTCCAATATCTAGAACATCTTCCAGAACCTCTTCCTGGGGTATATGCACCATCTTCACGAATTTTGCCTACCCCTAAGGCATCTACCTCAGATACCGGATGAGCTTCCTGCCGGTGTAGGAGCAACCTCTTCTACTGGATAAGTAACCAAAACATTCCCATATGATGTTTGTTCTTCAGTCTTCCTAACCCATCTTTGAGTTTGATCTTGCCAGATTTCACTAACCTTCTATTTTACTTTCTCATTTGATCCTCCATTACTAACAGGTGGATTTATGCTTCTATAGAACTTAGCAATATGTCCAACCTCATTACATGCATAACATATAACATTGTTCTTTTGAATTATTTTGCTAAAAATGGTGAAATTGCTTGATATGCACTGATTAGCCATATATCCAAATTTTCCAAATGCATAGAATTTTACAATCATTCTGCAATCTTCTGTCTTATGACCAAACTTATTGCATTTAGAACATTTACCGAGAGAAGAATTAGGGTTCTGATTTTCTTTGTTTCTACATTGCCTAGCCATGTGACCAAATATATTGCAAAAAAAACATCTACCATTGAATTTATAAGCATTAAAATGTCTTACCGGTGTCTTATGGTTTTGATCTTCATTAGCAGTACTGGAACTCTATCCTTGTTCAAATCCAAGTTCACTGGGCTCTCCAATCTGCCTCTGTCTCTTCAATAACTCATCAAGCTATGCTGAGCCGATCTTGAATTTTTCTTTATACTCACTTGCAGTAGTTAAATCTTCTCTTAGTATCATCATTTGTCTCTCAAGTTCTTGCTCATTACTTTGGGATTGTACCAAATCAGTTCTCAACATATCATTTTCATGAACCAACGTACCACATTCTTCAAATTTGTTCTTCAGGGATACATCAAGATTTTCTTCCTTTTTCTTTTTGTCCTCAATCTCCTTAGACATCCTCATAGTTATAATTTGCATTTCATTTTTCATAACCATGTTCTCCTGACTCAATTTATGACATTGTTCCTTAAGTGCATTTTTCTCTTCATCATCCTGATTTTGCAAAAGTTCCTTCCTCCTAGCTTGAACATATGATAGCCTCTCTTGTAGGACAAGAATGAATTCCTTAGCAGAATTCTATTGATCTCATAGCTTTAAGTTCTTCAACCTTTTAGCATCATAATCTTCAAGTGCCATCTCAATTTGCTTCTCCAAAGCCATATCTATGGATTTCAATTTTAGGATCTTCCTCAAGCTGTTAAACTTCCTCCAAGGCACAAGGCTTTGATACCAATTGTTGGAAAACAATAACACTGAGAAGGGGGGGGGTGAATTAGTGTTATACCAGAATAGTAAGTTTTAGCCTTATTAAAATATGCATACACCAACTGGTATACCGGTATAAACAAAATTGAAAGAAGTAAAGGAACTAATAAGCCAATCACATAAATGAGAATCGCAACACATAGATTTATACATGGAAAACCTAAAAGAGGAAAAACCATGGTGGGATTTGTGACCCACAATATCAATCCACTATCCATATGAAGATATATTATAAAATATGCAATTGCAGGAAGGCTTATAGCCTAGAGCACACTGCTCAATCATAATAGGAGCCTCACTGACTACATAAAATTCCAAACTACAATCCGGAGAAGTGTAAACTGCTAAGATAGCATTTTCTATGCTAGAATACAATTTTGGTTTAAGCTCTGTCTGTTCTAGTCTGAAAACCTAAACCCTTTATCAGAATAACCCTTACAATAATTTCCTCACATACATAATCTCTCTGAATAATTTCACATCATATTTCATTCACATATCCATCACCATCTCTTCTATTTGTGTCAAAATGATTTATCAAATTGTCCTATATACCCTATACAAATTTTCATGCCTTATGTCAGCTTACAAAGATATATACAATATCAAATTACATGTCGACCACATAACATAAATGCATAAACATTAAAATCAATTGCCAATGCCGAATCCAAGATGTGTTGGCCTTCAATACCGATAACCTTTACTAAACCATGTTGGCTTGCATTGCCGGTGACCAAAGAAATCCTTCTGTCCTACCGGTGCTGGTGCTGGTGTAGAATCTGTGAAGTGTCTATCAGTACACCATAAAATTAAAACATGAAGCCAGAACACAAAATCATGTTTCCATCAATGAGAACATAGTGAAACCAACCAATAGAGAATTGCAATGAAACCTACATCGCAAAATGAAGCAAAGAAAGTGGAGTCAAGTTCACACTATAATGAAGAAAATAAATTGGACATCTATGAAGGAGCTAAATCATCATTGGACATCCAATATGGCTATTAATATTATTTACAATGACTATTGAAAGAAATGTTGGTTTATTGAAAATAGTATAATTTCAATTGAAAGATTTATAACATTTAACGTTGACTACAAAGGGAATTTAGTTATTCTATGTGTACCAACTTGAATGTGCACCCTTGAATAAGGAATGTGCAGAGGGTATTTGCAGAGCTCAGGAATATGCAATGAATTGGATTGTAATGAAAGTGACATGAAAAATTCTATCTTATAATATAATTCGAATGTGCTTTACATTTGATTGTGGTAGCTAGCTATTTTCAAATTTGAATTTTTGTGGGAAATAGTTGGTCATGTCATATTAAATATGCAATCCTCCATTGCTTCAATTTGTTTAGTTTTCTTCTTTGCTTTGAATGAAACTTGGTTTTTTTAATTTGATTTTATGCAAATTATTGGGGAGCCTTACACCAGTTGTTGCAAATGCAGGTACAAATTGCAGATCCATTTAATGCATGAAGCTGTGAAGTGATATTTGGAAGAATGTACACTTGAGTGTCTAAGAAGTCAAAATTTGATTATTTTTATGTCATGTAATGCACCAATAACTGTGTATATGTAATTTTAATTAGAGTAAATTTTTACTTTTTAGCCACTTGCATAAAGTGGTAAATGTATGTTGGCATTGTGTTGTCATTGATGTCAACCGGTATAGCATAAAGAAGGACAACCGGTATGGGAGAATAGTTGATATGCTATTAGTACTATCAACCGGTAGTGTGGATAGTGAAGCCAATAGGTAAGCATTTTGGAGTAACCGGTTTACATATCAATATTGGGAAGAAGGAACTGGTGTATGAGTATGCATGCTGATGTTGAACAAGCATGATAGAGAAGTGACCGATGAGTGAGGAGAAATGAAAAGTGTGTGAGCGGTAGAGATCACTGCAGTATGATCTAATGAAGGGTTAATAATGCAACCAGTATGCTAGTATGAGGTCAACTAGTAGGACTTCAACCGAGAAAGAGAAAGTAGAGAGAGAGTGTGTGTTTCTTCAATGAGCAAAGATGACATATAAAAAAGGTACTGGGACATATGTCAAGTTGGAGATGTATCCTCTCTTCAGTGAAATCACATCATTACCGACAGGTGACATAGATCTTCCTCCACCAGTGTTTAGTAGTTGAAGTGTAGTTGTCTATTCCTCCCCTCCAGTAAGTGGTAATACCTTGCTTATCCCACAACATATATGACATACATCATGCCTCTTCGGGATAAGTTAGTTAGAGTAAGAAAAGGAAGGTGATTGGATGCATAGATTAGATGACCAAAGTTGAAGATGAGGAAGCCTCTTGAGGTTGAGATCAGAGATGTGCACTAGATCAGCATGTGAAGATGTGATGTGCTACCAGGGCAGAGAAGGAAGAGTTAAGATGGTGAGTTTTCCTCCTTGGCAAACCGATTGAGAAGAGAACTAGTCAAATGAAGACAAGGCTTTGTAGTTGCACGCATGAAGTTACCAGTATGCAGATGGAAAGTGGTTTTGTCACAAATGCATAATAGTTGGAGATGGATGGCATGAAGATATCATGCACATTATTGGTGTGAAGGAAAAAACATGTCAATCGGTAAACAAGGTGGATACCGACATACAACCAAGTGAACAAAGAGATAAAAGTGGAGTGCTCCCAGTTTGATGAAGATGCACATGATGAGTCATCCTAGATTGCTACTAAGGACCGACATGGTTGATGATCGAGATGACAAGATCCATCGACACAAGGAAGGAGAAGGAAAGAAGGTTAACTAGTAACGGAAGACATACCAGCAGGGTTAGAGAACTGGTAGGCAAAGAGGGACTGGTGGTATGATGTGCACACACTAGTTGTGTGTAATTTGTTGGTGACCAAGTCAGATAGACTTCGTGAGCTAAGGTGGATGCTAACAAAGGTGCTATGTGGAGTCAAGGTGGTGGACATGCATGCAAAGGTAGATGGAGTGTGCACCAACGAGATTATTACAGAGTCAGTCAACATTAATTGTAGACCCCGTAAATCATGGGAGGTGTTGTAGAGGTGTGCGACTCGAGGAAGGTTGAACAAAGGTGATTGATGGTATGCATTGATTGATGCAGAGTATCTAGGTGTAGAATGAGGTTGGTGATATAATCTACTGAACCATTTATGGTGATTGATCTTGTGACTTGATGACGAACTGTCTGTGTTTGCTAAGTTTAGAAAATGTGCCTTGGAAGGAAGAAGATATGGTAGGTGATGCCTGATTTCTTGTAGGTTGTTCATCCTTGTGAAAAATCAGATCTGATTGGATTTGATTGACCTCATGTTTAGTGGAAGAAACCCTTGCATGCCAAGCGTTTGAAGCTGCATCTTGGTGAGAAAGCTCAGTAATAATAATGAAGGTAGAAGACCATATTCGGTGATGCTAGTTGGTGGAGGAGAGTGATCCTAAGAAGAGAAAAGAGGAGATAAGACTGAGAAGAGTCAAGGAACTCAGCATCTGAAGAAAAGAGCTAGCAGGGAAGGTTAAACCGGTGAGAGGGTTTAACATTATCTTAACCGACAAGATCAGACAAACCAACAAAATGCAAAGTGAGTTGCAGAGGTGGAAACTAGCAGTATTCAAGCCAATTGGAAGGTAGTGAAGAGTGAAGCAACTGCAAGTGTGTATGGGAGAGAAGATCCAATAGGTAGTGAGCAGAGAAAGGATAAACCATTGAATAGAGTAACCGATAATAAATGTATGTTTTGATTGATCATCCAATAGGTAGAGGTAGAACCAATGTGTTAGTAGCAGCAAGTGAAGGTGAGCAAAGAGATTGAGAGAGAGATAGAAGGAAGAGTAGAAGTCAACTGGTGAGGAAAAAGAGGTGAGAAACCAATAGGGTAAAGTGTATGCAGTGGTTATAAGATTCACTTGTAATCAGACTATTACTTTTGTAATTGATTATTTACATGATAGATCATTGAGTTGGAGCTCAATGTTGTTAGGATTCCCAAAGATACTAAGAGGGGGAGTGAATCAGTATCTAACCAGTTATAGAATTTTTTGAACTTATTAAATGACAAGCAATTCAAAACTATATACCGGTAAACCAAAATTAATGCAGTAAATAAGAACAATAAGCACAACATGAAAAGCACACCATAACACAATATTTTAATGAGGAAACCCGGTGTGGGAAAAAACTCGGTGGGATTTGCGACCCACAATATTCTCTTACTGGCCAATAAGTGAATATTACTGATACAATAGGGGCCTGCACATGCAGGAAGGCCAAGTGCCTAGAGCTCACTGATCAGTTACAAAAGAAGTCTCACTGAAATACAAAAATGGATTATACAAATCCAATGTCATGTACTGCTTCGGATCAACATCTGCTATGCCAAGTTCAATACCAGTTTAAGCTCTGCAATAATCATAAACCCTTATCCAAAATCTGCCTTACTATTTGCATATTAGGTCTGCATTAATCTATCCACATTCACTTCTCCTAAATGATCTACAAGATCTCATACTTATATTAGCCTTATTACAATCCACTATGTCATCTTTACAAAAGGATTTTACAATCAAATACAAAATATAAATAAACAAAATTCCCGTCAGCCAAGGTGCCGGTAATCAATCTTTTTGGTGCCGGTGAACTGTATGCCGGTGTAGAGTTTGTCGGTGCTGGTGCCTGCTGGTATCATATAATTGTAAGGTTTCCATCAATGATAATACCTTCAATCACCTACAATTTCTCATTGGAGTGTGAATTTGCCAACAATCTCCCCCTTTGACATTGATGGCAACACTCATGAGAAAAATCCAAAAAGTGTCCAAAAATGTTGTCCAAAAAGAATCTACCAAAACTATCAAAACTGTGTTACCAAAATGTGTGCTCCCCCTGAGCTGATGATGTCTTTCTTCTGATCATTTTTCTCATCTCCACTACTCCCCCTTTCGCATCACTGACAAAGGCAATCATTCAATGTCAATGGAGTGTGGTTCCTGCCTAGATCCTTGTAATCGGTGGGTTACAATCTGATAGATGTCCGCCAATGCAAAATTTTGACTGTCACTAAACTTTTTGCTATCTTTTATTGTTGCTTCTGTTCTCTGAATTATACCAGTGAGTATGTGCATTTGCTCTTCAGGTGTCTTAAGTCCTGGAACCAGAGCCTCATAAATCTCTTTTCTCAAAGAGATGAGGTAATCTAGTTTGGGGCCTAGTTTGCATTTTAAATCCTTAGCCTTATATTTTATCCTTTCTTTATCTTTTTCAATTTTTCAATTTTCTCCTCTAGAACTGCAATTTCCTTTTCAACTACCAAAAATGAATATGATGTTCCTATTAAGTTGTCAGCAATATTGTTGATTTCCTTTTGTGCTTTGCTGATTTCTGAATCTATGTCCTCTGTCAAAATGTTAGTTTTGCAGGTATCTCTGTACAGTTTCTTGAAATCCAAAATTGTTTCTCCTAATGCCAATAATAAGGTTTCCATTTGTTCCTTATTCTTCTTAACTGTTTCCTCAAAGAATTTTTCCTTTTCCTTATTCATTTTCTCTTTGAAAGTGTCTTCATTTATTTGATCCAGTGTTATTAGGTTGCCGGTTATATACTTAGACAATGTGTCTAATTGGCTCAAAGAAACTTTATTATCTATGTTACACTTTGGAGCTATCATCTTCAAAATTGGTAAAATATCATCTATAGCCTTATACGCCTGTACATACACTATGTTATTTTCTTTATTGAATCCAATAGTATCTCTATTACATTTGTTGGCCTGAAATTAGTCATTGATGTACTGGATGACTGTCCAACTGTTCTCACAATCTGTAGTCTGCCGGTGGTAGAGATAGATTTTCTTTCCTCTTTCTCTGGAGGATTTGGTTGAGTTTGCATTTCAGCTACCATAGGTTTGGGCTTGTTAGATGTGGCCAGTGGTATTGTCTGAGTATGTACTTATGAAGGAGCCTGTTGCTATGATGGTTTCTCTGTTTGTGCCTCAGATGATTTCATTGTGTCATCCATTGCCGGTTTTTGTGATTCTAACTCTGATGTATCTACCAGTTTCTCTTGATTTACCTCTGTATTGTCTACTGCTGGTGACTCAGTAGATACATTAATGTTTGTACCTATGGTATCTGCCTTTCCTGTATCCAGGGGATCATTTGGTACCTTTGTTTGATTCTCATTCCCAATTTCAACTTCAACATTTTCTGCCAGTGGCTCTGTTGCCACATCCTTCTTGTCAGTTGATTCCTTATCTACCACAATATTGACTTCCTGTGTGTCAATGTTCATTGTGTATAACACTTCAGAATTAGGATTTGTGTCCTCATGTGGTGTATACATACTCTCTGTTGCCAGTTGTGTGTGAACAATTTGTACTGGTGGAGTATTAGAGGTTGGTGGGGGTAAGTTATCAGTTATCTTTAGGCTTGGAGGTCCACCTACCTTACCTTTCCCCCTATCCTTTTGGTAGACTTTGATAGTATTTGGTCTTTTAAGCTCTTCTTGTTTTTCTTGTTCAACAAAAAATATGTCCCACTTATCTGCTATTTCCTCTGAAATCTCATTTACTCTTCCTGCCATTAATGCTACATGCCGGTGTCCAGTTGAGAATACTATCCGGTTAGCTTCGCTGATTAGCTCATCAATCTCTTGAGTGGAGTTCATTGGGTGAACTTCAAGTAGTTTTTCTATTTTTATTTTCTTATGTAACTCCACAATAGCTACCCTTCTAGCATCTAAATTTTCTGTACAAATCATTTGGTATGTCATCCACAATTTCCATCAAAAATTTCTTATAAATGTCAAGATGTAATATAACACTATTCTCTATACTTTCTTTTTCATCATTAGATAGTGTATCATACAATTTGCTGATATTTGTTAGTTTTCCATCTTCAGTGATCTCTTCCAAGAGTTTGTCAAAAGGAGGAATAACTTGTTTTTGTTTCCTCTTCTTTGGTGTCAATTTCTTAGCCGGAGGTCTAACTGCGTGTTGTTTTTGTCTTGTCTTTCTAGGTGTAGGTGAGGGTGCCGGTGAGGGTTTTCTCTTTCTTTCTACCCTTTTGAATTCAACCAGTATCTCATCGTCAGAAGAAGTACCAACCGGTGAAAGATGTGCTTCTGGTTGTAGTCCTTCCAACTCACTCTCCTTAATACCAGTTTTCTTTAATACATCTTCTTTTATTGCTTTTGCCTGTCTTGTTCCCTTTCTCACTATCTGTTCAGTTTTCTTAATCCTTTTGTCAGATTGGATCTTGCTTTCTATGGTCTCCGCATTGCCAAAAACTTTCTCAGATGATTCCTTAGGTGCTTCTAAGAAGGCTTTTGCATAGGTTTCAACTATGTTATCATCTGCCTCATATCCCATCTCGGTAACCCAGATAGTCCTAGGGACAACTGCCTCCATCCAAATTTCATCTTTCTTGATCACAAAGCATATCTCTTTTTGATACTTATCAACAATTGCTTGAGATATCCCGATTCTTGTCTTCATCCTTGCTTTCAAGGTTTGAATATATTCATTTATGTTTTTCTCCCTGTCATCTCCCATATTGTTTAGTATGTCTTACAATTGTTTTCCTACTAGTATATCAAAGCCAAAGTATTTCCTACCAATACCGGCTACTTCCTTAGTAATATACAATATTAAGCACACAAGCAGGTTGCCAAATCTAAAAGTTCCCTTCTTATCACCTTTGATTTTATTCAAGTTGTCTATCAGTTCATCTTTAAGCCACTCACATACATCAATTCTTGCATTGTCATTTACCATGTCATATGCACTTTGGATACATAAGATGGAAATTGAGTTCAGTCTGTTTGTATGTGTTGCCTTATAACCAAGTATCATGCTAACAAATCTAACATTTATATCTTTCACATCGTTTACTCTTAGGGATCTTTTGTCAAAAGTTGCATCGGTTAGGGTCATCACATTGTCATTTGAAACCTTTTTAGTTCTGTCAGGCCTGCTATCGGTGGAAGGTAAGCCTATTGTAGACACCTAAAATTGTCTTGTCAAATTAAATAAATATCTTTATTTATTTAATTACTTTAAACCTAATTCTTCTATTAATTGAATAAATCTTTATTTATTTAATTAATTCATTTATCCTCTTCTAGCCTTATTTCTCTTTTAAATAAATACATTTATTTATTTAAATTCCCCTTTTCCTAAATTAAATACATTTATTTATTTAAATTCCCCTTTTCCTAAATTAAATAAATACTCTTATTTATTTAATTGATCCCACTTCCTCTGTTAATTAAATAAATCTTTATTTATTTAATTAATTCATTAACCTTTTCTACCTATGACACATGTCATTCATCTCTTAATTCCTACACTACCTACCCTCTCATTATTTTCTTATTTTCTCTACCTACCCTCTAATCATAGCTGACCATTTATCTTTTACACCTCTCAATCTTATCCCTCCATTTCTTATTGTGTCTTCTATATAAGGAGATGCTTCCTTCATTATCAAACCCTAACGAACTCAATTGCACACTCGACTACACTACGCTTTCGAACTTGCATATGCGATCCTACTTTCAACCACATTTCCGTTCTTTGTTGAGCTCTTGTGCATATAAAATCTCAGAGCAACTATATCAAGCAAGATCAAGGGAGATAGGAAGAATGGAGATCCAAACCCTATTGGACATGTGATGGTATAATCTTTGTGATTTCATTTGATTTGCATTGTCTTAGGTAATCTTCAAATATTATGGTGGATCTTTGTTGTTGTTAGGCTAGGGTTTTGTGGTTGAATTCATTTAGTCTTTCAATATTATTGTTTATCCATTTTCACCGTATACATTTTGGCACACCTAGTGGGACACTTGTCCCTTTTGCATTTAACATCTTTTGTTGCAGATTTTGTGTTTTGAAGTTGCAGATCTGACATTTCCGACAACATTTTGATATTTTCACGTCTGCATACTTTCGGATCGCGTTTTTGATTTTCAGCCGCGTCTGCGACATCTAGAATCACGTCTATGTCCTCGATAGTATTTTATTTTTCTATAGATTCTGAAAGTCGCATCTGTGTGCCTTAATCGCGTCTATGGAGTTTTTAGGCGAGTCTGCATCTAGGAGCCATGTCTGTATTCTAGAACCGCGTCTGTGTGAATTTGTTACATTTTGGGTTTTCTTTGATTCGGTTTTGCATCATTTAGATTTCAGATTTGGTTTATTTTGAGCTAACATCTTCAGATCTAGCTAAAGAAATTGGTGCAGCTTGTCTTGAAAGCAAAATCATTTTGTTGAAGGCCCCTATTTTCACAAAGTCTTTTGGATCTAAAATTTACCTAACTTGTGTGCTTGCAGGAAGGGGTGATTATTTCAAACAATCCAAACTACTAATAGATATTTGTTGCAGGACTTTGGCAAGGGTTTTTGATCTTTATTGTGTGCCTTGTTTTCATAGATTATCAAACACTTCAATTGGTGCACTAAAATTGAACCATTGTCTTTTGTATCTTGAGAAATAGGCTCTTTTTGTTTAATCTTTAGAGGGCCTATCTCCCCATGTGGTCATTAGGACTACTAGTGAGGAGAGAATGACCCAAGTGGTAGCAAAAGAAAAGCCATCTTCTTCCAAACCACTATAAACAACTGTATTCATGGTGAAAACTATGGATAACATGTGTTGATTAGTTCATACCAACACTATGTCTCCCCATAAACCTGTTTGATCAAATTTATTTGATCAGTTGTAGGGTGTAACCCCTACCGCCTGGGAGCCTTCTGTATTTACAGAGCTGAAAGTGTTACATGTATGGCCACACGAGTGGATGCCCTTACTAGCACCTTTTTGTTTTAGAAACCAAAATCCTTCTGGTTGTTGGGGCAGGAGGTCGGACCTCTGGTAACGACCCACACACATACGGTTCTTAATAGAGATACAAAGTTTGCCACGGGGAGTTTTCATGGGGACTGATGCTTGGCTGCCCTGAGAAGTGAGTGCCGAGGGTGGAGCCAGTGGGGTCAAGCATCTAAGTATCCGCTTTGAATAGCGTAGCCTCGAGGGAAACTCCATGTGGAATCAACAACTATTGTCTTGGCCAGCCATAAGAATTGTGCTTGACTTATTTTGAACAATCAAACATTCAAGACCAAACACCAAAACATTGTGCCTTTTTTGTCTTCAAGTGTATGCAAAATAATTTTACATCAAACAACACACTATTCTTTGAGTCATTTTGAGTCTAAACACTTGCAAACATTGAGTCCTCATCAACACTGTGTCCTCTTGTCACGAAAAATAGTCAAACATTCAGATTTGGTCACAACAAAACAACTTCACAGATTGGAAAAATTGCACAAAGTTTGTAGAAACACGTTTGTGTCTGACATACCCTCATCTATGTCATCTAAACGCATCCGTGAAGGGCAGAAATGCATCTGTGTCTTTTGAGCAACATTTACAGCATCTCAGAAACGTGTCTGTGTCTAACAAAACCACGTTTGTGTCATTTAAGCGCATTTGTGTCTAACAGAATAGTGTATGTATCCTTTAAGCGCATCTGTGAAGTATACAGGCACGTCTGTGTTCAGAATTGAAAACTTTCATAATCCAGCAAACAAGGAACAGTCAGTTTTAGACTTATTGGGCTTCCTAGGCTATCTCTCTGGGGTTTTCATCTAGCATTCAACCTGTCTTTGGGTCTCACAAAGTACATCATTTCTTTACACCTTACATTACATACACATTTGTCTAAACTTGAGTCAAAAGGTCACTTGCTTGTCCTCATCTTACTTTGTCAACACACTACATACAACAACATTTTGCTAAGTGGTCCCTCATCAAGGTCTATCACCTTTGGGTCTCATTTAGTCTTACTTAAGAGTCAAGGTCAACTTACCTCATCAAGAGAAATGATCATCTCTTTGGAAGTCACACCTACTCTACTACATACATACTTGGTCTTACACTTTGGACATTGCAAGTACACCTCAGATTCATTTACATTCCATCCAACTCTTGGTCTTCCATACTCTTTTCCATTTTCATCTAATTTCACACATCTTAGTCAAGACCTAGTTCATGGTTGAAACCCATTTCCAAAAATCTAGGAGAGAAGTTAAAGAGGCTCAAGAGTCCGCAAACATGAGTTCCTATGAATATGACAATGATATCTTTTTCAATTCTGATCATACTACATTACCTGACATGGATGCATATAGAAACATTCCAAATGTTGAGAACATGGACACTACAAACAACAATGATACACACAATGACAATATGGACAACTTTTCCGTACATTCAGCAGAAGTGGAAGACACCATTATGAATCCCCATTTCAACAGATTGGTTGAGGAAATAATGAGGAGGGATAGACAATATTTCTTACAAATGATGGCACAAAGTGGAGCCAAGATACCTCATGATTTTGACATGTCTCAAATAGTGGAACATCAACCTTTGCAACAACCTCACCTCAACATGGATCAAAGGAGGCCTAATAGTGGAGGCAATAGAGGACCACATATGGTTCCTGAATCACCATCATCTTTGTTTCAAAAACCAGAGGTCCCACATACACATGGTCAAGCATATGATATTCACCTTCGCAGACCATTATGGAGGTCTTATGCAGAAAAATATACTCAATCACATACCAATGCTAAGGACCAACCACCAAAGAAATTGGATATCCAAAGACATGTTCAAAATTCAGACACAAGGAAACCCCGCGTCAAATTTGGGGGCAACACACTAGAACAAACTCATGACATTCCTATAGAGTATGGTATACATGGACAAAGTAGATATTTCATTCCTCATCACGACTCTATACCAAGTGGTCCATATACACAACATCATTATAGACCTCCTCCATATGAACATATGTATGATCAATACCATCCATATATGCAACATGATCCTCCTCCACCCAGTGGCTCATGCATGGGGTATGGTCCAAGAAGTCGGTCTCCACCCAAGAACAATTTGGAACAACAAATCAAGGACTTACAAAAGAAAATGGAGGACATAAATACACCAAAGCCAACATACACAATGAGAGACATATGTCCTTATCCATTTGACAAAATAATTCCAATGCCTCCATTTCCTACACATTTTGTGACACCTAAGCTTGATAAATACAAAGGCAAAGGGGATCCTAAGGCACACATAAGACAATTTTTCACAGCTTGCATTGAGGTAGCAGCAGAAGAGACATATTTGATGAGATTATTCCCACAAAGATTAGGTGATCAAGCTATGGAATGGTTCTCACAACTCCCACTTGGAATTAAGTCATGGGGTGACTTAGCAGAGGCATTTATCCAACATTTTTCATACAACATAGAGACAGACATATCAGTCACTACTTTGTGCAACACCAAACAAAAAGATGGAGAATTTTTTTCATCATTTTTACAAAGATGGAGAAATCTAGCTAGTAGATGCTCTTGTGAAATTCCACAAAAACAAATGGTAGAGATGTTCACCCAAAATGTTAACAAAGATATTGGTTATGATCTAAGAAAAGCTTGTTTGTCCACTTTCAAGGACATCATTGAGAAAGGCTTAGTGACAGAAAAGGTCCTAATTGAGCAAGGAGTTGTCAAAATATTCAAAGAAAACAAAGAGGACTTTAAAGGAAAAGACAAGCCAAGATTTTGGAATAAAAACAAGAACACAGTCAATGATGGTGTTGTTGATGCCAATATAGTGCGACCTGAAATCATTTTTTCTGGATCAAGCTCTACAAACAATCAGGTGAATAATCAAACAACTTCAAAGTCACGAAGGAAGTACACTCCATTGGGAGAACCACTTGAGTCAATTTTCAAAAAGCTAGTAGCAAACAAGGTAATCACAGTTCCAGATTTTCCTCCATATGAGCCAAAGGTTAAACCAAATTGGTGGAATGATGATGAGTATTGTGAATTTCATAAGAACAAGGGTCATAAAACAAGAAATTGTCATCAACTAAAGAACATCATACAAGATCTCATTGATAGAGGTGACATTGAGATTGAAGGACACTCATCTAACCAAGAACATGAGATGTTTAAGGAACCATTCCCAAAACATGACAAGGGAAAGTCTAAAGCCATAGATGACCAAACCAACTATACCGGAGCATCTTATAACTATGATTCAACTATCAATCACATCTTGATGGACAATTATGTCTCTACCATTATCATCAAGGACAAAACACTTGAGAATTCTACCCAAAGACCCAAGATTGTCCTAAAAGGCATTGGATCTTCTTCCGAACCTACCTCTGAATGTCATGTTACAACTTGTCGAGGTAAATTCACTTTGCAAGGTGATCCAACCAAAAACACAACTTCCTCATCGACCAAGCCTGAGTATGACCTTGTAGAACAATTGGGGAAGACACCCGCGCTTATCTCCATCATTAAGCTCTTACGCATATCCCCCGCACATAAAGCTATTCTTGACAAAATCTTGAGAGACACTGCTGTCCCTACTGATCTGAACGTGGACCAATTTCAAGCCATGGTGGTATACCTTTCTGTTCCACACTCCCTTACATCTACAGAAGCTGATGATGCCTCTGTAAGTTAGCCACATAATGAACCTTTACACATTGAAGACTTCATATAAACATCGAATAAAATGAGTCCTGATAGATGGAGGAGCAGGTCTAAACATTTGTACATTAAGCACTATTAAACAATTGGGATATTCTGATAAAGCTGTGAATTCTACAAACAAAATTACCATCAAGGCATATGATGATGAGGAATGTTCATCCAAGGGCATAGTCACCTTACCTCTCAGAGTTGGGCTAGTTACGAAGGATGTGGTTTGTCAAGTCTTAGACCTGGATCTCACATACAATATCTTACTAGGACATCCTTGGATTCATAAAATGAGGGCAGTCCCATCCACATACCACCAATGCATTAAGTTTCCTCACAATGGAGTTCAAATAACAATTAATGGAGATCCTAATCCATTCATATACTGCAATAACTTGAGACTGAAAACTGAGATGATTATTCCAAGTAATAGGGAAGTTGTTCCTTCTTCTGCATACATTGATCCTGAATCATTAAAACCTTCGACCTCAAAACAAGGTGAGCTTAAAAGGAAATTTCAGGACAAGGGCATGGGTGAATACACTTTGAATCGAACCATGTACTTACAACAAGTCATGAGTTCACCAAAAGAATATGGAAGACCACATCCTAATAAGCAAGTATCTATCATCATACTCAAATGGGACCCTACTATCTTTCAAAGATGGGGTGAGTTGGAAGAGGAAGACTTATACAAAATGCTTTACAAAGACCCTGAAAATGATACACAAGATCACATCAGCATACCATGTGAAAAGTATGGCAAAGGGTTCAAGATCCTACAAAAATTTGGGTATGATGGCAAAAGCCCTCTTGGCTTAAGAAAGGAAGGCATCATTGAACCTTTACAACATGAATTGACATTCAAAAAGGAATGCTTGAAGGGACTTGGTTTCATGACTTCCAAGTTCCACACTCAAAGGACAGAAGAAGCATTACAAATCAAAGCTAACAAAATTCAACAAGAGAATCCCTATTCCACAGACTCCAACAAATGGGAATGGGGTTCAGACAAATCCACCAGTGACTACGAGCTCACCGAGACATTCAGAGAGTTAGATGAACCATAGAAGAAGAGGATTTTTATAAAAAATTCAAAGTTGGACAAGAAACAACCCTGGAGGATCCCATAGAGTCCTTGCCTCTAGGTCCTAGGTTGAAATCACATAGAATGAGAACACCTGTCCTAGAATGTGCTACTAGTGATGATAATTTGGATTCGTTCATGATCGATACTGATGAGGAGAATGCCAACGATGACCTTGATAACTACCTCGACATACCTGAATATAACTGCATCTTCACTCTTAGCCCTGCTAACTTTGAAGACATCAAAGGCCTTCCCCTTGTTCACCACCAACTTATTGATTGGGACCATGAAGGACCTGCACAGTTTGACACATTTGAAAATGATGAAGCTTTTATTGACTATCTTGGAATACGAGATGATCTTCCCCCTGGAGACCATAAAGCAGGATACACTATAGAACTCAATAGCATGGCATATTTTGGTGAGGGTGTTGGGCCTTCTAGTCACAAAAATATAAAAATAAAAACAAACCAAGGGTCTTATGGTGAAAACCACATTGTGGCCCTGCCTGATCCAAAAAAAGTAAAAAGAAAGGATGTATCTGAGGGCAAAAACCTCTCTGAGGCACCCGAAGATGGAAGGCTCAACATTCTCCTAGCATCATATGAGGAAAAGTCATCCATGTTGGTAGAGGAGACTTTCAAAACAAACATTGGCACAAAAGAAGTTCCACACAACATATTCCTAGCTCAATCTTTGACAGAGTCAAAAAGGTCAAAATTCATAAGTTTCTTCACAGAACGACAAATCAACTTTGCATGGTCATACACTGATATGCCTGGATTGGATCTGGATTTGGTAATGCATCATTTGACGATTAAACTGGGAGCAAAACCAGTGAAACAAAAATTAAGAAAGATGCATCCACAAGTCACATTATTAGTCAAAGCAGAGCTTGAGAAATTATTGGATGTCGGATTCATATGCCCAATTGATTATCCTGAATGGATCTCCAACTTAGTGCCTGTCAGTAAACTAGATCGTAGTATCAGAATATGTATAGATTTCAGAGACATCAACAAAGCTTGTCCTAAGGATGATTTTCCGTTACCAAATATTGATTTGATTGTCGATCTCACAACAGGTCATGCGATGTTATCTTTGATGGATGGATTCTCTGGTTACAATCAAATAAAAATTGCATCTGAGGACCAACACAAAACATCATTCACTTGTCCTTGGGGAACTTTCTGTTGGAATGTCATGCCCTTTGGGCTAAAAAGTGCAGGCGCTACATATCAAAGAGCGATGACTACTATCTTTCATGATCTCATGCATGTGACTGTGGAAGATTATGTTGACGACCTCTTGGGTAAATCAATAGATAGAGATACACATTTGGACATACTTTCAGTCATCTTTGATCGGTTGGAAAAGTATAAAGTAAGTTTAAACCCCAAGAAATGTGTCTTTGGAGTAACCTCTGGGAAGCTCCTGGGATTCATTGTATCAAAAGGAGGAATCGAAGCTAATCCAACAAAAGTAAAGGCCATCCTAGAGATGCAACCACCAAGAAATATCAGTCAACTTCAATCTTTGCAAGGGAGGCTCCAGTCCATATGAAGATTCATAGCACAACTTGCAGATAAGTGTAATCCTTTTCAGCACTTGCTACATAAAAACATCAAATTCAAATGGGATGATAATTGTCAATGAGCTTTCCAGACACTCAAAGATTATCTTCTGAATCCACCAGTTTTGATGCCACCAGTTCTGGACCAACCTCTATTACTATACATATCAGCTACTTCAACAGCACTGGGGGCACTCTTAGCACAACAAGTTGCTGAGGGCAAAGAAAAGGCAGTATACTATATTAGTCGCACATTGGTGGGATATGAGTTAAACTACACACTAATTGAACGCTCATGTCTCGTTGTGGTCTTTGCTTCACAAAATTTATGACATTACATGCTAACTCATAAGACTAAGTTGGTTGCAAGGATCAATCCATTGAGATACCTTCTCAATAAAGAAACACTTACTGGGCGACTAGCCAAATAGGTGATGCTCCTGAGTGAATTCGATATCAAGTATGTGGACAGAAAAGCAATAAAATGACAAGCTATCACAAATCAGTTAGTAGATGCTCCCATGTTAGATGATGTTCCTCTAATTTCAAAATTTCCAGATGAATCCATTTTAATAGTGCCACATGCAAAGCCTTGTCAACTATACTTTGATGGCTCATACACACAGCATGGGGTAGGAGCTGGCATCCTCTTCATAACTCCTCAAGGGGATTCTATACCAAAATCATATCGATTATCATTTCCCTACACTAATAACATAGTGGAATATGAGGCATTAACAACTGGATTACGAATTGCAGTTCAGTGGAAGATCCAGGAACTTTGTGTTTTTGGGGACTCTCAACTTGTAATTTGTCAGGAAACTAATGACTACCAAACAAAGGACGATAAATTAATGCCTTACAAAAGAATGGTGGATGACCTGAAACAACATTTCATGAAGATAGACTTTGAGCAGATACACAGAGAGCAGAATTGAGCTGCGGATGCCATGGCTACAATTGCTTCACTAATTGATCTACCACTGAATGAGACCCGCTATGAGTTGTTGGTGGATAACCTTTTGGTTCCCTCATATGAAATCACTCCTACTGAGATGATATGTGTTGTTGGTCCTGAGTCCCAGTTATACGGTTCCATTTTCGCATACCTTCATGACAATATCCTACCTCCTGACCTATCCAATAACCAACATCGCACTTTCATTCACCAATCTTCTCGATATATCATTTTAGTAGATATCCTATACCATCAAGGTCTAGATGGCACTCTTCTTAGATGTTTAGAAAGTGACGAAGCTCAAATTGCATTACGTGAAGTACATGAAGGGATATGTGGTCCACATTCTAGTGGTCCTACCTTAGCCAAGAAACTCATCAGGACTGGATATTACTGGCCCAATATGAAAAAAGATTCATATCAGTTTGTCAAGAAATGTAAGCAGTGTCAACTTCATGGAGACCTCATCCATGCACCAGCACAAGAACTTCAACCAATTGCGACTCCTTGGCCCTTTTGTCAGTGGGGACTCAATCTCATAGGCAAGATTCACCCTCCATCTTCCAACAGTCATAAATTCATCATCACTGCTACAGAGTATTTCACAAAATGGATCGAAGCCATGCCTCTCACACAAGTCACTGGAAAACAAATTACTACATTCATTCTCAACTATATCATTTGTCGATACGGTATTCCTGTTTCCATCATCACTGATAACAGGAGTCCCTTCAAAAATCAGGATGTTCGTGAACTCCATGACCGCTTCCATATTAACCATCATTTTTTCACACCTTATTATTCCCAAGGTAATGGTCAAGCTGAGGAGTCTAGTAAAACAATCCTTAAAATCTTGAAAAAGACAGTTGATGACGCTGGCCGTAATTGGCATATCCAACTTAATCTTGCACTTTGGGCTTACCGCACAAGCGTCCGCACACCTACAAGAGCTACACCCTATTCACTTGTCTATGGCACTAAATCTATCTTTCCTATTGAGGTCGAGTTACCCTCTTTATAAGTCTCTTTGCAAAACATTATCAGTGATGAAGACTACAGGGTCTCTCGCTTACAAGAACTTGAACTATTGGATGAACGAAGACAAACTACTTTTAATCATCTCAAGGCTTATCAACAACGAATGAGTCATAGCTACAATCATAAAGTGAAGCCTCACACATTTGAGGTAGGTGACTTGGTTCTCAGAGAAAATCCTAAAAATCAGCAAGACAGAGAGAAGAAGGGCAAGTTTGAACCGAACTGGCTTGGTCCCTACATTATCACAGTAGCCTATGGATCTGGTGCATATCAACTCTCAACTATAGAGGGTGAACCTTTGGAGGATCCTATCAAAAGCATGCATCTCCAAAGGTTTTACACATAGCTCTTTAGCATATCCTAATCAAAAAATATAAAAAAATCAAAAAATTCAAAATACAAAAAAAAATTCCAAAAATTCAAAATACAAAAAAATCATAAAAATATAAAAAATCATTACTTGGTGAAAACCTAGCAAACAGGCGCCTTGTGACAACAAAAAAAATGAAAAATAGAAAAACATTTCATCCAATGATGAAAACCACTTCGATGGCACCCTGGGCAAGTACCATGGTGAAAACCAGGTCACCAGTGCCATGCGTAGAGACATTGCTCCTCCCTCCTTCAGGATTCCATTTCATCCTTCACTTTGCACACACTCACAGCATATACATTCATAATAAAATTTACACATTCCTATCATGGCTTGTTATTGATCTACCCAAGATTGGTTTGCCATCCATAATAAACCTTCCTTTCCATCCCTTTCCATTCATAATAAATCAGCTCTTATCTGTGGCTAAGGCAAATCCTACGTCTAGTAATGGGTGTAGAACTAAGAACATCACATGTTTCAAGGAGTACAATTTCTTCTAGTTTTCTTCAGTCTATCCGTGCACAATCCGTAATAAAGCAACATCTGCATCGCCGATCTGCAATAAAGTTCCATCTTCTCTGCAATAAAGTATCAGTTTCATGGTTTCAACCAGTTCAGATGAGACACAACAACAACAATGGGGTTCAACAAATCAAATCTTTCAATAGACTCAGACAACATTATGGTTTAGTGCTATCTATCCTTTTTGTGAAAGTAAACATTATGATCACAATCAAATAAGACTTATACAAGTGATAAGAGACACTAAACTTGAGGACTGCAGTGGATGTTGGTGTCAAGTCTTGGTTTTCTTTTGATTTTAATTTTTTGGTGACATGTCTTTTAGCTTTTCCAGGATGTCTCTGACTAGAGATTCTATCTCCAGGATGTCTTTGACTAGAAAGGCGAGGATGGGGTATCATCACCTATTTTCTTTGTTGTCTATGGATTGTCTCTTAGTAATGCTATGACTTGTCCAAGGATATGAGGACATTGTGAGTCTAGTGTGAACTGGGGCATTCCTTGTTTGTAATTGTCTGGTCTCCATGCAAACAGGTACAATGACTTTCTGGGTCAAACATATGCCTCAATTTTCATAACCTATTTTCCATAATAAAGCTCAATGATGATTACGCACACGAAGCTCTTTTCACTTTCATATCTTCTATCTTCCATCCCCCTTTCTTGATTGACCTCCATCGTCCTTCTTGAGTCTATGTAGTCTGCTATCACATGACTGAGTATAATGACACGCCAAAAATATTTGCATTTCATGTAGTTGCATCTGCATTACCACATATTAAGCATTTCATACATACATATAGATATCACAATTGCATCACATCATGCACACAACACGTATTAGCACATTTTACATTTTCATCATGTAAATAATCATTTGCATTATCATATTCATTGGCATTTCATATATTTACATTCACATATGCATAACATATTAAAAACATAAAAGAAAAAAATATTGCACTTCATCATGTACATATTTACATTCATATCATAATCATCACATAGAAACATACATCATGAAACATCTCATCACATAGGTACACATGCATATAGCTGCCTCAAAGATGAATCATCTCATATATATATAATCATAAGTGTCATGATATAATGATGTCAAAATCATATGGCTACAACCACCCAAAGGTGTCTACATCATAATACAAAATGGTACAAAACTGATACATAGGGAGCCCTCTAAGGCTATGATGAACTCCCTCCCTCGGAGCCGCCTGGACTCAACGGAGTCTGAGCCCTAGAAGGACCCACCTGAGGATCTATTAATATTTTGGTATGGTTTTGTCATTGATGTCAACACCTACTAAATACACCTACTTTGGAGATCCAGCAACATTCACCAGCAAACAGTAAACTGTGCAACAGTTACTAGTATATGGTTAACCGGCAGGATATAATGTTCACCGGTACTTGCAATGACATGGAAGACACTTGGTAATGTCGAAGACATCATGTGGACACTTTATTGTGAATTAATAATCATTGGTGTATTCTTATTTGCATATTTTCTTTTACCGACAAATAGGTCCAGGTTATCTAGGGTTTCACCGACAGGTTTATCTTTTCTAGATTAGCATGGCACGCTATGGAGATGATTTATTGTTGTTGTAAATGCATTAAGCCGACATGTTCAATCGATTATTGCATTGGATATTGTATTGTTTGTAAAATGTTTTATTGTAATATCTTGTAGAGTCGACCTAATAAAATTGGTCTTAGGGTATGGTATAAATGTAAGATCTTATTTGTAAGATCAAGTGTGGAATGTGAAAAATATTTAAGGAAGGGTATATGTGAGATCAAGAAGGGATATACATGAAGACATCATTTGAAGGTGAAGTTAGGTTTTTGTAGAAGCATATCATCATTACACCGGTACTGAATCCAGCATGTGAAGATGCTATTTTGTGTAGTACATTCTCATTGGATTTAACCATCCAACTATAGTTAGTGTGACTCCCATTTGTGATTGAGCAGTGAGCTCTAGGCTGTTGGCCTTTTTGCATGTGCAGACCCCTTTTTGTACACTTACTATCTGCAGTAGTATCATTTGATTGTGGGTAAGGTTTCCCACCATGGTTTTTCCCCTTATAGGGGTTCCACATACAAATATTGGTGTCATGTGTTGTGGATGACTTTGTGCTTATGTTTCATGCATTAATTCTTACGGGTACAACAATTTTCTGTTAACACTATTTACCAGCATACTTAATTGATTTACCGGTATTAAGCATTAAGTTGGTTAATAAGTTTTTGGTTTGAATTTATTTGACAACTGATTCACCCCCCCCTCTCAGTTGTCTCCGGGACCTACAATTGGTATCAGAGCCTAGTCCTCTTTTTGCAGAAGTTTAACAACTTGAGGAGATCCAATGTCTACTAATTATTTCAGAAAGGATAGTCCTAAACTTGATGGAACCAACTATGGGATATCAAAAATCCGAATGGAGACACATATGAATTGCATTGGTAAAGACATCTGGGAAGTTACTAAGAATGGTTATACTGCTACTGTAGCTGGTCAGACTACTCCCACTACTTTAGCTAAAGATGAAGAAAATGATTGTAAAGCTAGAGAAGCACTTTTGAGTGCATTATCAGATCAACAAATCATGGGATTATCAGATAGGTCCACTGCAAAAGCTATTTGGTATCATTTGGAAACAGTGAATGAAGGGGATTCCATAGTCAAAATTGCAAAACTTGAAAGCTTCCGAGTCAGGTATGAACATCTAAAAATGGAAGAAGATGAAAGGATTTCTTCTTTTATGGAAAGAGTAAATGAAATTCTTTTGGGTATCAAATGTTGTGGAGGAACCTTGAGTGAAGATGAGATTGTTTCAAAAATCTTAAGAGGTTTGCCACCGGCATATAAAATGAAGGTTACTGCTATAAATGAGTTGAGAACAATGCTTAATACATCAGTAACTAGGGATACATTGATTGGAAAACTTTCAGCTTTTGAAATTGAGGAATTTGGTCCTGTTACTACTATAAAAAATGATTTGGCCTTCAAAGCATCAACATCATCTGCTTCATCCTTTGAAAAATCAGATTGGAGAGCCTTTTATGCAAGAGAACTTGAAGAAACCAGGAAGGAGAATGAAGAGCTTGAAGAGCTTGAAGCACTATTTGCAAGAAAAATGCCAAAAGGCCCAATTGGAAGTAAGTATGAAAGAAAAGCACCCTTTAAATGTTTTAACTGCAATAAGATTGGTCATATGGCTTCAAGATGCACTGATAGACATGCTAGACTAAGAGAAGAAGCTAGAAGAACATACAAACCTAATCCTGAATATCAGAGATACAGATTTAAGAAAAACAAAGATAAATCTTGTTACATTACTGATGAAGGTTTGATTGATGATTCTGATGAGGATCTAGCAGACAATGGATGGGTCTTTGTTGCTATAATAGAAGATCAACTGGTACCTATTGCTCAACTGGTAGAACAAGCCCTAGCAGCTAAAGTTGAATCAAAGGATGAATGGATTATTGACTCAGGATGCTCACATCACATGACTGGAGACAAAGGTAAATTCTTGAACTTTCAAGAATACAATGGAGGTTTAGTGAGATTCAGAGATGACAAAGCTTGTTCAATCAAAGGTAAGGGTTCAATATCTCTTGATGGTAAACATAACACTGACAATGTCTACTATGTTGAAGGATTAAAACATAATCTTTTAAGTGTTGGTCAATTAGTTGAGAAAGGTTTTTAGTTACAATTTAAAAATGGAAAATGCAAAATCATGAATAGAATTGGTTTGGAAATTGCAACCGGTAATCAGACTAGAGGTAATATATTTCATTTGAATAACAGTGAAAAGGCATGCTTAATTGCACATATAGATGAAAGTTGGCTATGGCATAAAAGACTATGTCATGTAAATTTTGATTGCATGGTAAAAATCAGTACTTCTAACGCAGTTAGAGATCTACCTAAAATTGTGAAACCTCAGAATACAATTTGCAAGGAATGTCAATTTGGAAAACAAGTTAGAGCTAGTTTCAAAAGTATTCCAAAAAAATCCAATAATGCTCTTGATTTAATTCACACTGATTTATGTGGTCCAGCTAGAACTAAAAGCTTACAAGGTGATAGATATTTCATGCTAATTATTGATGATTATTCTAGAATGTGCTGGGTTACTTTTCTCAGAGAAAAATCAGAAGCACTTGGGAAGTTCAAGCTATTCAAAGCAATGGTTGAAAATGAAACCGGTAAGAAAATTAAATGTTTAAGATCAGATCAAGGAGGAGAATTCACATCTAGAGATTTTAATACATTCTGTGAAGTAAATGGAATCAAAAGACAATTATCAGCACCTTAGACACCACAACAGAATGGAGTTGTTGAAAGGAAAAATAGAACTATTTTGGATGCAACAAGAAGTATGTTATCAGAAGAAAATCTACCACATGTGTACTGGAGAGAGGCAGTAAGCACTGCTGTCTATACATTCAACAAATTTCACATCAAAGGTGAAACCGGTAAGACCCCTCATGAACTATGGTTTGGTAATACTCCTACTCTTAAGTATTTCAGAATTTTTGGAAGTAAATGTTATATTAGAAGAGATGAGTATATTGGAAAGTTTGATCCTAGAAGTGATGAAGGAATATTTCTTGGTTATTCATCTAAGAGTAAAGCATATAGATGTTTTAATAAAGGATTACAAAAAATTGTTGAGAGTACAAATGTAAAGATTGATGAACAATTCAGAGGAACTTCAAGGTATATAGACTCTGAACCGGGAACATAAATTATGACAAATGAACCTACAATAAATCCACCGGTATAGAATGATGATTCAGTTACTCCGGTATCATCAGAGGATTCCACAGTAATTGAAGAACAACAACAAACTAAGACACCCCGGTATGTAAGACTGAATCATTCTGAAGATCAGATAATTGGAAGCAAATTTAAAGGAGTCATGAGAAGAGGAAGATTGGCAAATGAAGAGGTATGTCTTATTTCTCAAATTGAACCATTATCTATCAATGAGGCATGTGAAGATAAATTTTGGATTAAAGCTATGGAAGAAGAATTAGGACAAATTGACAAAAATAATACTTGGACATTAGCTCCCCAACCTAAAAATAAAAATGTATTTGGAACCAAATGGGTATTTAGAAACAAACTCAATGAAGATGGTAAGGTTGTCAGAAATAAAGCAAGACTAGTGTGTAAGGGATATTCTCAGAAAGAAGGAGTTGATTACAATGAAACCTTTGCACTGGTAGCCAGAATTGAGGCAGTTAGATTATTCTTGGTCTTTGCAGCTCACAAGGATTACAAAGTTTATCAAATGGATATCAAATGTGCATTTTTGAATGGAGATCTTGAAGAGGAAGTCTATATTGAAAAACCTGATGGATTTTCCTTGACAGATGACAATGATATGGTTTGCAGATTAAGAAAAGCTCTGTATGGATTAAAACAAGCTCCAAGAGCTTGGTATGCAAGATTGGATAAGTATCTTTTAAAGATTGGTTTTACTAAAGGAAATGCAGATAGCAATTTATATTACAAAGTAACTAATGATGACATCTTGATTATGGAAGTATTTGTTGATGATATAATCTTTGGAGGAGAGGATGGATTATGCAAAGAATTTTCTCTTGAAATACAACATGAATTTGAAATGTTTATGATCGGAGAAATAAAATTCTTTTTAGGATTGCAAATTTTACAGACTGATAAAGGCATATTTTTGAGTCAATCTAAGTACTTGAAAGAACTACTTAAGAAATTTGGGATGCAGAACTCTAAACCGGTAAGCACACCTATGACTACAAATGACAAATTATCTCAAAGGGATGAATCTACACCTGTTAATCCAACTAGATACAAATCTATGATAGGAGGTTTACTGTATTTGACACAAACCAGACCTAATATTATGAATGCAGTATGTATAGTTTCTAGATTTCAGAGTAATCCTAGGGAAAATCATGAATCAACAGTAAAAAGGATTTTTTGGTACTTACAAGGCACAACAAATCTTGGATTATGGTATCCTAAAGATGAAAAATTTGATCTATATACATACATAGATGCAAATTGGGCAGGAGATGTGGATGATAGAAAAAGCACCACTGGAGGAGCATTCTTTCTTGGAAAGAGATTAGTTTCTTGGTTAAGTAAGAAATAGAGTTGTACATCTTTATCAACAGTAGAATCAGAATATGTTGCAGCAACAACAAACTGTACACAGGTACTTTGGCTTAAGCAAATGTTGAAAGACATAAAGGTAAAATACAAGGAACCTATTACTATATATTGTGATAACATTGCAACAATTGATATATCTAAGAATCCAATATTACATTCTAAAACAAAACATGTTTCTATCAAACTGAATTTTCTAAGGGAAAAAGTTGAAGAAAAGGAGATAAAACTGGTTTATGTGAATACTAAAGAACAACTTGCAGATATTTTCACAAAACCTTTGCCTAAGGAAACTTTTGAGTATCTCAGAGATCAGCTCGGAGTCTTACCTCCATCAGTAGAGACTTAGACAGTTGATGATTATCATCAACCGACATAATTAAATGGACAAATCTTTTATTCCGATATTTGATGAGGAAGCTACTTCTCAGGGGGAGTAGTTGGTATATTGAATTGGTTGGTATTTTGTATGAACTTGACTTTTTGTGACTTTGGCATTTGATGTCAAATGGGGAGAGATATATGGAAAAACATTGGGGAGAGATATATGGAAAAATGCATTATCTTTTTGAGGAGAGATTGGTATGAGAGATTGGTATTGAAAATAAATCTTTGGATAAACACATGTTACTCCTAGGGGGAGAAATGGAGATTGTTGGTTTTCGTACTTGGCATTTCTGTTTTGGCACTTTGATGGTTTTTCTATCTTGTGTTTCCATCAATGCCAAAGGGGGAGATTGTTGGTATTTTGGTATGGTTTTGTCATTGATGTCAACACCTACTAAATACACCTACTTTGGAGATCCAACAACATTCACCGACAAATAGTAAACTATGCAACAGTTACCGGTATATGGTTAACCGGCAGGATATAATGTTCACCGGTACCTGCAATGACATGGAAGACACTTGGTAATGTTGAAGACATCACGTGGACACTTTATTTTGAAGTAATAATCATTGGTATATTCTTATTTGCATATTTGCTTTTACCGGCAAATAGGTCCAGTTTATCTAGGGTTTCATCGATAGGTTTATCTTTTCCAGATCAGCATGGCACACTATGGAGATGATTTATTATTGTTGTAAATGCATTAAGCCGACATGTTCAATCGGTTATTGCATCGGATATTGTATTGTTTGTAAAATGTTTTATTGTAATATCTTGTAGAGCCGACCTACTAAAATTGGTCTTAGGGTATGGTATAAATGTAAGATCTTATTTATAAGATCAAGTGTGGAATGCGAAAAAGATTTAAGGAAGGGTATATGCAAGATCAAGCAGGGATATACATGAAGACATCATTTGAAGGTGAAGTTAGGTTTTTGTAGAAGCATATCAACATTACATCGGTACTGAATTTAGCATATGAAGATGCTATTTTGTGCAGTACATTCTCATTGGATTTAACCATCCAATTGTAGTCAGTGTGACTCCCATTTGTGATTGAGCAGTGAGCTCTAGGCTGTTGGCCTTTCTGCATGTGCAGACCCCTTTTTGTACACTTACTATCTGCAGTAGTATCATCTGATTGTGGGTAAGGTTTCCTACCATGGTTTTTCCCCTTATAGGATTTTCACATACAAATATTGGTGTCATGTGTTGTGGATGACTTTGTGCTTATGTTTCATGCATTAATTCTTACCGATACAACAATTTTTTGTTAACACTGTTTATCGGCATACTTAACTAATTTACTGGTATTAAGCATTAAGTTGGTTAATAAGTTTTTGGTTTGAATTTATTTGACAACTGATTCACCCCCCCTCTCAGTTGTCTCCGGGACCTACAGGATCATCTCTCTTGTCCACTCTGTCTAGTGGTGGTGGAGGACCCATGACCCCACCACTAGATTCTTGTCTCCTGTGACTCCCTCCAATAGCCATCACTATCTGCGATGGTCTGTGAAAGCTCTTCACCCGCTTCTCTGGTGGCAATGCCCCATAGTATAGGTCTTGCCAGTAACCTATCTCCTCCCCTGCCCACAGAACATAGGCATATCCAGCCCCTATGTCCTCTGCTGCTTGCCTCCTAGCCCTTAGTGCTATCTCAACCTCAGTATAGCGCTGGATAGCTTGATCTCACTCCTGCTCAGTATCCCTCAGCTGTCTCCTGAGCCTAGCTATCTCCCTCTCCAGATCCTGGATCTCATCTGCCTATCCCTAGCATATCTCCCTCAACTCAAATAGCTCATCCTTCTCCTCATCGGTCCCCTGTGCTTGTGGCTCCCCCTATACTGGTGGCCGTGCCTATGCTTGTACCTGTACCTGCCTCTGTCCCTGTCCCTGCACCTGTCTAGGACCCTGTGCTGCTGGCACCTGTAGTTGCAATCCACCACGACCCCTCACCACTCGAGTCTGCCTCTCCTCTCCACCCTCTCTCCAACTGCACCCCACCTCCTCTGTCGGCCTCTCCCCCCACCATCTCCATCATCATCCTCATCCCCCTCACCATCTCCATCTATCTGCTCCCCTGGGTCTGTCAGTCGTGGAAATGGATGCTCAACCCAATATGTAGTGTACTCTGCATCCATACCTGCATCCTCAATCTTAGGCCACATATCCCATGGCATGGGCACCATCTCTACCAGCTACATCATGGCCTGATCATATGATAACTATGGCCCAAAGTGTGCCTGGTCTTGCACTGTCCGTGCATACATACCAGAACCCTGTGGCATCCACTAGATTCTGCCAAACTACCTGCATACCCTGCCCACTAACTGCCTCTCCAGTACATAGGGCATCTGCCCAATCAGATATCTTCTCCTGAAGGTATAGGGTAGATCCACTACATCATCCTCCCACTGCTCGCACTCACGGTACAACCTCCATATCACAGTGTCAATCTCATCGATCACTCGATGCCAGTGCTCCAACCTGCCAATCCTTGGCTGTGAGGTAATCATATCATATAGATGAACAAAACTGCATCCATGACCCCGACCTCTAAAATGTATTAGTCGTGTGACTGGTAGATGCTCATATGCCCAAACCTACAACAATGTAACTCCGCAGCCCAATCCTACGGATCCATGATAAACAAACTGATGAAGCTCATAGTACAAGTGTTCCAGCACGCACAGTCCCTAGGCATATCTGGTATGCTGTGTAACCAGTGTCTCTAAGGTGCTCCCCCAACCCATAGCCAACCCCCGTGTCACCTTGTCTGGACACAGGAATCCCTTGATCACTCCTCCTAGCACTGTTGATAGTGCTAGTCCTATCCCTATCATCGTGTCCCATGCCACGTGTCCAACCCTCATCTCCAGTCTCAGATCCCGGAACATTCGTCTTAGGGCCTCCCTATCTCCATCTCGATTATAGGGTATTAGCTCCCCATCGATCAGTATCCTTAGTATCCTATATACATCCTCTAAGGTGACTGTCATCTCACCCATCAGCAAATGAAATGTGCATGTCTCAGAGTGCCATCTCTCAGCAAGTGCAGTCAGCAATCCTATGTTCGCCCGAAACTCAGGCACATACATAATAAATCATAGACCCATAACCTCAATGGCAGCCCTATCCTTGAATGTCAACTTTGGTTGTAACCTCTGAGTTGATGGGAATCTCTCCCGTGACTCCAGCATAGGCAAGTACTCTTGCAGTCAAGCAAAGCAATCATGTCAGTCAAAGTGACACTCATTGTTCATCACAAAGTGTTGCTTCTATCCTAGTGACATTCATTTTTCATCACAAAGTGTTGCTATCTATCCTAGTGACACTTACTATTCATCACAAAGTGTTGCTTCTATCCTAGTGGTACTCCCTGTTCATCACAAAGTACTATGTGTTTTGCACTCCCTGTTCATCACAAAGTGCTGCTCATATTTGCACTCCCTGTTCATCACAAAGTGTTGCTCCTATTGGTACTCCCCATTCATCACAAAGTACTATGTCTTGGTACTCACTGTTCATCACAAAGTGCCTCGATCTATCCTATCCTAGGACTTCTGCTTGAGTGTATCCTCTTAAGTAGTTTCCTAATTGGCAATGTATGTTCTATCACAGAATTGTCAATCCTAGCCCTATCTGCTATCCTAGTCTTCCCTAGAGGACCTGCTTGAGTGTATCCTCTCAGCAGCTTATCCAATCGACAGCGTATGTTCATCACATAACTACCAATTTGACCTTGAAGACATAAACATGCCTTCATGACATAAATGCGCTTACAGACTGCACAAACGCGCCTGCTCTGCACAGATTTGCCTATGCTCTACATAGATGTGCCTGTTCTGCACAGATGTGCCCACATTTCACAAACACACCTGCACAACGCAAATGCGCTCACATCTGGCATAGATACTTTTTCCAGCACAGACGCGCCTGGCACAAACGCAGACACGCCTAGCCAACATAGACGCACCTACACATTTTTGAAATTTTTTGACATTATCCTAAAGTGCATTTATTGCAATACCTAGCATGCATTAATGACAACATTTATTGCAACAAAGTACAAAGAGGTTTTGTGGTACTTACCGACTCTCTTGTGTTGGCTGGCCTTTGAAATCGACGAGCGTGATCGAATCTATGCACCAATGCCATCGTTGCTGACTGTTGCTACTCTAATCTCTCTCTGTACTTTGATCTCTTGGATGTGTGGATGACAATGAGGATGTATTCCCCTCGTGGTCTATTTTATAGACTGCCCTGGCCTTGGCCCTAGCCCTAGCCCTCATCTCCTGAGTCAGTCCTCTTTACCTCGTGACTCTGTCACTCTATCCTATTCGGTCAGTCCATTCTAGCCTTCCTTTTTTATCGAGAGATTGTCTATGATCTTTTCAGACATTTTCATCCAATCTCTCGAGGGGGCATATCATTCCCATCTTGGGGCAACTTTGTATCAGTTCATCTTATCTTCTTTGAAACAACGTGACAAGCTGCATTGTCTCAAAGAGGGGCAAAATGTAGACACCTAAAATTAAATAAATATCTTTATTTATTTAATTACTTTAAACCTAATTCTTCTATTAATTGAATAAATCTTTATTTATTTAATTAATTCATTTATCCTCTTCTAGCCTTATTTCTCATTTAAATAAATACATTTATTTATTTAAATTCCCCTTTTCCTAAATTAAATAAATACTCTTATTTATTTAATTGATCCCACTTCCTCTATTAATTAAATAAATCTTTATTTATTTAATTAATTCATTAACCTTTTCTACCTATGACACATGTCATTCATCTCTTAATTCCTACACTAACTACCCTCTCATTATTTTCTTATTTTCTCTACCTACTCTCTAATCATAGCCGACCATTTATCTTTTACACCTCTCAATCTTATCCCTCCATTTCTTATGGTGTCTTCTATATAAGGAGATGCTTCCTTCATTATCAAACCCTAACGAACTCAATTGCAAACTCGACTACACTACGCTTTCGAACTTGCATATGCGATCTTGCTTGCAACCACATTTCCGTTCTTTGTTGAGCTCTTGTGCACATAAAATCTGAGAGCAACTATATCAAGCAAGATCAATGGAGATAGGAAGAATGGAGATCCAAACCCTATTGAACATGTGATGGTATAATCTTTGTGATTTCATTTGATTTGCATTGTCTTAGGTAATCTTCATATGTTATGGTGGATCTTTGTTGTTGTTAGGCTAGGGTTTTGTGGTTGAATTCATTTAGTCTTTCAATATTATTGTTTATCCATTTTCACCATATACACCTGTCACTGCCCTAACTGCCTCTTTAGTAATCTTATGGATAGAATCCAACCAAAAGAACTCGCCATGTACTCTGCTCCAGACAATTCTTATCACATCCTTAGGAAAATCAGGAATACTAAGAATGTCCACAAAACCTAGGGTTTCCACTACCTTGTGTTCCGGTTTAACATTTCCATTTTCATCACAAATTACAGTCTTGTACATGTTTTTGATTTCATCATCTCCTAATTCCTCAATATGATAATGTATATAGATTCTAGGATCTTTTGCATAACCTACTCCCTTAGATATTTTCGAAAATGCTCCTAGGGTATCATCTTTCTTCACAATTTCGGGAATAAGTTTGAACACGGGTCTAGGGCGCTTGATAACTTCAATCACAGTAGGGTTTGCAGTAAATTCAGGTGCAGAGGAGGAAGCCATTTTTATAAATACCTTAAACTACCTTTAGGATGATTTGCTGGAATGATTTGCTTCGCTTCTCGCTATGGACGTCTTCGCTCGGGATTTTCGCGCTCTCGGGAGATTTGAATGTTTGGTGAATGAAAAAGGAACCAAAATAATTGCTTTATAGGGTTATCGCCTTCAACTACCATATTTAATGCCTGCCGGTTAAGTCAATACTTAACTCATCTGCCGGTAAAGAAGTAATCCAACTTCTCACCATCAATCGAGGGTAAATTAGCATGTTTTCAATTTGTTGCCATATCCCCAAAGGATTTTCCTTCAGTTAGTTGAAGAATCTCCTACCGGTGGAGTGTTACTCTGTTCTGCCGGTGGAGGAGTATTTCCATCAACATTATGATCTGTCTTTCTAATCCATTTCTTTGAAAATTCTTGTTTTACCTCTTCAACCTTTTCTTTTCCCTTCAAGCTGGGTCCTTTGTTATTTGCCGGTGATACCTTACTTCTACAAAATTTTGCAATATGTCCAATCTTGTTACAAGCATAACAAGTCACATTGTTTTTTTGAATAGCTTTTCCATATCCTATGCCAGTATGTGTTCTACATTGATTAGATAGATGTCCAAATATTCCACAAACATAACATCTTACATTCATTTTGCAATTTTTTGAGTTATGACCAACTTTGTTGCATTTTGAACATTGACTGGTGGGTGTATTAGTGTTTTGATAATTTCTAGATCTACACTGATTTGCTCTATGACCATACTTATTATAGTTAAAGCATTTTCCATTAAATTTGTAAGCATTAGGTTATCTTACCGGTTTGCTATGATCATGATTGTTTGCAGTACTAGAGCTTTCACCAACTTCAAAGCCAAGACCATTTGTATCTCCATTAGGTTTCTTATTCTTCAGCATGTCATCAAGTTCTTCTGAACTTTTCTTGAAATTCTCCTTGTGTTTATTTGCAGTAGCCAACTCATTTTCCAAGAAATCTTTCTGTCTCATGAGTTTAGTTTTATCATGTTCTAAGTGAATTAGATCTGTCTTTAGCATATCATTCTCATGACTGATTCTTAGATTTTCATTTGCAACATCATTGATTCTTCTAGCCAAATCTTCTTCATTCTTCTTTCTATTTTCAGTCTCTTTACAAAAACTCATAGTCATATCTTGCATCTCATTCTTCATTGTATTGTTTTCTTGTCTTAGTTTGTTCACCAGATCATTAAGAGTTTCTTTTTCCTCATCATCATTCTACATCTTCTCACAAAGTTCTCTTCTTTTCTTCCTTGCAATAGTGAGATTCTCTTGAAGTCCCTGAATGATTTCCTATGCAGCCTTCAGATCATCTTCAAGTTTGATATTCTTCACTTTTTCTGCATCATAGTCTGAAAGGGTTGTTTCCAATTGCTTTCTCAAATTTTCCATCTCTACCGGTGTTAGAATCTTCCTCAAGCTATTAGGCTTTTGAAAATAGAGGACCAGGCTCTGATACCAATTGTTAGGATTCCCAAAGATACTGAGAGAGGGGGGGTGAGTTAGTATCTAATCGGTTATAAATTTTTTTGAACTTATTAAATGAAAAACAATTCAAAACTATGTACCAGTAAACCAAAATTAATGCAGTAAATAAGAACAATAATCAAAACATGAAAAGCACACCATAACACAATATTTTAATGAGGAAACCCGGTGTGGGAAAAACCTCGGTGGGATTTGTGACCCACAATATTCTCTTACTAGCCAATAAGTGAATATTACTGATACAATAGGGGCCTGCACATGCAGGAAGGCCAAGTGCCTAGAGCTCACTGCTCAGTTACAAAAGAAGTCTCACTGACTTATAAAAATGGATTATACAAATCCAATGTCATGTACTACTTCGGATCAACATCTGTTATGCCGAGTTCAATACAGGTTTAAGCTCTGCAATAATCATAAACCCTTATCCAAAATCTACCTTACTATTCACATATTAGGTCTGCATTAATCTATCCACATTCACTTCTCCTAAATGATCTACAAGATCTCATACTTATATGAGTCTTATTACAATCTACTATGTCGGCTTTACAAAGAGATTTTATAATTAAATAGAAAATATAAATAAACAAAATTCCTGTCGGCCAGGGTGCCGATAATCAATCTTTTTGGTGCCGGTGAACTGTATGCCGGTGTAGAGTCTGCCGGTGCCGGTTTCTGCCGGTATCATATGATTGTAAGGTTGCCATCAATGATAATACCTTCAATCACCTACAATTTCTCATTGGAGTGTACATTTGCCAACAGGTGCAAGGGTTGGTGCTCCTTGGGTTGGTGCCCTAAAGTAGGAGTGGTACTCCTTGGGTTGGTGCCCTAAATGTTGTAATCAAAGGTTTTCATTGTGAGGCTAGATTGGAGCAGTAGAATCCAAGAACACTTCTCACCGAGGTTTTTTCCATCTTGAGTTTTCCTTGTATATATCAGTGTGATGTGATGTGCCTTTGTGTGATTGCATTATGATGTCTTGCATTATCTCACTCGTAGATTTAGTTGTCTTTGTTTTACTAATCGATACTCTCTCTTAGTATGAAAAGGTTTAAGGGTTTTGGAAATCATTGATTAACCCCCCCCCCCCTCTCAATGGCATCTTGTGTTCAACAATGTAAATATTAAGTTTTGAAAAAAAAAATGTTTATTATTTGTGCAAGTTGTTTTGTATTAAAATAGGAAATGTACTAGTAGTTGTTTATTTTTTTTACTTTTTTGTTGTCAACTACTAATTCATTTGTGAACATGTATTGGTGTTAAAATAAATATTTACTGGTATTATTTATATTTATGTACTGACAATTTTTTTTAATGTTTTGGGGGGTCAATATGGCAACAAGGTGATGGTTATTGAAACTATGTTATGTATTGGTACTCTTCCCCTAAAAGAAAAAGATGCGCTCCTGAAAGAGAAACTAAAATAACTTTATTGAAAAAATAATGAACTTTCATATAGCGCGCGATGTTAGAATATGTTGTCGTATGAAAGTAATGAACCCTAACTACATCACATTCTGTTTGCATAGCATTGTTTTTTTTCATGGTATTCTATCAGGATTAATTGATCACATGGTTTAGTGGATTGGAGCATTGTACTATTGAAGTATATTGGCATTGCACACTCCAATGAGAAATTGTAGGTGATTGAAGGTATTGTCATTGATGGCAACCTTGCAATCCTATGGCACGGGCACCAGAAGACTCTACACTGATAGATAGTTTACCAACAACGACAAAGATGATTATCGGCACCCCAACCGACATGATTTTATTTATTGTATTTTGTATTTATTTTTAATATCTTTTTGTAAGCTGACAAGGCGAATTGTATTAAGACTCATATATAAGTATGAGGTCTTGTAGATCATTTTAGATATAGGGAAGGATGTTAGATGCAAACATGGTTAGATTATGGCTGAAGTAATGTGCAAATATTAAGGCAGATTCTGGAGTAAGGTTTATGGTTATTGTAAAGAAATACATTATATTGGATTTGCATAATCCATTTTGTAAGTTAGTGAGACTTCCTTTTGTAATTAAGAAGTGAGCTTTAGGCAGTTGGCCTTCCTGCATGTGCAGAACCCTATTGTAAGTAATATCCATTGATTGGCTAGTGAGTGAATATTGTGGGTTACAAATCCCATTGAGGTTTTTCCCACACTGGGTTTCTTCATTAAACATCTTGTGTTATGGTGTGCTTTCTATGTTGTCTTTACTGTTCTTATTTACTGCATTAATTCCAGTTTACCGGTACACTGTTTTGGAATGCAATTTATTTAATAAGTTAAGAAAATTTGTAAACCGACAAGATACTGATTCACGCCCCCCTCTCAGTATCTTTGGGAATCCTAACAATTGGTATCAGAGCCTGGTCCTCTATTTTCAAAAGCCTAACAACTTGAGGGAGATTCTGACACCAGTACAGATGGATAACTTGAGAAAGCAATTAGAAGGAGCCCTTGCAGATTATGATGTAGAAAAGTTGAAGAATATGAAACTTGAAGATGATCTAATGGCTACATATAAAATCATTCAAGGAATTCAAGAGAATTATACTATTGCCTAGAATAAAAGAAGATAAATTCATGAGAAGATGCAGAAAGATAATGATGATGAAAAAGAAACTCTAAATGATCTTGTAAACAAAATGAGGCAAGACAACATGACCTTGAGGAATGAGATGCAAGATATGACTATGAGATTTTGTAAAGACATTGAAGACCGAAAGAAGAATGAAGATGACTTGGCTAGGAGAATCAGTGATGTTGGAACTGAAAATCTAAGACCCAGTCATGAAAATGATATGTTAAAGACAAATCTGATTCACTTGGAACATGATAAAACTGAACTCATGAGACATAAGGATTTCTTGGAAAATGAGTTGGCTACTGCAAATCAACACAAAGAGAAATTCAAGAAAAGTTCAGAAGAACTTGATGATATGCTGAAAAGTCAGAAACCTAATGGAGACACTAATGGAATTGGCTTTGAAGTTGGTGAAAGCTCTAGTACTACAAACAATCATGATCACAGTAAACTGGTAAGACAACCTAATGCCTACAAATTTAATGGGAAATGATTTAACTATAACAAGTATGGTCATAGAGAAAATCAGTGTAGATCTAGAAACTATTAGAACACTAATGCACCCACCAGTCAATGTTCAAAATGCAACAAAATTGGTCATAATTCAGAAAACTGCAGAATGAATGTAAGATGTTATGTTTGTGGAAGATTTGGACACTTATCTAATCAATGCAGAACACATACTGGCATAGGATATGGAAAACCTATTCAGAAAAATAATGTGACTTGTTATGCTTGTAACAAGATTGGACATATTGCAAAATTTTATAGAAGTAAGGCATCACCGACAAATAATAAAGGACCCAGTTTGAAAGGTAAAGAGAAAGTTGAAGAGATAAAGCAAGAATTTTCAAAAGAATGGATTAGAAAGTCAAATCAAAATGTTGATGAGACTATTCCTTCACTGGTAGAATAGAGTATCACTCCACCAACAGGAGATTCTTCATCTAACTGAAAAGAAACATTTTGGGGGTATGGAAAATAATTGAAAATCATGCTAGTTTACCCTCGGTTGATGGTAAGAAGATGAATTGCTTCTTTACTAGCAGATGTGTTAAGTTTTCACTTAACCGACAATCATTTATTATGATTGTTGAAGGAAATGAAATTATAAAGCAAGTGTTTTTCACTCTTTTCATTCACCGAGCATTCAAATTTCCTAAGAGCGCAAAAAAACTGAGCGAAGTCATCCACAACGAGAAGTGAAGTAAAATCTATAAAGAATTCAAACCTAAAGGTAGATTAAGGTATTTATCAATGGCTTCCTCCTCTGCACCTGAATTCATTACAAACCCTACTATTATTGAAATGGTTAAACACCCTAGGCCCGTATTTAAGATCATACCCAAAATAGCGAAGCATGATGATACCCTAGGAGCATTCTCTAAAATACCCAAAGGAGTTGCTTATGTAGAAGACCCTAGGATATACATACATTGTCATATTAAGGAACTTGGTGCTGATGAAATTATGAACATGTATAGGACTGTAATTTGTGATGAGAATGGTATTGTGAAACCTAAACATAAGATCATAGAAACCCTAGGTTTTGTGGAAATACTTGATATTCCAGATTTTCCTAAGAGAGTTGTGAGAATTGTACTTAGTAGAGTTCATGGGGAATTATTTTGGCTTGACTCCATCCATAAGATCACAAGAGAAGCAGTTAGGGAAGTGATTGGCTTACCTTCCACCGGTAGTAGACCATAAAAAGGAAAGAAGGTCTCTAATGACATTGTGATGACACTAACTGGTGCAACCCATGACATCAGATCCTTGAGAGTCAATGATGTGAAAGATATAAATGTTAGATTCATTAGTATGATACTAGGATACAAAAATACACATGCTAACAGATTAAACTCTATTTCTAGTTTATGTATCAAGAGTGCTTATGACATGGTGAATAGTAACACTAAGATTGACATATGTGAATGGTTAAAGGATGAGTTGATTGATAATCTGAAGAAAATCAAAGGAGAAAAGAAAGGTACTTTCAGATTCGGTAATATACTTGTGTGCCTATTTTTATATATTACTAAGGAAGTTCCCGGTATAGGCAGAAAAGAATTTGGTTTTGATATACTGGTAGGCAAACATCTTTTGGATATCCTTACCAACATGGGAGATGATAGGGAAAACAACATAAATGATCACTTCCAAGCATTTAAGGCTAGAATGAAAACAAGGGAAAGACTATCTCAGAGCATAGTTGACAAATATCAGAAAGAGATATGTTTTGTTATAAAGAAAGATGAAATCTGGATGAAAGTAGTGGTTCCTAGAACTATTTGGGTGACAAAAATGGGTTATGAGGTAGATGAAAATATAATTGAAACATATGCTAAAGCCCTACTTGAAGCCCCTAGAGAACCTGAAGAGGAAATATTTGGTAGTATTGAAACCATTGAAAGCAAGGTTCAGTCTCTTAAACAAAGGAAGAAAATAGAACAAACTATCAGAAAAGAAACAAAATAGGCCAAAGAGATTAAGGAAAACATACTGAACATCACTTGCATTAAGGAAAGTGACCTGGAAGGGATACAACCAGAAGCTCATCTTTCATCGGTTGGAACTTCATCTGACAGTGAAATCCCAGCTGAGTTTAAGAGAGTGGAGATGAAAAGAAAACCTTCACTGGTACCCTCTCCTGCACCTAAGAGAACAAGAAGGCCCCCGGAAAAGAAAATGACACCAAGGAAGAAGAAGGAAAAATAAGTTATTCCTCCTTTAGATAATCTTTTGAATGAAATAACAAAAGATGGAAACTTTTCAAATGTCAGCAAATTGTACAATACTTTTACCAATGAAGAAAAGGAAAGCATATAAAACAGTATCATTCTACACTTAGACATATATAAGAAATTTTTGATAGAAGTTGTAGATGATTTACCAAATGACTTGTATAGAAGACTAGATGTAGAGAGATTAGTCATTGTGGAACTAGATAAGAAGATAAAGATAGAAAAACTACTTGCAGTTCACCCAGTGAAATCAACAGAAGAAATTGATGAACTGATAAGTGAGGCAAATAGGATTGCATTTTCTACTAGTCACCGACATGTAGGATTAATGGCTGACAGAGTGAATGAAATATCTGAAGAGACATCAGATAAATGGGTATCTTCTTTGTGGAGAAAGAAAAGCAAGAAGAGCTTAAATGACCCAAAACATTCAAAGTTTATCAAAAGGATAAGGATAAAGGTAAAGGCAAGGTAGGTGGACCTCTAATCATAAAAGTGATAGACAATTTGCCCCCACCTACTTCTGATACACCACTGGCTACTGATAATGTTGAGTTGGAATCAACACATGAAGACACCAATCTTGATTCTGAAGTGTTATATACAATGAACATTGATACACAAGAGGTAAACATTGTGGTTGATAAGGAAACCATTGAGAAGAAAGATGTGGCAACTGAGCCACCGACTGAGAATATTAAAATGGAAACACATACAGTTGGAAATATTGGCATTGGGGTTGAAACACATACAGAACAATCAATTGATCCCCTTGGTACTGGAATGGTAACTAGTGCACACACTGAAAAACTCATAGAGTTAGAGACACCGAAAATGGATAGTTCGGAGGTGCATATTGAGAAACCGACAGTAAATACTAAGACTTGATCAGAGAAACCGACAGAAGAAAGCACAGAGAAAAAAATTGAGGTACATTTTGAGAAACATGAAGAGAAAAAGGTTAAGACTGAGATAGTGCCACCGACAACAACTGAGAAACCCAAGCCTTTTCTAGTCGAGATGCAGACTCAGACTGACCTACGAGAGGTCAACATAAGCAAAGAGGTTACTCACACCGACAAAATGCAGATTGTTAAGATAGTTGGACAATCATCTAGTTCTTCCTTGACAGAATTCAGATTGACAAATGTGACAGAGGTATTATTGGATTCCATCAAGAAAATCACAGACTACAATGCACTTGCATACAAGGCTTTTGATGATACAATTCCTTTATTAAAATTGATTGCACCCAAGTGCAATGTGGATAATAAAAATTCTTTGAGTCAACTAGACACATTGTCTAAGTATATCACTGGCAACTTATTGACAGTTGATCAGATTAATGAGGAGACATTTTGTGAGAAAATGAACAAGGAAAAAAAAAATTCTTTGATGAGTCAATAAAGAAGTGCATGGGACACATTGATACCCTTTTACCGAAACTTAGCAAAACAATAATGAAATTTAAAGAGTTGTACATGGATACATGCAAGACTGATATTTTGACAATGGATATAGACAAGAAAATCAGTAAAGTGTAGAAAGAGATAAATGATATTGCTAATAATATCATCAGTTCATCGGAACCCCTATTGGTTATAGAACAGGAGATAGGAAGTTTTGAGGAGATAATTAAAAATTTTGAAAAAGAGAAGGAAAGAATAAAGTTCAAGGCAAAGGAACTGAAATGCGGACTTGGTCCGAAACTTGACATCCTTATCTCTTTGAGAAAATAGATTTCAGAGGCACTTGTTCCAAGACTAAAGACATCGGAAGAGAAAATGCACATACTCACCGGTACAATACAAAGGACATAAGCATTACTGAAGGATGGTGAAAGATTCATTGAGAGCCTAAATTTCATACTAGTAGAACTTTTTCAGATTGTAGCCAACCGGTTACAAGGTTCTAGATGAGAACTACACTCAGTTGACATTTTTGACAACCTTTTTCATTGATGCCAAAGGGGGAGTAGTAGAGATGAGAAAAATAATGGATAGAAGAGATCATCTGCTCAGGGGGAGTACACAATTTTGGTAGAATTTTTGGACTTCAATTTTGGATACATTTTTGGATTTTTCTCATGGGTGTTGCCATCATTGCCAAAGGGGGATATTGTTGTCATTGCACACTCCAATGAGAAATTATAGGTGATTGAAGGTATTGTCATTGATGGCAACTTTGCAATCCTATGGCACTAGAACCGACAGACTCTACACCGATAGATAGTTTACCGACAATGGCAAAGATGATTAATGACACCCAAGCTGACAGGATTTTATTTATTGCATTTTGTATTTATTTGTAATATCTTTTTGTAAGCCGACAAGGCGAATTATATTAAGACTCATATATAAGTATGAGGTCTTGTAGATCATTTTAGATATAGGGAAGGATGTTAGATGCGAACATGGTTAGATTATGGTAGAAGTAATGTGCAAATATTAAGGTAGATTCTGGAGTACGGTTTATGGTTATTGTATGAGCTTAAACCAGTACTGAACTAGGCATAGAAGATGCTGAACTAAAGCAGTACATTATATTGGATTTGCATAATCCATTTTGTAAGTCAGTGAGACTTCCTTTTGTAATTAAGTAGTGAGCTTTAGGCAGTTGGCCTTCCTGCATGTGCAGGCCCTATTGTAAGTAATATCCATTCATTCGCCAGTGAGTGAATATTGTGGGTCACAAATCCCACCAAGGTTTTTCCCACACCGGGTTTCCTCATTAAACATCTTGTGTTATGGTGTGCTTTTTATGTTGTCTTTACTGATCTTATTTACTACATTAATTCTCATTTACCGGTACACAATTTTGGAATGCAATTTATTTAATAAGTTAAGAAAATCTGTAAACCGGTAAGATACTGATTCACCCCCCCCTCTCAGTATCTTTGGGAATCCTAATAAAGTATCCATTTATGTCTATAAAACACATGTTTAAAGATAGCAAGAAAAGATAAGGGACGCAATGCGTTAAAGTTCTTGTCAATAATGTTAGGATGTGTATTTAGAGTTATGATTATGTGAGATTAGTAGTTTGATGTTGCATTACCAACTTATCCATTTTGACTTTAAACTAAAATAATAAGTACCTAGTGAAAATTTGTATAAATCTTTGAGGATCTTACTCTATCACTGATAGCTCTAATTTTGCTAATGTATAGGAGTAGGGGGAGAAGGTGAACCCCCTTTTGATGGTGTATCTCTTATTGTTAAATCGTCTTTATTATATTCTTTTCATCTTCTCCTTTGGGTTTGGTCTCAATTGTACCTGCATTATTATTTATGAAAGAATCCAATCAAACTTATAATGTTATATTTTTAATTAAATAAAGGTTAAGAGAAAATTATATAAAAGTTTAAGACCAACTAAATGTATTGAAAGTCAACATGACAAGTTTTTTAGTAGGAAAGTGTATGTAATGCATTCTTGAATATATAATAATTATTGGATCTATTATGGCATGTGTACAATGTGATATCAAATTTGTCTATTGGAAATTATATACAGCTTTTTTTTTCATAATGATTTAAATTGTTACTTCTTTAATTAAAATTCAATCAAAATTGTAATTTAATATTTTTGATTGGATAAAAGTAAAGAGAATATTATATCAAAGTATCAAGACCAATAGAGACATTGAAAAGAAACAATGATAAAATTTTGTAATTAAGAAAGTGTATCTAATACATTTTTGAATATGTAATAGTTATTACTTTGTATACTATCATATTTATAACAATTAATAAGTTTCAATGAACTTGTCAATATTTGTTCAAATGATTAATCATATATTTTTATTTCTTAGTAAATTATGCCTATTTTCATATTAATTTAGCATATTTAGTATCCTTCTCAATTTTAAGTATTTCAATTTAATTATTTAATATTCTATTAGATTATCTCTATTAAAATGACTTTTTATTTAATCTTATTGTTGTACAAATATTTTCCATTTAATTCATTTCAATCAATCTATTTTTCCTACTCTAAAATTTCAATGAACTTCCTTCATACTCAAATTAAATTACAAATAATGACAAATCTTAAAAAAAAATCTTCATTTAATTAAGTGACTAGATTACAAATAATAGCAAACCATATAAAAAATATTCATCTAATTAAGTGGCCACTCTAGAATATTACATTTGTTTATTAATTTTACATACTCTCAAAACAAACCTCTTGTTACGTGAGAAGGGTTTTAGTAGGGGAGGAGCACTAGTAGCCGTTATAGCTAACTTCGCACACCTACAGATCCTAAACGGTACATCGGATTTAAATTTTTTTTTTTGGTGTTTTCGTATGCAACTTAACTGCTTATAGCTATTGATCTGGCTTCTGGGTAGTAACGATCCAATTTTTATGAGTCGTTATGCGTGGAAAGGTCAAAAAGTGGTCATTTCAAAATGATGACTGATACTTCACCTCTTTTGCGCCAATAACCGCACATGAAAACACCAATACATGTTTATTATATGCCTAATAAATAATATATTTATCATATATTTACAACACAAAAAAAACCTTTTTAAAATATCTAATGAATATTTAAAAAAAGGTTTGAATATAGTAAAGTTTAAATGGGTGGTCAAATATTTTGTTGACCACCCATGGCTGCCTTCCCGCGTATCTCTTTTTTGTCTCCCCACCATGGTTTCTCCATCATTCCCTATCGTCGATGCTCTGCAAACCCTTTTTCTCCGTATTTGCAACGCCTCGACTCCGTCTCTGCAATGCCTCCTTTCGGCCCCAGGTAATAGTTGTCGCTCTTCCTTCATGCGTTATTGATGTCCAATGATGGTTTAGCTCCTTTGTAGATGCATTATGCTTTTTCTATTGATGATTTCTTTGTATGCGGGTTAGGATTTCATTTCAATGGTCTGTTATAGTTTAATAATGTCGAAATCCTCACAGAGAATGGAAAAAAAATGAATGTCTTCATTTTCTTTGGCATCCCTTCACTATTTTTCATTTCCCTTAATGGGTGAGCTGTTAAATGGTGTCTCTCTATGTATAATGCCAAAATAGTTACAAAGAATGTAAAAAAAATTGATTATTGTTCGTATTTATTCGAAACCCTTTCATTATTTATGATTTCATATTATGGGTGCATTGTTAAATTGCATCTCTCTGTTTATAATGCCAATATAATTACAGAGAATGGAAAAATTCTTCAATATTGTTCATTTTTTTTGGAAACGCCTTCATTATTTATCATTTCCTTTTATGGTTGTGTTGTTAAATGGTTTCTCTCTGTTGATAATACAAAAAAAAATGATTATTGTTCATAATTATTCGATACCCCTTCATTGCTTATTATTTTATTTTATGGGTGTGGTGTTCAATGGCATCTCTCTGTTTATAATGCCAAAATAATTACAGAGTGCAAAAAAAATTGATTATTGTTCATAATTATTCGATACCCCTTCATTATTTATAATTTTATTTTATGGGTGTGTTGTTCAATGGTGTCTCTCTGTTTATAATGCCAAAATAATTATAGAGAGTGCGAAAAAAAATGATTATTGTTGATAATTATTCGAAACCCCTTCATTTTTTATCATTTTTTAATGGGTGGGCTGTTAAATGGCATCTCTTTGTTTATAATGCCAAAATAATTACAGAGAATGCAAAAGAAATTGATTATTGTTCATAATTATTCGAAAGCCCTTCTTTATTTATCATTTTATTTTATGGGTGGGATGTTAAATGGTTCTCTATGTTTATAATGCCAAAATAATTATAGTGAATGCAAAAAAAAAATGATTACACACACACACACACGCACACACATAACACCATTTTATTTTGTTCAAAGATGTTCAATGATGGATTTGTACTCATTGGTACCTAGAGAAATTGATTTGTTTTTTCATCATTTATCTCAATGGCATTGAGGGTTTCATTTCAATGATCTGTCTCTCTATATATATTTATACAGGCACACACAATAGCATTTTTATTTTGTTGAAAGATGTTCAATGATGGAATTGTTCAGTATCTAATAGAATATCAACAATATCCAGTTTTCAATCACATCACAATTACATATTTCACTCCTACATCTCATTCGTTTAGTTTGTCTCCTTGTTATATATAGTTTCAAGTTCCGTGCCTATATGGTTATTGTCCATATCTGTGTATACACATACATATATATACAGACATATACATATATATGTATATATACATATATATGTATATATACATATATATGTATATATATATACACATATACACATGTGTACATGTATGTACATATACATCTATATGTATGTGTATCTATACATGTATATGCATATGTATATATATTCATCTATATGTATACGTGTAGAAACACACACAATAGCATAATATCTTCTATAATGATGGCTATTTCAAGTTCTGTTGCTATATGGTTATTGTCTATATAAATATGGTTATTGTCTATATAAATGTGTATATGTATATGGACAATAACCATATAGACACAAAACTTTTTGTAATAAACAACATAATCACTAAATTATTTATTCAAGGGCGCTCATTCAGATTTGTACACACAAAATGACTAAATTCCTTCTACAGTCAATGTTAAATGTTATAAATATTTCAATTCAAACTATACTGTTTTGAGTAAACCAACATTTATTTCAAAATAGTCACTGTAAATAATATTAATAGCCATATTGGATATCCAATGATGGTTTATGCTCCTTCGTAGCTGCATTATGCTTTATATATTGATGATTTCTTTGTATGCGGTTTACATTTTCATTTCAATGCTCTCTTATAGTTTAATGTGCCTATATGGTTATTGTCCACACACACACACACACACACACACACACACACACACACACACACACACACACACACACGATAACATTTTTTTTTAAAGGTTTTCAATGATGGATTTGTACTCATTAGTACATGTAGGAATGGATTTGCTTTTTAATCATTATAGTGTTAACTTGACTCCACTTTATTTGCTTCATTATAGTGTGAATTTGAGGGTTTATATTGTGAAATTGACTCCAAATTATTTCCTTCATTATAGTGTGAACTTGACTCCAAATTATTTGCTTCATTATAGTGTGAACTTGACTCAACTTCCTTTGCTTCATTACAATGTGAACTTGAGGGTTTATAGTGTGAACTTGACCTCAAATTATTTGCTACATTATAGTGTGAACTTGACTCATTATAGTGTGAACTTGATTCAAGTTTCTTTGCTTAATTATAGTGTGAACTTGAGGGCTTATAGTGTCAACTTGACTCCACATTATTTGTTTCTTTTTTTTTTGACTAACAGAGGGGTAAAAATTTATTGAAATCCAAAGAGAACAGTACAACAAAAGGGAAAGAAGAAAATATAGAGAGATCTAATGAGATTTATCCTGAGAAACAAGTTGATCCAATTCATGAGATAATTCAAGGGGAAGATGCCTCTGATTCGTAATATTCCAATCTTACATATACTCAGACGCCCACTTAGCCAAATAGTCGGCCACACCATTCCACTCTCGAGGGATATGGCAAAAAATGATAGAGTCAAGGGTCCGACATAACTGAGTGATCCACTTAATAATTAGAGCCAAATGCCAGTCAACATCTGCCAGCTCTTTTTTATTCAATAAGTTGACAACCACCTGCGAGTCTATCTCATAAATGATCCTACGCCACCCCTGCTTGCAATATTTCTCCACCGTAACCTGGATGGCCAAGGCCTCCATAAGATTATTGGTATGAGAACCTTTATAGATAGAGAAGAGAAACTAAACTTCTCTAGAGCTGCTGCGCCCCACTCCCCCTATGCCTGTAGGGCCAGGATTTCCTCGAGAAGAACCATCAGTGTTAATCTTAAGAATTCTAGGTGAAGGAGGGGTCCAGTTCCCCTCACGATTAACATGCTGCGAGTGATATCCAGCTCTCCTCCCAGGGTGGTGGGAGACCAGCAAAGGGACACCATCCTGCAAAGGAAAATAAAGGTAGATGCAAATCCCAACATCTCTAGGGTCCAGACCTCTAGAAAAATCACATTTTGCCATAACTGTTTCATGAAGAGAATGAACATTTTCCCCCAGAGTTGCACAATCCCAAGCCTGACACTCCTAAAGATCCTCCTATTTCTTTCAAGCCAAACATGCCATAAAATAAAGGAAGGGCCAGTAGTCCAAGGAACTTGGAGAAAAGAGGATCTAGATAGGGAAGGTCCCAAGCGATTCTAGAACTCAGACAAAGAGGAAACATGCCAGCAAGGGCAGCCCCATGCAGACCACCAGGAGTGCCAGATCTGTCTAACAAAGGAGCACTGAAAGAAGAGGTGAAAAACAGACTCCTTATCATTGCTGCATAAAACACAGATTGAAGGTCTATGGAATCCTCTCTTGCAGAGATTATCCCAAGTAAGACACCTATTGCGAGCCACCAACTAGAGGAAGAAATTACACTTAGGTCATGAGGAGGGATTCCAAACTTTATTCCACCAAGGAACATCCATATCACCAAATAGCTATCAAGTAAGCATAAGGTACCTTGAGGACATAGTATATTTACCAGAAGAAGCACCTCCCCGAGCCAAAAAATCAGGTTCCTGCAAAGAGCTGCACTCCCTAGAAGCCAGGATCTGAGAGAGATCCATCTGATCCCCCATAGAGCCCCCCGATGACCAGTCAGGTGGATTCTTCCATCGAAAACCAACAAAAAGGACCAAATTATAGGCCTCCTTATAGTGAGCCACCTTATTCCAACCTACAGAAAGGAAAGAGTCACAGAGAGCCTGCATGTGCGAGTGAGAGGACAAAAGAGGAGGTTTACCATTCCAAGAATCACTCCAGAATAGAGCCTCTGAACCATTGTTACAAATCCAAAAAAGGCTGCTATTGACCAAGCAAGAGCCTATCTTAAGGGTATTCCACACCATAGAACCTCCACCCACCAAAGGGAATCTAGAAACCTCTGAAGGATGGGCTCCTGGTAAATACTTATGTGAGAGGATACAAGCCCATAGCTGAGACTGACTAGAACACCATCGCCAATAGAGCTTAGCAGCAAGAGCCTATCCAATCAAGATAGATGAATGAAGGCTGAGGCCACCCTCCTTCTTTGGCCTACAAACTATATCCCACTTGATTAGACTCCATTTGAAATTTTCCAAATTACTGCTCCAAAGAAACTGTCGAGAGAGGGCATCAAATTCCTTAAGAAAATACACCAGGGCAACCTGCACTATACTTCTATAGGTAGGGAGAGATTGAATCACAAATTGTAAGAGAGTCACCCGACCAGTAATAGAGAGCGACTGATGCATCCAATGACTAACTTTTTGATGCAACTTATCAAGTAGGTTTTGCTAGAAGAGCCTAGGCTATCTACCCAAAATAATAGGGATGCCAAAGTAAGTCATAGGAAGAGACTCAATTTGAAATATTAGAATATTAGCAATCCTCTGCTGGATAGGCTCCAGAGTGTTGAAAAATAAATAGAAGACTTGTGGTCATTGATTTTCTGACCCGAGGCAACTAAATAAGTATCCAAAGTGAGTCAGAAGGCTTAAAATTCCTGAATACGAGCTCTCCCATCAAGTGTAGTATCATCCACAAACTGAAGATGGGAGAGAGTGGGCAATCCATTTCCCCAACTCCATCGATGAATAAAATTATGGGAAACTTGATGTTTAATAAATTTGCCAATTCCCTTCGCCATAATGATGAACAAGTAGGGAGAAAGAGGATTGCCCTGGTGGAGACCCCTAGAGGCCCCAAATAACTCTGAAGGTTCTCCATTGAGAAGCACAAAAAAAGAGAGAGAAGTGACACAACTCCAAATCCATTCCACCCACTCCAAGCTGAATCCAAAAGTAAGAAGAACTTTGCGCAAAAATCCCCATTTCACTCTATCATAAGCCTTAGCCATATCAAGCTTGATGAACATAGAGCGCTCGTTAGAAGATGACATAGAATGCTCGCTTGAAAGGAGGTCAATTGCAAGACATCAGAAGTAAGAAGAGATGAAATATAACTCCGATTTCAGTGGCCCTGAACAGATTTATGGAAAAATGTAGTATTTTTATCCCCTTCCCGGAGCCAATCAATTCGAGCTTTTTGCTTCCATTAAATTTCCTCTCTATGATCCCACTCTTCTAAATCCCTGGAACCCTGAGATTCTTCTCTGCTAAGAGCTTCAAAAAAACCCAGGTGTCTAATCTGCCTTGTAATGACTACCAGATGTTCTTGAGCCCTCTTTTTCATAATGTAAAGATTACCAAAGCAATTCCTATTCCAATGCTTCAACTTCCTTTTGACATATTGTAGTTTTTTAGAAAAGGAAAACATAGCAGTGTCATAAGTTGGGCCACCATCCCTCCACTAATGAGCCATTAAGTCATTAAGAGAAGAGTCCCGGAGCCACATCAGTTGGATCTTAAAGGGAGGATTCTTGGGACGACAAATGTAAAAAGTTGAGAACTTGATAGCCCAATGGTTAGATCCCCTCCAATCCAGAATTTATGAAGAGACAGAGAGATTATGACTCATCCAAAAGTAGGAGACTAAAAATCTATCCAGGTGTTCTGAAATGGCATCTTCACCAACCCTCCTATTATTCCAAGTAAAGATCCCATTAACTGGTTGGATATCAGAAAGATGTAAAAAGTCCATATTATCCCAGAGTAGCTCAGAAGAAGGCCCTAGATGAGCATTCCTACCTCTTTTCTCCTCCAAATGTAAGACTGAATTAAAGTCCCCTGCTAAAATCCAAGTCAAGAAAGGATGACAAATTCGAACATACCTTAAATGCTCCCAAAGACTTATCTTTCCAAGGAAGTCAATAGGAGAATACACATTAGTTACCAAACTCACCTCACCCATATCCAAACTAGAGGCAACCATAGAGAGTGTGGAGAGGGGTTGTTTTCCATGGCTCCCAGCAAATGGCTAATCCCCCAGCATTCCCCATAGATCCAATACATTGACCTTGATCATGATACCAAATATTAGGGACACAACAGATCATGGAATCCACTAAAAGCTTAGTCTCCTGAATACAAAGGACATCCAGAGAATGATCAATCACCAACTCATGAATATCCCTTTGTTTGGGGATGCTATTCAACCCCCTAACATTCCATGAGAGAATAATCATTGAGTAGAATGAGGAAAGTGAGCATCCATGGCCTTCACAACCCTAGACTCTACCAATAAATCCCCTGTAAGTTTGAGTTTCTCCTTATCCTTTTGGCGGCCACTTCTTGATGGAGTAACAAAGGGTACTTTCTTAAACAGTCTTTGCAACAATCCTAATACTAGAGGAGAGTTGTTTCCCTTACCAGAAGAAAACACCTCCTTAGCTAGATCTGCTAAGAGAATATCATTCTCTTGTGGTGCCAAGGAAACCACAAGAGCACCAGACTCATAGCTAATAGGAGCCTCATTCTTCTATTGGAGAGTTGTATCCTGGTTCACAACATGAGAATCATGAATAGGAATTCCCCCATCCGAGCCTACAACGCTAGACACATCCAGGGTGATACCTTCCTCTATGATCATATTGTCTAACACTTCAAATCTATTAAAATCCGTATCTGATTGCCAATCTAGAAAGGATCTCTTCTATCCTCTTTTCTTAGGTCGACTATGAACATGAGTAAAGCCATCATTATCAGGGGCTAGTGCATTGACTGGGGCTTTCCCATTACTAACATTATCCATCTTGACTTTCTCCTTACCTATATCATCAGTTAGGGCTTTCCCCTTGCCCGCGTTGTCCATCTCTAGGCCTGAGGAAGAGGCAGACCCACCAGAACTACCACTATTCCCCTTAAAAACCCTAGGGTATTACCACTACAAATGTCCATACTCATGGAAAACTCGACAGCGAAAAGGTAAGAGCTCATAATCTAACTGTTGAATCTAAGAAGAAGAACCAAGGCAAATTTCCAAGGAATTTGGTAGTGGGTTATTCAAATCAATTTCATCACAAATATGGGCATAAGAAATAACCTTTTTATCTAGGGATTGGTGTGCGATCGCAACAGGCTTCCCAAGTAAGGCAACTATCTAGCGCAAAATGTCTTCTCTCCAAAACTCTAAAGGAAGTTTGGGCAAGCGAATCCAGATGGGAACCCTTGATGGAAGATCCTCCACAGAGTTAAACCCTGGATGCCAAGGTTTCACAAACAACCCCACATGATTATAAAAATAAGAGCCCCCCTCAAAAAATCAATCACAATTAGACATGCAAGAAAAGACTACCAAGAAGTAGCTATTTCCCCCCAACATTATGTCCATATCTCTGTCCACCTTCCATGAACGTCGTATCTAGGCTTCAAGGGCCGACATAGAGATTTGAATACCAATAAATTTGTAGATCAGAGCATGTTTGGATTAGTACTCTACATCTTCCATCACAACCTCTAGAGGAATGACCAAAACTGGGCGATCTTGGCTCCGCAGAAAACATCCATTAACTTTTTCAATCTTTGAGCTCGACCCCACATAGAAAGACTCATTCGTTTATGCATGAGGTTTCAAAGAGGATCCATCAGGCGCCATAGCACCAATGACCACCAAGCTATTAGAAGCCCCTTTCTTCTCCATTAAAAGACCACATGCAATGCATACAACACATGAAATACCTCCCAATTTTACCATCTGAAACCTGCGCCTGCACAACGTCCGCTAATTCCAAACTGCTGCCGTTCACAAAAATCCTCCTTTCGCCTTTGATTCAAAATTTGCAGAAACCCTGGGCATGAGCAAAAAAACCTGTGAACAGAATTTGCGACATTGAGATCGCACAAAATGAGCCTGTAACACAACCAAATTCCCCCCACAAGCCATTTTCCACTTCGATGATCACATCATTCCACATTATTTGTTTCATTAAAGTGTGAATTTGACTCATTATATTGTGAACTTGACTAAACTTTCTTTTGATATTTATAGTGTAAAGTTGACTCCTATATATTTATATATATGTTGGCATATGGACACTCCAATGAGACATTGTGTGTGATCGAAGGTTTTGTCATTGATGGCAACCTTGCAATCCTATGGCACCGACAAGACATTATACAGGCAAAGCATTACTCAGGCAACCTTGCAATCCTATGGCACCGACAAGACATTATACCAGCAAAGTATTACTCAAACAAGATAGTACATCGACATTAGCAAGATCAATCTACACTAGCACTGACACAGAAGGAAATATGTATATTGGCACAGAGGCTGACAGGATTTTTGATATGTAATATTTTGTTTATTATTGTAAGCCGACTTGGCAAATTGTAAAATGACTCTTGTGTATAAAAGAGATCATTGTAGGCATTTGTAGGATATGGATAGGAAGCATAATAAATTACAAGGCAGATCTAATGTGTGAATTGCAGATCAAGGGTATATGTAAAGAACAGAGCAAGAACCGGTACTAAATTTGGCATTGAAGATGCTATTGTAAAGCAGTACAGAATATTGGATTTGTGTAAATCCTCATTGTAAGTCAGTGTGACTTCTTATTGAGTAGTGAGCTCTAGGCAGTTGGCCTTCCTGCATGTGTAGGCCCCTATTGTAAGTAATATTCTCTTATTGGCCACTAAGTGAATATTGTGGGTCACAAATCCCACCGAGGTTTTTCCCACACCGGGTTTCCTCGTTAAACATCTTGTGTTATGGTGTTCTTTTCATGTGGATGTTTTTGATTCTGTTATTTGCATTAATTCTTGCATACCGGTATATAGTTACTTTATGTTCTGCATATTCAGTTTCAAGAAAATTTCACTACCGGTCAGATACTGATTCACCCCCCCTCTCAGTATTTGTGGGAACCCTAACAATTGGTATTAGAGCTTGGTCCTCTATTTTCAGAAGCCTAACAGCTTGAGGAAGATCTTGACACCGGTAAAGATGGAAAATCTAATGAAGCAACTTGAAGGAGCTCTTACTGACTATGATGCAGAGAAGTTAAAAAATATCAAATTAGAAGATGATTTAAAAGCAGCTCAGGACATTATTCAGGCACTTCAAGAAAATCTTACTGTTACAAGGAATAAGAGAAGAGAACTTTGTGAAAAATTGCAAAATGAAAATGATGAAAAGGAATCACTAAATGATATGATAAGCAAATTGAAACAAGAGGTCATGACAACAAGAAATGAAATGCAGGATATGAATATGCGATTTTGCAAAGAAATTGAGGACAGAAAGAAGAATGAAGAAGAATTGACCAGAAGATTAAGTGATGCAGCAAATGAGAGCACAAGACTTAGCTATGAAAATGACATGTTGAAGACAGATCTGATGCATACTTAGAATGACTCGAATGAACTAATGAGACAAAAAGAAATCTTGGAAAGGGAATTGGAAACTGTAAATCAACACAAAGAAAAATTCAAGAAAAGTTCAGAAGAAATTGGTACCTTATTGAAGAATCAAAAACCCAAAGGTGACACTTTTGGAATTGGATTTGAAGTTGGAGAAAGCTCCGGTACTGCAAATACCCAGGATCACAGCAAACTGGTAAGACCTTCTAATACTTACAAATTCAATGGAAAATGCTTTAACTGTAATAAATATGGTCATAGGGCGAATGAATATAGATCTAGGAATTATCAAAACATCAATCCTCCCACCGGTCAATGCACCAAATGCAACAAAATTGGTCATAACTTTGAAAAATTGCAGAATGAATGTAAGATGTTATGTTTGTGGAAGATTTGGTCATTTATCAAATAAATGCAGAATACAAACCGGCATAGGTTATGGGAAAGCTATTCAGAAAAATAATGTAACCTGTTATGCATGTAACAAGATTGGTCATATTGCTAAATTTTGTAGAAGTAAAGGTACTCCAGTAGATAACAAAAGTACTAGCTTGAAAGGTAAAGAAAAGGTTGAAGAGGTTAAGCAAGAATTTTCAAAGCAATGGATTAGAAAAGGTGATCTAAATATTGGGGTTACTCCTCCACCGGTAGAACCAACAAATGCTTCACCGACAGGATAATATGATGCTCCACCAGCAAGATAGAGCAATGCTCCACCGACAAGATGTTCTTCATCAAATTGAAGAAAATTATCTTGAGGGTTTTGGCAATCAAATGACACATGTGCTATTATTCCCTCGGTTAGAGAAAAGAAGTTGAAAATCTTTCATTACCGGCAAATAAAGTTGAGCTAATACATTACCGGCAAGCAATTAATGTGGTAGGTAGCAGAAAAGACTTTATAAAATGAGGTTTTTGGCTCCATTTCATTTCACCATGAATTCAAACTTTCAGAGAGCGCGAAGATTTTCGAGCTAAGGCATTCCGAGCAAAGAGGCAAAGCACTTCAGCAATCAATCCATCCAAAGGCAGAAAAAGGTATTTATCATCATGGCATCCTCCTCTGCACCTGAATTCATAGTAAACCCTACAGTAGTCGAGGTTATAAAATGACCTAGGCCCGTGTTTCAGCTAGTTCCCGAAGTAGCTAAGAAAGATGACAACACAGGTGCTTTTTCAAAAATTCCAAAAGGTGTTGTTTATGCAGAAGACCCTAGAATGTATATTCATTGCAACATAGAGGAATTAGGTGATGAAGAAATCAAAAACATGTATAAGTCTGTTATATGTGACAACTCCAAGAATGTGAAACCTGAACATAAAATTGTTGAAACCCTAGGATTCACTAAAATCCTCCACATTCTTGAATTTCCCAAGGAAGTGGTTAGGATAGTTCTGAGTAGGGTACATGGTTCATTCTTTTGGCTTGACTTAGTGCATAAAATTACAAAGGTAGCTGTGAAAGCAGTAACAGGGTTACCTTCCACCGGTAACAGACCCGACAAAACCAAGAAGGTCTCCAATGACTTGGTAACAAACTTAACTGGTGCAACATCCGACAAGAGATCATTGAGGGTTAATGATGTGACCGATACAAATGTTAGATTTGTTAGCATGATTCTATTTTACAAAGAAACTCATGCTAATAGGCTTAACTCAGTTTCCAGTTTATGCATAAAGAGTGTTTATGACATGGTTAAGGACAATGTAAAAATTGATATCTATGAATGGTTAAAAGATGAGTTAATTGACAACTTAGCAAAAATAAAGAAGGATAAGAAAGGAACCTTTAGATTTGGAAATTTACTTGTATGCTTAATGCTACACATAACCAAATAGGCTCCCGATATAGGCAACAAGGATTTTGGATTCGACATACCGGTAGGAAAACAATTGTCTGACTTATTCAACAACATGGGTGAAAACAGAGAAAAGAATATCAATGAGTATTTTCAAGCACTAAAGGTCAGAATGAATAAAAGAATCAGACTATCACAAGAAATTGTCAACAAATACAAGGATGATATATGCTTTGTGATAAAAAAGGATGAGATCTGGATGGAAATAGTCATCCCAAGAATAATTTGGGTTACAGAGATGGGGTATGAAACAGATGACCACATAGTGAAAACTTATGCCAAAGCACTTCTGGAAGCCCCCAATGAACCAAAGGAAGAAGTATTTGGTAGTGCTGAGACCATCAAAAGTCAAATTCAATCTAAAAAGAGAGTAAAGAAAGTTGAGACATTTGTGACGAAAGGAACTAGACAAGCAAAAGCCATAAAGGAAGATGTATTAAAGAAAACCGACATAACAGAAGATGAGTTGGCAGCCCAACAACCTGAAACTCATCCATCACCGGTAGATACTTCCTCAGAAGGAGATATGCCAGCAAATTTCAAAAGAGTTGTTAGGAAAAGAGACCCCTCACTAGTATCCACTCCTTCACCTAGAAGGACAAGATAGAAGCAACAAGCTGTGAGGTCTCCGGTCAAGAAAGCCACACCTAAGAAGAAGCTGACCCCCAAAAAGAAGAAGAAGACAAACACTGACTTTGTGATGAGGAGGTAAAATAGAAGTTGGTCTTCTTTGAGGTTGGTGGGCTTTTGTTCTCAATGTGCTTCCCAAATCAATCCCTAGGCACAAATGGGATTCTTCTAAACCTTTCTCCTATCTCCTCCTCTCTATTCAACACTGCTTGCACCCTATTGTATTGTACATCACTCCTCCTTACCTTCCATGCTAAGGCATTCAAGTCTGAAATGAGGTCCTCTTGAGTGTCACCAAAAATGAACAAGTTTGGTTGTCCAACTAGCTGAATCTCCTCTCTTCCAGGAATGGGCAACTGTTGGAGAACCATGGTTTACCTAACCTTGTTTGCACCTTCAAGGATTTCAATCATATCAATGTGTTGACTGAGCATCTAGACAGGTCTGCAAAGTGTGATGACTGTCCTTCACCTTTCAAGAATGAAAATTTCCAAGTTGGGTGCAAAGAGCGTTGTTCTACTCAAGGCAACTTCTAGGTTCAAATGGTCATTTTGATCAAATGACTTAATGCAATGCTGAGGAGCTTGTAGTAGGGTGTCTTAGGTCTTAACTTATCAGTTTTGATGATTTGAAACCATCACTTACTCCTCCTTCCTTACCGATTTCATGAAATTGTCAAATTTGCTCCAAAAAGGCTACTAGAATTAGCCCTAGTTTTTAGTGAAATTTGTTCACCCTGCTCAATCTGTTAAACTTCATGGAAAACCCTTCGAGATGTGGTCATTTGATGATGAAATATCAAGGATTTTTGCTATGGCAAGTACTGTACGGACTGTTTGAGGACTGTCCCACAAAATAGGCACTTTTCAAGGGTTTTTAAGAGTTTTAGTGAGGGTTTGCAAATTAAAGGTCTCCTCCATGATGCTAGACCCAAGTTAAATGTTCAAACCTTATTATAAAATCTACACAACACTCCCAGGGATTCAAACCTTAACTTAGAATGCTGTCATTACATCAAACAAATGCCATACTGCTGCATTTACACAGAATAACAGTCTAGAGGACTGGGACAACAATGGTTTTAAGATTTTGCATACATTTTGAGAATTGATAAACCAAATACAATTAAAGTATGTCAATTAGGGATGCAACAATGGTTTGACATCAGTTGGAACACCCTGCAAAGCAAATAAGAAAGGATTTCTTGTGACTGTTACTCATGCACCCACCATCATTGCACTTTTAACAGTATTAAAACTAATACAACTTCCTTTCTTTGTTTGGACATACTCCTTCACTCTGTCCCTGGCCTACAAAGGGGTGTTAATGGAAAGGCAAAAACAATACATATAGCCTCTTAAAGATCTTAAAAGTTTGAACACTCAAAAGATGCCACAAAACATGACAGCCTTATAAGACTGTGACAAAGAAATACACTTTTCTAGGATCCTTATTTAGGTCCTTTACAATCAAATGGTGTACCTTGTCTTCTTAAAATTTAAAACACTTGCAAATACATTCCCATAATGCATAAAGAGGAATCCATCATTCCATACTGTCCATTGGGAGGTTGGCACTGAGATTTCAACAGTGAAACAGTGACACACTGTTTTACAATCTGATTACACCTTTGCTTCTTGCATCCAACCAAGTCATGAGAGAGACAAGGATGGTAAAAGGCAATGATAACTCTTGCCAACTTATTTCATCTTCAACATTTCAAAGTACAGTGCTATGAACAACAAAGTACCATTCAAACAATTTTAAGAATACCCAAGCTAAGTTGATCACTTCACATACTTGCCATGGGCTTACAAACACTTGTGCATTGCTAGAAAAGGAAAATAGATGTATGATATAGTATTTACAAAGGATCCAACAAATTTCCTCAAAGCCATGGATGAAGAGACTTTGAATAAATCAGTTGGACCATGAATGACCTTCCATTGGAACCACAAAACAATGCTTCTCTTAAGAGAACTTCAAACAAAACCTGTTCTAAATCACTACTCAAACATCAAAGGAGATTAAACCAATTAAAAACAGGAGTAGTACAGACTCATGAAGCCATGGTACGGACTGTACTCTCAAAAGTGCAGGAAACTAGTTAAAACTCACAGAAAACAAGAGCAAAACAAGTATTTTTCTTACTTTTCCAATATGAACTGCACATACAATGATTGGAACATGGTTTTTATACATGTTCCAACTTGTTGAAGCCTTTGTATGGATAGATATAGGCTGGAACTAACCAAAACCGCCAAAAGTCACTTTTTTTCACTTTTTGACAGCTTTTTGACAACTTTTGACAACTTTTGTTGCTCAAAAAGTTGCATTTTGACTCTCGGTGACTTGGCACTCAAACCAATGACTCAACATCATTAGAAAAACTAAATAAACATGCTCCAATTCCTTTCAAGGCTTTACAACATCAAAAATTCAAAAATGCTCATTTGGACCCAAAATTGACAGTTTTTGGCCCAGTGAGAAAAAAACAAAAATCTTGGAAACTCTTAAACACAAATGAGTTCCAAGCCTTATTACACCACAAAAAAAACCTATTAAACCTAATAGAAGCATAAAATAAACACACATGCTTAATTTGCAATAAAATGTTATACCTGCTAGGATTTGAGCATTCAGGTGCTCAGGTGCTCCTGCACCATACTCCCCTAAGGACAAAGAAGTCATGTGACTCCTTTGGGCAGTAAAGAAAGAGGAATTGCAATTTTGAGAAAGTCACTTTAGGTACCCAAGTGGCTTCAGAAACTGGTTTATCCTTCCACTTGATAAGATGCTCCATGTAGGTATGGTGTCTTGTCTTTTTGATGATTCTTGAATCTAGTACCTGCTGAGGAATGGGAGTAGAAGAAGAGGGGAGAGAAAGATTAGAAAGGGAATGAGAAAGATTTGAAACTCTTTGTGAATTTGATGGTAGCTCCCCTTTGAATGGCACCAAATCTGCAACATTGAAAATAGGAGACATAGAAACTTCATTAGGCAAATCAACTTTGTAAGCATTATGGCCATATTTAGCCAAGATTTTGCATGGTCCTACTCTTCTCATTTGCAACTTAGTAGGCACTCCTTTCTATAACCATGACTTATTGAGATGGACCATCACATAATCACCCACTGAAAATTGAACATCTCTTTTTGAAGCATCAACTCTCTCCTTAACTTTTTGAGTAGTTTCCTGTAAAGACTTCTGTACCTGCTCATGAATTTCTTTCATAGACTGTGCCATATCATCTGCTGTACCACTCACTTGCTGCAAATTAGTGACATCATTTAACTTGAAAACACCTCTAAGATGCATTCCATAAACAATCTGAAATGGGCTCTTACTAGTGGATTTGTTTACACTGTCATTGTATTCAAACTCTGCCTGATGGATGAGTTGATCCCAACTTTGCCCATATTCTTTGGTAAGACATCTGAGTAGGTTACCCAATGTTCTATTCACCACTTCTGTTTGGCCATCTGTCTGTGGATGATAAGCTGAGCCAAAAGACAAGTTAGTACCCAATTTCTTCCATAAAGTTTTCCAAAAATGACCCAAAAACTTAGCATCTCTATCAGATACAATACTGGATGGCAAACCATGAATTCTTACAACTTCCTTAAAGAAAAGAAAACCAATGTGACTAGCATCATTAGTAGTTTTTCAAGGTATGAAATGTGCCATTTTACTGAATCTATCAACAACCACAAAAATACTATCACATCCTGTTTTTGTTTTGGGCAAACCTACCACAAAATCCATACTGATGCAATCCCAAGGCCTAGAAGGTATGGGAAGAGGCTGATACAAACCAGCATTAGTGCTAGTACCCTTGGCTTTCTGACATACCATGCATTGCTCAACATATTTCCTGACATCTGCCTACATCTTAGGCCAAAAATAGTGCCTCTGAACCAATTCCAAAGTCTTATTAAGACCAAAGTGACCACTCAAGAAACCATTGTGCTTTTCCTGTATCAGATTCTCCCTCATTGAACCTTTTGGCACACACAACTATCCACCCCTGAATAACAATCCATTCTGCAAAGTATAGTCAGCATATTCACTATGAAAAGTATTCTGAAAATCTTGACAAACCTTGTAAATATCAGCAAAATCAGAATCATGTGGATATAAATCCTTAAAACATTCTATACCAATACTTCTAATCTGAATTTCTTTAACAGTAAATAACCTCCTACTCAATGCATTAGCTACTTTATTGCACTGTCCTTTCTTATGCTTCAAAGTAAAGGTATATGCTTGCAAAGACTCTACCCATTTAACATGTCTGTGACTAATCTTATCCTGTGAATTGAGAAAACTAAGTGCCTGGTTGTTAGTGTAAACCACAAATTCTTTAGGAAGAAGGTAATGCCTCCATTTCCTAAGTGCTTGAACCAAAGCATACATTTCAAGATCATATGAAGAATATTTCTTCTTAGCATCATTAAGCTTTTCACTGAAAAATGCAACATGCCTATTATCCTGACTCAAAACAGCACCAATAGCAATATTACGTGCATCACACTCTAAGGTAAACAATTTGTCAAAACTAGGTAGAATCAACACTGGTTGGGTAGCAACTTTGACTTTCAGCAATTCAAATCCCTTGTTGGTTGCTTCTGTCCACTGAAATTTCACTTTCACACCACCCTTAATGGTTTCCAACATAGGTGCACATATTTCACTGAAACCTCTGATAAATTTCCTATAAAATTGAGCAAGTCCATGAAAACTCCTGACATCACTAGCATTCTTAGGGGTTGGCCAATTAACTATGGCTTCTACCTTACTCGGATCCATCTTCAAGTCACCCCCTAAAACAACAAAACCCAAATAGACCAGCTCTTGCTTAAGGAAATCACATTTCTCTAGATTGATAGTAAGTTGTTCATCATTCAATCTTTGTAAGACAATCTGCAAATGTTGGAGGTGTTCTTCCTTGGTTTGACTGAAATTTAAGATGTCATCAAGGTACACAACTACAAACCTGCCTATGAAGTCATGTAACACATCATTCATCAATCTCATAAATGTACTGGGTGCATTTGTTAACCCAAATGGCATGACTAGCCATTCATACAACCCCTCATTTGTCTTGAAAGATGTTTTCCATTCATCTCCCTCTTTGATGCAGATTTGATGATAACCACTTTTTAGGTCTATCTTACTGAAATATTTTTCTCCCCCTAAACAATCCATAAGATCTTCTATCCTAGGGATGGGGAATCTATACCTGATTGTGATCCTGTTTATTGCTCTTGAATCTGTACAAAGTCTCCAAGCCCCACCTTTCTTAGGTGCTAACACTGTGGGTACTGCACATGGATTAATACTTTTTCTAATCAATCCTTGGTCTAGGAGCTCGTGGATTTGTCTTGCCACTTCCTGATTTTGTTCAGGTGTCATTTTGTAAGTAGCTTTGTTTGGTAAGGATGCACCTGGGATGAAGTCTATCTGGTGGCTAATGGCTCTCTGAGGAGGTAGAGAGGTTGTTTGACCATCATTTACAATTGACTTAAACTGATATAGAAGTTGCTACACCTCATATGGGATTTCTACCTTCTTTTCTTTCTTTTCATCAACTGGTTTAGTTACCAATGCAAAACCTATGCCATCACCTTCTTTCAAGGTATGAATGAACTCCTTTTCACCAACTAACAAAGTTTTGGGAACTTGTGGTTTGCTGCCCTCACTTTCTTCATTAAGGGACTGAATTTTATAGTTGATACCATTCTTGAAAAATGAGTATGAGTTCTTTTCACCATCATATTGTGCTTTCCTGTCAAATTGCCAAGGTCTTCCTGAAAGCAAATGACAAGCATCCATAGGTAGTATATCACACAAAATCTTATCTTGGTACTCACCTATGTTAAACTCTACCCATGTTTGTTCACTCACCAATACATGCTGCCCTTTTTCCAACCATGTGACCTTGTAGGGCTCATTGTGCTGTATTCTAGGTAGATGAAGTTTTGTAGCAGCTTCTTCTGATATGATGTTATTAGTTGATCCTGAGTCAATGATAACTTTGCACACCTTTCCTTGGATCTTACATTTGATCCTTAAAAGAGCTTTCCTTTGAGACATATCTTTCTGAGATGGCTCTTTCATGAGGATCCTCCTGATCATGAGGTTTTCCCCTTCTTCTGATGGTAGACACCTTTGATTTGGTGTGGTTTCCTCTTGCAAAAAATGGACTCTCTTATCACCTCCTTGAGATGAGCTTGGCTTTTCTGGGCATCTGTATGCTGGATGGCCTAGTTTCTGACAGTTGTAACACTTCATGGTGGAGAAGTATGAACCTCTTCCAGGTCCATTAGATCTACCCCTTCCTGGGTTGCCTGATCCCCTACCCCTATAATTGGGTCTGCTCTAAGAATCCCCGCTTTGCTCAATAAGCTTAGACTCTCCCTGGGACCTATGATCTGTGTTTCTTCCCCTAAAACTGCCTCTATGACTGCCTCTGTTTCCTCTGCCTCTGCCTCTACCATTCTGTTCTTGTTTCTTCTTGTTTCTCTCTTCTACCTTCAGTGCTAATTGAAAACATTTCTGTAATGTGTTGGCACACCATAGGCTTAACTCTTCCTGAATATTCCATCTTAACCCATTGAGATACCTAGCTACTCTGACATTTTCATCTTCTTGTACCTTAGATCTAAGGCTTAGTTTTTGGAATTCTTCAGTGTAACTACTGACATCTAGGTCTTTCTATCTCAAGTTTTGTCTCTTCCTATGGAATTGGATTTCATAATCTTCAGGCATGTAGGTGTCTTTGATCTTAGTTACCATTGTCTTCCAGGTGGTTATGGGTTTCTTTCCCTCTTTCACCCTTTCCTCTTGGATGAACTTCCACCAAGTTAAGGCTTCCCCTCTCATTTTGGATTTGGCTACCTTCATTTTCTGTGCTTCAGTAATGCCATCACATTCAAAGTGATTCTCTAGACCCTCTATCCACTCCATTAGTGCTTCTGGTTCCATCTTGCCAATAAAAAGGGACACTCCATCTAGGGCCTTTCCAGTCAAAGCTTTCAAAGGTTGTAAAAAGGTTTCTTGTTCTCTATCCAAGATTGGATCTGGTTTTGGGACTTCTTCCTCTAAGGTTTCCTTCCTATCTTCAACATTTTCTACTCTCTCACTGACTTCTTCAGTCTTGACTTCTACTTGGTTCAACTTTTTTTCAAGTTGTTGTAATCTTTCCCTAAGGAGTCTATTTTCTTCAACTTGATCCTCCATCCTCTTTGCTAACTCTGCATTGGTCACCATGTTGTTGGTGTTGTCACCCACTGACTCACTACCTGACATGTGCTGATCTCTCAACCCAAATCTGAATTGGCTCTGATACCACTATGATGAGGAGGTAAAATAGAAGTTGGTCTTCTTTGAGGTTGGTGGGCTTTTGTTCTCAATGTGCTTCCCAAATCAATCCCTAGGCACAAATGGGATTCTTCTAAACCTTTCTCCTATCTCCTCCTCTCTATTCAACACTGTTTGCACCCTATTGTATTGTACATCACTCCTCCTTACCTTCCATGCTAAGGCATTCAAGTCTGAAATGAGGTCCTCTTGAGTGTCACCAAAAATGAACAAGTTTGGTTGTCCAACTGGCTGAATCTCCTCTCTTCCAGGAATGGACAACTGTTGGAGAACCATGGTTTACCTAACCTTGTTTGCACCTTTAAGGATTTCAATCATATTAATGTGTTGACTGAGCATCTAGATAGGTCTACAAAGTGTGATGACTGTCCTTCACCTTTCAAGAATGAAAATTTCCAAGTTGGGTGCAAAGAGCGTTGTTCTACTCAAGGCAACTTCTAGGTTCAAATGGTCGTTTTGATCAAATGACTTAATGAAATGTTGAGGATCTTGTAGTAGGGTGTCTTAGGTCTTAAATTATCAGTTTTGATGATTTGAAACCATCACTTACTCCTCCTTCCTTACCGATTTCATGAAATTGTCAAATTTGCTCCAAAAAGGCTACTAGAATTAGCCCTAGTTTTTAGTGAAATTTGTTCACCCTGCTCAATCTGTTAAACTTCATGGAAAACCCTTCGAGATGTGGTCATTTGATGATGAAAGCTCAAGGATTTTTGCTGTGGCAAGTACTGTATGGACTGTTTGAGGACTGTCCCACAAAATAGGCACTTTTCAAGGGTTTTTAAGAGTTTTAGTGAGGGTTTGCAAATTAAAGGTCTCCTCCATGATGCTAGACCCAAGTTAAATGTTCAAACTTTATTATAACTTCTACACAACACTCCCAAGGATTCAAACCTTAACTTAGAATGCTGTCATTACATCAAACAAATGCCATACTGCTGCATTTACACAGAATAACAGTCTAGAGGACTGGGATAGCAATGGTTTTAAGATTTTGCATACATTTTGAGCATTGATAAACCAAATACAATTAAAGTATGTCAATTAGGGATGCAACAATGGTTTGACATCAGTTGGAACACCCTGCAAAGCAAATAAGAAAGGATTTCTTGTGACTGTTACTCATGCACCCGCCATCACTGCACTTTTAACAGTATTAAAACTAATACAACTTCCTTTCTTTGTTTGGACATACTCCTTCACTCTGTCCCTGGCCTGCAAAGGGGTGTTAATGGCAAGGCAAAAACAATACATATAGCCTCTTAAAGATCTTAAAAGTTTGAACACTCAAAAGATGCCACAAAACATGACAACCTTATAAGACTGTGACAAAGAAATACACTTTTCTAGGATCCTTATTTAGGTCCTTTAGAATCAAATGGTGTACCTTGTCTTCTTAAAATTTAAAACACTTGCAAATACATTCCCATAATGCATAAAGAGGAATCCATCATTCCATACTGTCCATTGGGAGGTTGGCACTGAGATTTCAATAGTGAAACAGTGACACACTATTTTACAATCTGATTACACCTTTGCTTCTTGCATCCAACCAAGTCATGAGAGAGACAAGGATGGTAAAAGGAAATGATAACTCTTGCCAACTTAGTTCTTCTTCAACATTTCAAAGTACAGTGCTATGAACAACAAAGTACCATTCAAACAATTTTAAGAATAGCCAAGCCAAGTTGATCACTTCACATACTTGCCATGGGCTTACAAACACTTGTGCATTGCTAGAAAAGGATTTATGATACAGTATGTACAAAGGATCCAACAAATTTCCTCAAAGCCATGGATGAAGAGACTTTGAAGAAATCAGTTGGACCATGAATGATCTTCCATTGGAACCACAAAACAATGCTTCTCTTAAGAGAACTTCAAACAAAACCTGTTCTAAATCACTAATCAAACATAAAAGGAGATTAAACCAATTAAAAATAGGAGTAGTACGGACTCATGAAGCCATGGTACGGACTGTACTCTCAAAAGTGTAGGAAACTAGTTAAAACTCACAGAAAACAAGAGCAAAACAAGTATTTTTCTTACTTTTGCAATATGAACTGCACATACAATGATTGTAACATGGCTTTTATACATGTGCCAACTTGTTGAAGCCTTTGTATGGACAGGTATAGGCTGGAACTAACCAAAACCACCAAAAGTCACTTTTTTGCACTTTTTGACAGCTTTTTGACAACTTTTGACAACTTTTGTTGCTCAAAAAGTTACATTTTGACTGCCGGTGACTTGGCACTCAAACCAATGACTCAAAATCATTAGAAACAATAAATAAACATGCTCCAATGGCTTTCAAGGCTTTACAACATCAAAAATTCAAAAATGCTCATTTGGACCCAAAATTGACAGTTTTTGGCCCAGTGAGAAAAAAACAAAAATCTTGGAAACTCTTAAACACAAATGAGTTCCAAGCCTTATTACACCACAAAACAAACCTATTAAACCTACTAGAAGCATATAATAAACACACATTCTTAATTTGCAATAAAATCTTATACCTGCTAGGATTTGAGCATTCAAGTGCTCAGGTGCTCCTGCACCACTTTGCCCCTTTTGACATACTACTGAATGATATCATAGAGGAAGGTAAATTGAAAAACATTGGGAAAATATATGACACCCTATCAGATGATGAGAAAGGAAAAGTCGAGGAGAGTGTTATATTACACATGGACATGTATAAAAAGTTTTTGATGCAAGTCCTAAATGAAATTCCTGATGAACTATATAAAAGACTTTAGGCCAGAAGGCAAGGAATAATTGAGTTGGATAAGAAAATAAAAATAGAGAAATTACTTGCAGTATACCTGGTCAAATCACTTAAGGAAATTGATGATTTGATAGCTCAGGCCAATCAAACAGTTTTTTCCACTGCACATCGACAAATATCACTAATGACAGGTAGAGTTACTGAAGTTTCAGAGGAAACAGAAAATGGTTGGGATACATTCTTGGTTGAAAAAGAAAAACAAGAAGAATATAGGAATCCCAAGCCCATTCTGGTATATCAAAAGGATAAAGGGAAAGGTAAAGTTGGTGGACCACCAAGTATCAAGATTAGAGACAACTTACCCCCACCTCCTTTAAATACTCCATTGGTAAAAACAACAACTGCAGAAGATCAATCGGCAGCTGAGAGCATGGACACAAAGGATAATAATCCTAATCCTGAAGTCTTATATACTGTGAATGTTGATATGCAGAAAATCAACATAGTTGTAGATAAGGATACAATAGATAAATCAGGAAACAAAGAGCAACCGGCAACAGGAAACAAAGAGCAACCGGCAACAGGAAACAAAGAGCAACCGGCAGCAGATTCAGAGAAAAAGATGGAATCTGGAACACAAACAGAGAAACCAATAGAACTAAAGGCTCCAGAATAGATGCCACCGGTAAGAAATGATGCAGGAAAACCAGTGCTTAAAGAAATGGAGACTCAAATAGACCTATCAGAGGTCAATACTAGCATGATCACTTCCACCGACACTCAGTTTGTTGGGTCACCATCAAATGTAACAAAGGTATTGCTCAAATCTATCAAGAAAATAATTGATTATAGCTCACAAGCCTATAAAGCGATAGATGATTCAATTCCAGTTTTGAAATCAATAGCTCCAAATTGTAATATAGCCAACAAATATTCTTTAGGCCAGTTGGATACACTTTGTAAATATATTTCTGGAAATTTTGAGCAAACAAAGGTAGAAATTGTAAAGGAAAGTGTAGAAAAAGAGAAACATAAACTCTTTGAGGAAGGAATAAAGAAGTGTATCAAGGAATTTGACACACTTCTACCGGAACTGTGCAATTTATTGAAAGAGTACAAAAATCTGTACAAAGACACCTGTAAGATAAACTTTTTGACCATAGATGTAGACAAAAAGATGAGCAAGGTACAAGAAGAGATCAATAAACTTGCTGATAATTTTGTTAACTCACCCAATACATTATCAGTTTTTGAGGAAAAGATATCAAATTTTGAGGAAGAATTGCTCAAATTAGAAAGAGAGAAAGAGAAAATAATAAACAAGGCAAAATTCTTGAGATCTAAACTAAGTCCAAGATTGGACTATTTAGCATCTCTGTGGAAGGAAATCTCAGAGGCACTAACATAGGGTAGCAAAACACCGGCAGAGCACTTGCAGCATCTCACCGGTACAGTATACAGAACTGAGATAGCAATAAAGGAGAGCAAGAAGTTTATGGATGGCATAAACTGAATTTTGGGAGATATTCTTCAGATAATAACTACCCAACTACAAGGTTGAGGTTATGAATTGGTACAACTACAAAATCTACTAACCTTTGTCATTGATGCCAAAGGGGGAGTAGTAGATTAGAAAATTCAAAACACAGGGATCACATGCTCAGGGGGAGCTCTCACATTTTTGGTAACATTTTTGGATATCTTTTTGAAATTTCTCATGAGTGTTGCCATCAATGCCAAAGGGGGAGATTGTTGGCATATGGAACACTCCAATGAGACATTGTGTGTGATTGAAGGTTTTGTCATTGATGACAACCTTGCAATCCTATGGCACCGACAAGACATTATACCGGCAAAGCATTACTCAGGTAACCTTGCAATCCTATGGCACCGGCAAGACATTATATCGACAAAGCATTACTCAGGCAACTTTGCAATCCTATGGCACTGGCAAGACATTATACTGGCAAAGCATTACTCAAACAAGACAGTACACCGACATCAGCAAGATCAATCTACACCGGCACCGACACAGAAGGAAATATGTATACTGGCACAGAGGCTGACAGGATTTTTGATATGTAATATTTTGTTTATTATTGTAAGCCGACTTGGCAAATTGTAAAATAACTCTTGTGTATTAAAGAGATCATTGTAGGCATTTGTAGGATATGGATAGGAAGCATAATAAATTATAAGGCAGATCTAATGTGCGAATTGTAGATCAAGGGTATATGTAAAGAACAGAGCAAGAACCGGTACTGAATCTGGCATTGAAGATGCTATTGTAAAGCAGTACAAAATATTGGATTTGTGTAAATCCTCATTGTAAGTCAGTGTGACTTCTTATTGAGCAGTGAGCTCTAGGCAGTTGGCCTTCCTGCATGTGCAGGCCCCTATTGTAAGTAATATTCTCTTATTGGCCACTAAGTGAATATTGTGGGTCACAAATCCCACCAAGGTTTTTCCCACACCGGGTTTCCTTGTTAAACATCTTGTGTTATGGTGTTCTTTTCACGTGGATGTTTTTGATTCTGTTATTTGCATTAATTCTTGCATACTAGTATACAGTTACTTTATGTTCTGCATATTTAGTTTCAAGAAAATTTCACTACCGGTCAGATACTGATTCACCCCCCCCTCTCAGTATCTGTGGGAACCCTAACAATATATGCATATGTACATATATATAGACAACACCATTTTGTTTTGTTCAAAGATGTGCAATGATGGATTTGTCCTCATTGGTACCTATAAATATTGATTTGTTTTTTCATCATTTATCTCAATGGCATTGAGGGTTTCATTTCAATGATCTGTCTTTGTATATATATTTATATAGGCATACACACACACACATATAGTGTGAACTTGACTCATTATAGTGTGAACTTGATTCAACTTTCTTTGCTTCATTATAATGTGCCTATATGGTTATTATCCATATACACACCCATACATATGTGTGTGTGTGTGTGTGTGTAGACACACACACAATAGCATAGAAGAATTTGCATAAAATCAAATTAAAAAAAAACCAAGTTTCATTTAAAGCATAGAAGAAAACTGAACAATTCGAAGCAATGGAGGACTGCATATTTAATATGACATGACCGACTATTTCCCACAAAAATTCAAATTTGAAAATATCTAGCTACCACAATCGAATGCATTGCAAATTAGAATTATATTATAAGATAGAATTTTCCATGTCACTTTCATTACAATCCAATTCATTACATATTTATGAGTTCTGCAAATTCCCTTTGCACATTCCTTATGTAACTATTTGTTTGCAATATGTATGTATGTTATACATATGCATATGAATATGTATGTATATGTACATATGTGTAATTCTATGTATATGTGCATATGTATGTAGGTGGATATGTATATGTATGTACATATGCATATGAATATGTATGTATGAATGCGTAAGGATTGTATGCATGTTGTCAAATGTTAAATATGGTCAAAAAGTTGTTATGCATTCAATAATGTATGGATGGTTTGTTGTGACAATGTTAGGCTACCCCTGATTATTATAATTTTTTGCAGGCATGCTAGAGCATCAAGGGAAGAACCGTACTTGTGGAAGATCATCATATCAATGTAAATGTGTTTATTAACACACTTTAGTTCTTTGGAGATTATGCCTTTAATGCTTACATTTTATATTAATTTGTGTAGATATCTTAGGTAGTTATGCATTTCTTATTAAATGTGTTTCTTAACACACTTTAGTTTATTGTGCATTTTGTTGTGATTGTTATGGCAGGCAATTACAAACATGATAAGGAGTCACTATGTTGAAGACAACAAGCCTTCCTCTCAGGTAAAGTCAATATGACTTTACTTTGGAAATGATCTAGTAGACAATACAATTTGTGATTTGTTTATGTTTCAATTTGTGAATTGTTTATGTTTCAATTTCTGAATTGTTTATGTTTCAATTTGATAAAATTCCTCACTTAGTTCATATGGTTTCAAGAAAAACACTTAGTTCACATTAGAAAAAAATCTAGTAGAAAATGCAATTTGTGAATTGTTTATCTTTCAATCTTCTCTTTGTGGGACTTTACTTTTGCAATGGTCTATTAGACAATGCAATTTCTGATTTGTTTATGTTTCAATCATCTCTTTTTGGGACTTCAATTTGTTTCAATTTTAACATTTATATGCCTATGATGTTGTGTTCATGTTACACACACACGCACACACGCACACACACACACACACACACACACACACACACACATTATTGATCAAAAGGAAGTGCCCCATTTGCGAAAAAAACCAAACAAAGAATTAATAATAGTGCCTTATTAGATAGTTTGGTAGATACTGCCAACAAGGAAAACTTGGCACCTAACAAGATATCTTGTAAGGAACTATAAAATAGTTCTTTGCCTAGTGCCTTTTTACAAATAGGACACTTCCTTTTATCATTTTGATGCAATGACCTAGTAGACATATTATCTGCATTGCAATTTATATATGATGACTGCAATTTGAATACTTATAAGTGTTCAAATTGTTCACTATCAAAAGAGGAAATATTAGTGGCATCTAAATAATTAGATGCCACTGATGTGGCCTTTTTGATAGTGAGTAATTTGAATAGTGATGTGGCCAATTTAAACATTGATGTGGCCTCTTTTGATAGTTCACATTACAAAAAAAAGAAATGAGATTTGTAACAACATCAATTCATTGGTATATGTTGGCAATTGACACTCATCAGATTCATTTTGTTGTCATTGATGGTAACAAGATTAGATGGAAGTCATATACCGGCATTAGGAGGCATATACCTACAGACACTAACATTGGAGTATCCAGGATTACATCGGCAACGACACCGACACTAGCATCAATACTTGAAGGAAGTCGACATCAAGGAAGATTTATTTAGTAAATCATTTTGTAATTATTGTCAAGGCTGACATTGAATAAATTTTGTAATACATTGTAAGTCGACATAAGGCATATTGTTTGTAATAGGTATATAGGTCAGTCTGCTAGGTCATTTTGAATATGATACAAAATATGACATAGGATGGGACATAGGATAATATAGAAGAACTGTATAATGTGAAGTATATGTATGCAGATAATTTGTATGTGAATACTATATCATGCAATGATCTATAGATAGCTTGGAAAACATTCTTGGAGGAGTTCAGAGATACCAGTAGTAGTGTTCAGGGTTTATGAACTGGTACAAAGAAGAGCTAGAACCACAACTCTATTTGGCATAGCAGATGCATTTTTGAGTTCAATTTTATTGTTTTAATTCAGCAGAAGCTTGTAGTCAGTGAGACTCTTTAGTGATGAGAAGTATGCTCTATGCAGTGTTCCTTCCAACATGTGCAGGCCCCCATTATATGTAATATCCTTTCATATGGCCAGTGAATTGATATTGTGGGTCAGAAATCCCATCGTGGTTTTTCTTCTTTGAGGTTTTCCACATATAAATTTTGTGTGTTATGATGTTAATTTATGTGGATAGTTTATTTGCTTCAAGTTATATGTTTATTTGTTTACCGATTTATATGTGTATGGTATAAAAGAATAAAATCTAGTGTTATAGGCATAATAGTGATTCAACCTCCCCTCTCAGTGTTCTTAGATCCCAACAATTGGTATCAGAGCCTGGTACCTTAGAAGAACTTTAAGAGATTGAGGAAGATCCTAAAACTGGAATATTTGAACATGGCTATGGAGAAGCAACTTGAGATGGCTCTTGAGGATTATGATGTTGAAAAGATTAAAAACTTGAAATTGCAAGATGAATTGAATTCTTCTAATGAGTTCATTCTTATCCAAAAAGAAAGGTTATCATCAACTCAAGCCAAGAGAAAATAACTTTTGTAAAACCCGGATGATGAGGAGAAGAATGCACTTAAGGAACAATGTGATAAACTAAGTCAAGCAAACATGCTCATGAAGAATGAAATGCAAGATCTAACTATGAGGTTATCAAAAGATATTGAGGAAAAAAAGAAGAAGGAAGACAATCTTGTTATTTTTACTACTTATCAAGTTTCCATTAGTTTTATGTTCAAAGTTATTCTATATACTCTAGTCGGTTACTACTACCGAAATATTCAGTCGGTATGAACAGTCTAGTCGGTTATTGAAGAAAGTAGTCACAGAGCATAGTATGCACCGAGCTATCTACCGAGTATCATTCCATGTCTACCAAGAAGCAAAGATGACACACCGAGTTGTTATACACCGAGTGAAATGTGTTACCAAATTCATTGAACCTGGACATACATATGAAAATGTGTTACAAGATCGAGGAACATCTAACCGTTATCACATTGGAAATTGCACTTAAAGATTGTGTATGATTTTGAGGTCATCTAACCAATGAAATATTTTGCATGGTTATTCATTCGATAAAACATGTTTGTAAGATCGAAGCAATGAATGGATCACCGTCATAAGAGATCTATTTATACAACATGGATTAAGATCAGAAATATACATGTAGCATGACAGAAAGGAAGACATAGAGATATATGAAGCAAGACATGTGAAAGCACTAAGTGTTATGACTATTACAAAGACACAGAGGTCACCGAGAAGGATTTCAGAGAACAGTCAAAGAACAGAGTAAACAGAAGGTTTTACCGAGTTACTATATGGGTTACCGAGGTATGCCATAAGCAAGGTAATCTATTCTGAGCATATAGAATCTGCTATAACATTCCAGATGTAAAGTTGCAGATATTTGTAATGATTTTATTGTAATATTGTGAAGTTGTAAGAGAAACCTTTAACAGGGTAAAAGACTCTAATCAAGTCTATAAATTGTAAAGCCTCTAACCAGGTGCAACATTTATTTTAAGTATTGTAAAATCCTTTAGCAAGGTAGATCTAACAGATCTTGATACTCCTAACAGGGTAAGCTATCAGAAATAGCTAAACATGTAGCTCTAACTGGGCAACCTTTATTATTGCAGTAGTGAAGTTGTGGGTGCCATCCCCATTGCAGTTTTTCTCTCTAACCAAGAGTTTCTGCGTAACCAAAAAATATGTGTTATGGAGTGAATCATGTATGATTGTTATCTATTTGTTTTAGCTTTATATTATGTTACTGCACCATTCAGTTTATGCATAAAAGTAAAGTTATTGTTGAAGAAAAGTTTTGAAGTATTGATTCACCCCTCCCCTCTCAGTACATTAGCTTTCCATATTGGGCCTAACAGTTATATCTCTGAAGAAAAAATTTGATTAGTGTGGCAAATTGACTCATGAGAATAATCTATTCAAAACTAATTTGGCACACTCCCGAAACAATGAATAAGAAATCGAAAGACAAATAACTACTCTAAGAGATGATCTAACTACTGCAAGTGAGTATAAAGAAAAATTAAGGATTAGTTCTGTACAATTGGATGACTTATTGAAAAGACAAAGGCAGATTGATGATTCTAGAGGACTTGGATTTGTACAAGGTGAAAGCTCCGGTACTGCAAATGAAGATCAAACAACCAATATGTAGAACTCATCAGAACAGAGGAAATCAATAAGGAAATCTAATGCTTATAAATTCAATGGTAGATTTTCTATTTGCAATAAATTTGGGCATATGGCTAAACAATGTAGAAATAAAGCAAATCAAAACTACAATTCTAATCCCAATCAATGCACAAATTGCAAGAAATATGGTCATAGATCAAAAGATTGCATAATGAATGTTAAATGTAATGCATGTGGAAAGTTTGGACATTTTTCTAATCACTGTAGGTCAAGGAATGACACTGGATTTGTCAAAGCAATGCAGAAGAACAATGTTACATGTTATGTATGCAACAAAATAGGTCATATTGCTAAATACTGTAGAAGCAAGACTCAACCGATTAGCAATGATAAAGATAATGAGAAAGGAAAGAATAAGATAGATGAAATATAACAAGATCACACCAAGAGATGGGTTGAAAAATCTGAAGAACCAAGTGGAGATGGATCTACACCGATAAGTCCACCGGTAGAACAAAGTATTCCTCCACCGATAGAAAATTTCACCAGTAACTGAGGCATAAGCCTTAGGGGTTGGCAAAGTCATTTCAAAATCCTGCATATTACCCTAGAGGAGATCTAAGGAGATTTGGAGAGTTGTGTTCATCATAAATAAATGTTCACTAGACACTGTGAAACTGACACCTAGTAGGGTTGTTTGTGAAGCATTTATTACAGAGAAAGATTAGGGTTTTACTCACCGATAAAAGGGGTAAGTGAATTCATTTTCACTCACCGAGAATTCAAGCATTCAGAGTGAAGAAAAGGCAAAATTTTCAGGTGAATTAAGAGAAAGCAGAGGCATTGTGAAAGGATTTCGAGCAAAATTAAATCTTCCACTGGTGTCACTTTCAAGTATTCTTCAAAAATGACATCTGGATCTTTATCTCCTAATTTCATTGCAAATTCCACCATTGTCGAAGTCAAGGATAGGTTAAGGCCCATATTCAAGGAGGTTCCCAAAATTGCTAAGAAGGAAGACTCTACAAGAGCATTTTCTAGGGTTCCTGATGGTGTTGTGTATGTTGAAGACGTGAGGGGATACATTCACTGCACGTTGGAGGATCTAGGCATAGAGGAAATGAAAAGCATGTATCAATCCATGATACTAGGAGACTCTAGAACCATCAAACCAAAATACAAATCATTTGAGGATTTAGGGTTAACCAATATTCTGTACATAACAAAATTCAAGGATGAAGTCATCAGATACATTTTGAGAAGGGTTCACAATGAGTTTATCTAGCTAGATATGCCTTACATGATCATGAAGAAGGCTATTCAAGCAGTCACCGACCTACCCAAAGTCGAACAAGAACCTGGCAAGAAAATTTCCAACATTGAGGTTGAGAAACTCACCGGTGTAACTCTTGATAACAGATCAATGAGGATCACCACAATCACCTACACTAACGTGAAATTCACAAGCATGATAATAGGTTATAAAGTAACTCAATCCAACTAATTGAATTTTGTTGCTAGTTCATGCATTCATGCTACATATCGGATGCTAAGGAATAATGAAAAATATGATTTATGTGAATGGATGAGGAGTTAATTGATGTTGAACCTTTGGAAGATCAAGGGAGTTAAGAAAGGAAATTTCAGATATACAAATTTGATTGTTTTTTTAATGCTTTACTTCTTGAATGAGCTACCTCGTCTTGGCAAGAAGCATTGGACTCATGACATACCAGTAGGTATGTAGACCAAGGAAGAAATCATCGGTCTTGGTACCGACAGAGATGAGAAAATTTGGAGGTATTTCAAAACATTCCAAGAAAACATGAGGCAGAGGGAGAGAATATCAAAGAAAATTGTGGAGAAGTACTCCACTAATATTTGTTTTATGGTGAAAATCGATGAAACCCTTATGGAGGCAGTTTAACCTAGGAAAATATGGATTACTGATCTTGGATATGAGGTGGATGATAGCATTTTTGAACTCTATGCAAAAATGCTGCTAGATGCCACATTGGATGACAAAATAGAGCATTTTGGTACAACAGAAGAGAAGGCCCTTGAAGTCAAAACTAATTTTAATAAGAAGAGAAGAGAGAAGAAAATAGAAAAGATGTCTGCATATGTACATGATATAATTCATAAGATAGACACTCAACTGGGTTTTGGTTCCAAACCGACAGTGGCTAGTATTGCAGCGGTGAAGAAGCCCAAAGCTTACATTTCTACTATCACTTCTGATTCTGACCTTGAGGATAATGGATCTCTAGCATTCAGAAGGGTACAAAGGAAGAAAGTGGATCATCCACTGATAGAGCAGAAGAAGGCAGAGCCTAGGAGGAGACTTTTTAGAAAGACAACTAAACCTACTACACCACCACCTCCAGCAAGGAAGCCTATACAAAAGAGGAAACCGATCATATCTACACCGAAAAACACAAGCAAAAAGAAGAAGAGTGATGATACTGAAACCAGTAAGGCTAAAAAGACCCGTGCTAAATTAATTGATGAAATTACAAAGGATGGAATGTTGAAAAGTGTATCTAAGGATTATGAATATTTAGAGGATGATGAGCAAAATGAGATTGAAGAGGAAATTTTGTTATACATGGATATATATAAGAAAGTTGTAGTAGAAATTTTAAAGGAGATACCTCTATCTTTGTATAATAAACTTGGCACTGTCAAGAGGGATAGGGAGATTAAGGAAGTATCACTTTTGGAAATGCGTGGTTCTATAAACAATGAGGAAATGAAAAGATGCATAGATGTTGCAAATAGGATAGTTTTCAGTAGTAAACCCCGACAGATAAGTCTTATGATGGGCAGAGTAAGTGAGGTAATAAATGAGACTAGTAAGGGTTGGACCAAATTCTTCTAGAAGAATCCAGATTTTCTTACATCTCAAGAAGAATTTGCAAAGGCTACATCTTCCACCATTCCAGATAAATCAAAAGGGAAAGGTATTTTGGGTAGTTCATCTCCAATTTTGACTACACCGATAGTAACTATAGACATACAAACACAATCAATAGTAAAGGAGAGTGTACAGTCCATACTGATTGAAACTGTTTTTGAGGAAGGAAATATACAAGATACTATAAATACTATGGATAATACTCCACCGCTAGTAATTGACATTGCACCAAGTGGCAAATCCACCAATGCAAAATATGTTGTAGAGGTTAAGTTAAAGGAAACTGATTCCCCGACATAGGTTTTGGCAATTGACACTTTTTGGGATGAGAAGAAATCTGTCACTGAGATGAGTCCAACTAAGTTGATGATGATGGAAACTCAAAAATTATTGAAGGAGGCTACTGCAGACAAGGGAATAATTGATCAATCAGTTACAATATTGCACAAATTGTTACCTAATTGTCAGATTGATGATGGAGCAAGCCCTTTTAGAAATCTCAAGACTCTAACAGAACATATTTTTAACAATTTTCAATCTCTGAGGCAGATTGTAGACCGACAGGCTTTAGAAAGATTCACTACAGCTAAAAGAGCAACCTTTGAAGAGATCATAGAAACAGAGAAAAAGAAATTGAGGCCAAACTCATTCTTATTGAGAATTGTTTAAAACAAGGTACAAATATCTACAGGGTCTGTTGTAACATAGGAATTCTTACAGAAAATGTAGATACCAGATTAAAGGAGTTACATGATAAAGTAGCTAGAAATGCAAACTCTTTTGATGGATTAACCGCACTGACCATATCTGCTGATGGACAAATTTTGTCCTTGGAGAACCAATTTTTTTCATTTGAGAAGGAGAGAGATAAATTCATTAGGAGAGAAAGAAGTCTTAGAGGAATGGTGAGTCCCAGATTAGATTCATTGGGTGTTCATAAGAGAGAGTGCATGGACATGATTGCTAAACCCACACCAACAGATGTCAAAGAGAAGGAAACACTTTCCCAATTACTAAGTGGACTAGCATCCAATTCTAAAATTTTCAAAACTGGTTGGGATACATATCTTCAGTTGTTGAATAAGGCTTACCCCAAAATTTTGAAGTTGGTCAAGCTCCATTGAAATTAATAGTATTCATTTATTCTTTTGTTATGAACTCTTTCAATTTTTTTTTCACCAGTCTTTGGCATTGATGCCAAAGGGGGAGTATGTATATATGTGAAAAATATTAGAAAAATCAGACATGATCACATGGGAAGGATATTAGGATATCAAAAGGAGTGTATTGCTCAGGGGGATCATAATTCAGTTGAACCGGCAGGGAATCCATTTTTCACATGAGTGTTACCATCAATGCCAAAGGGGGAGATTATTCAAAATTGACACTCATCGGATTCATTTTGTTGTCATTGATGGCAAAAAGATTAGATGGAAGTCATATACTGGTAGACATCGACATTGGAGTATCCAGGATAACATTGACACCGACATTGACATCAATACTTGAAGGAAGCCGACATCAAGGAAGATTTATTTAGTAAATCATTTTGTAATTATTGTCGAGGCCGACATTGAATAACTTTTGTAATACATTGTAAGCTGAAATAAGGCATATTGTTTGTAATAGGTATATAGGTCAGTCTGCTAGGTCATTTTGAATATGATACAAAATATGACATAGGATGCGATGTAGGAGAATATAGCAGAACTGTATAATGCAAAGTATATGTATGTAGATCATTTGTATGCAAATGTTATATCATGCAATGATCTGTAGATAGCTTGGAAAGCATTCTTGGAGGAGAAGAGATACTGATAGTAGTGTTCAGGGTTTATGAACCGGTACAGAGAAGATCTAGAATCAGAACTCTATTTGGCATAGCAGATGCATTTTTAGTTCAATTTTATTCCTTTAATTCAGCATAAGCTTGTAGTCAGTGAGACTCTTTAGTGATGAGCAGTATGCTCTAGGAAGTGTTCCTTCTTGCATGTGCAGGCCCCCATTATATGTAATATCCTTTCATATGGCCAGTGAACTGATATTGTGGGTCACAAATCCCACTATGGTTTTTCCTCTTTGAGGTTTTCCACATATAAATTCTCCATGTTATGGTGTTCATTTATATGGATGGTTTATTTGTTTCAAGTTATATGTTTATTTGTTTACCGGTTTATATATGTATGGTATAAAAGGATAAAATCTAGTGTTACCAACAGAACACTGATTCACCCCCCCCTCTCAGTGTTCTTGGATCCCAAAAGTATATTCATAGGAGAAATTTGAACACAAAATGCCACTGAGAGGGGGGGTGAATCAGTGGTTTCTAAACTTTAAATCCTAAGTGTGTGTACCAATTAGCAGATCTAACACAAAGTAAACATACCGATGAGATAGGGGAGGACATCAAGATGCAAGAAGACACAAATACTCATCACATAACACCAGATATACAAGGAAAACCCAACATGGGAAAAACCTCGGTGAGAAATGCTATTGGAGTCTACTACTCCAATCTAGCCTAACAATAAACACTATTACAAAGTTTAGGGCACCAATCCAAGGAGCACCAACCCAAGGAGCACCAACCCAAGGAGAACCAATCCCTGCATCGAGCTCCAACTCAGTGATTACAAAGTCTATAAATAATGCAAAAGTAATCTCCTAGTTACAAATGAGTTCTGTAACCTCTATAATTTCTCTTTTGGTTTATCCCTACTCTGTTCTCTGCTTAACCGGTTCTCTATTCTTCTTTCCTCTCTGCTCCAACCATACTGATTTAGCCTCTACCTCTTCTTTGTAGGTACTCTTCTCTCTTTCGGTTCTCTGCTCACTCGAACACACTACTGCTTGCCACCACCGATACTCTTCTCTCTATTGGTTCTATTCACTCTGATCATTACTGATTCTCAGCTTGCTAGTTAATCCCTACTCTGATCTTCTCTGACACTCACTCTCCACCACTTCAATCATTTCTTCCTTCTTACCGGTTCAAACATTACCGGTTCACCCCACTATCAAACTCAGTGATAGTCTACTGGTTTCCTTACCCTTGCCGGTTGAGCTCTTCTTACCAGTTCTCTCTCAAGCACTCTGTCACCTTGATCTTTGATGAACTCTTTGACTGGCTGTCTCTTTGCTGAACTTTCATTCTTTATCCTTCAACATCTTGCCTACAACATCAATCTTCTTCAATCTTTAGTCGGCAATTTATATGTGAGTTTCCCCTACCTGACCGACATTCAAACCTTTGGCACACTAGGGTTCCTTCATCAACCATGAGGCATATCAAATCAGATTGGATCTTGTCTCTGAGATAGTCAAACTACAACCAACCACCCATCACCACCATTCCCACTGCTTCCAAAATACGTTTGCCATATTTATCAAACATGGCCTCTTTGCCGGTCTGCACTTGTCAGTCACATTAAAGCGATCACATAGTTATCTTCACCTACCCTGATCAGTACCTTGACACATTGCATCGATCATGATGCCAACAAATGAGATCTCTGTCCTCTGAACAGTCTTCAACCGTATCCTTCTACTCTCGACCCATGATTTATGCCATCAACATTAATGTCGACCAATCACCGACTACCTCACTGACAAAGCACGGTCCATTCATTTGACACCTCAACTCCACATGGTGTCTTTGTCGGTATGCACCTCAGCTCAGTCACCCTGTCAGTTTAGACTCTGTCACTGACCAAAACACACAACCGGTGTTCATCTACTGATTCACTTACCCTGCCGGTTATACCCTAACCGGTCAACCTTCAAGCCTGCACTTCCTATTCTGCCGGTGGAACACCTTAACCAAATCACCAACCTTATCAATCCACAACATGCTCATCTTCATCAGAAAGGAGCCTTTCACTTCTACACTTTTCTCACTTACCGATTGACATTCTTACTAGTAACCACCTTAATGACACCATACCATCAATTATTCAATAGTCTCCATTTGTCTGCATCTGCCTTTCGATTGTACTCTCTATCTGTAGTTGCTCAACCTTACCTTCTTCTTCATTAGCCCGAACATCATCTCAACTAGTTTGTCAAAGTGACAAACCCATCACTTCTTTACTCTTCCTTCTCTGTTTGGTGGCACATTATCCTACTCTTGCTGATCAGATGCACATCTCTGGTTTTACACACCTGAGGCATCCTTTTGTTTCGCTGGTTCATCTGGTGTGAGCCTTCAATCACCTGCCTCCTAATTTAATGTCTTATCTCTGAAGGTTTTGATGCATTCCATGCATATTGGGAGATAAGCTCAGTATGATCACTTATCGGTGGGAGTAGATCCTTTTCACTTATTCTACTTCTGACATTGCACTGATATGGTAGTGTTGTCATAGAGAAGATATATCTTCAATTTGGAACATAGTCCGATAGACATCCCTTTTTTTCACCTTACTAAATTGTAGTAGTCCAAACACTATCGATCATATCAACATCCTGTGATAGCCTCTTCATCTGGCGGGAGTCCTGTCGATTGAAATCCAATTGCATACTAGTTCTGCACTTCTTCATTTGCTCACCTTATAAATAGTCACATACTTACTGGTTGGCAACAACGCACTACCAACATATCACTCACTGGTAGTCATACCATAGCGGTCTCTAGTTCTTACTCACCGGTCAACTTGTCAACTTATGTCTCCAAAACAAGCCAACACTAAGTTGTGTATCGGTGACTCCAATGACCACACAATCCAATTGACATCAATGATAGCTATACCAAAAATCTCTCACACCGGTTATCATGCTATACTGGTTGACATCATTGACAACACAATGCCAACAATCTCCCCCTTTGACATTGATGTCAACAATTGTAGTATCTGACATACTACAGATTCTCTCTCCCCCTTTGACAACAATGACAAAGGGATCTAATAGAGTTTCTCTCCCCCTTTTCTCTATCGGTTGCTTCTCTCTCTTTTGACCATTTACTCCACATCCTCTCAAACAACATCACCTAAGATAGAGGGCTTAGATACCAACTGACACCAATTTCTCAGCTACCAAGTGTATATGCAAACCTGATACCAATTGTATATACAAGTCTGATACCAATTCTAGAAAAAATGTGTTAGTGAATTCCACTTACCTGCCAGTCAGACTGCATCATCTCCCCTTTTGTTATGCAAAAATTTATTCTGATCCTGATTTGCTAATACCAAGTATTAAGGTTGATACTGATATCAATTTGATATCACTTGTGTATTCTCCAATACCAAATGTATGTTCTCCTCCTGTGCAGGTAACTCTCCCTCTTTGCAGGCAACTCTCCCGGTGTTCCGATTATGATTTCAATTAAGTACAAATTGAATAGACATTGAAATACTTCACAAACACAGACCCATGAGCACATCTCAAAGTCTCAATTATACCAGTACAACCATAAACACTTGGTCTCCCCCTTTTTCTAGCATGTCTGATACCAATAAGAAAATATGGTTGTGAACTCCCCCCAAGTCACAGATCTCAAGTCATCATTGCCTGTCAGGTTCTAAACCATAGCTCCAATCTGCACCTTATATCGGTTGAGCTGTGCATATGTGATCAATTGATAATATTTCAGCTCCATGATATCCATCATAGCTTATGACATGATCTTATATGAACACAATGCCATACCACATCACTCAAACCATGCAACCAGAGTTATTGCAATGATCTCAGAACATATTGACTTACATAACTTGCAATACCGGTCAATATCCATATCGATTTCCTATACCAGACCATCATTTCCACCGGAGCACCTTCCTCTAACTCCTATCTTCTTGTGTCAAGTTCCTCTGATTCCCATGCTAATTTGAAGCATCCATTGACACATGCAGCAGTAATCCATCTCTCATCTGTAGATGTGTAGCCAAGGCATCAACTACACACATTGTCATCTCATTTTCTTCCTTTATACCGGAAGCAACTTGTTCTTCCATTTTCCTTTTCACTAAGGGGGTGAATAATATGGTCAATATGTAACTCCCCCTAAGGTCCTACATCTCCATTAAGCCTTAGGAGATATCACATGTGCATTTAATGCACAATGTCAGTCCATGGTTCTATTCTCTTTCTTCTTCCTCCATACCTGCTTGATCTCCCTTTTCTTCTCATTTGTAGTCTTGGGAGAAGGTATTACCTTCTTCTGCTGATTGGTCCTTTCTCTACGAGATTCTATAGCATGATCAAAATCATTGCTATAGAAGCAGACTAGGTTCATACCAAGCAGTTGTCTTGAGGATCTTCTATCAAACTGGTTTAACCATCTTCTCCTAGTCATGCTATTGTAGCTAGCAACTGGTATCGGTGGACCTCTTGATCTTACAAGAATAGTTTTTCTTTTGTTCCATGCATCACTTTGACTCCCATATTCTCCATATCCATTTCCATATTAAGCATGGCTGTTATATTGGCTGCCATATGACTACAAGTTCTTCTTTCTGCAATCACTACTTCTATGGCCAAAACCATTACATCTTTGACATATTACATTGTTATTCCTAGGAGAAACATTTTGTCTATTTCTAGACCTTATTCTACATTCATCTTCCCTATGGCCATAATATTTTCAAGTAAAACAATAATCGGAGAAAGGGGGCTCATAACTTACAAATTTATTTTGCCAAACATGAGGGGAACTTACTGGTTTGGCTTCTCCATTTCTCCTTCTCCGTTTCTCCTTCTCCAGGGACTATTCTTGGGAACAACATCATCTCTTTTTCTTCCATTGATAGGAGGCCTTCTTGGTTGTCCTCTCAAGTTCTTGCCTCTGGTGAAGCTACCTTCTCTCAACTTCCCTTTTCCTTTGGGATCAACATTGTTTTTCCTAATTGCAGTAGCACTGGTGTTCATCATCATATCTTTACCAATTATGGTTAGATCAACCTTCTTCTTGGGAGTATTCCGAACAGTGAAGGTCTGCCCTTTGTTATCTCCATTTGAGGAGACAAACTAAATGTCTTTATGGGAGACATTTTTGGTGGTGGAGCATTCATTGACATCATATCCCAATCCTCTAGTATCCTTGGAGTGTTTTTATTTCTTCAACATTTTAACCAAGGAATCACTTCTGCAATCAAACCGGATCCTCACCTTGAGTTCATCTTGACATTTCTCAAGGTCTTTACAAAAATTATCCATTTCTCCTTCTAGTTGCTGATATTATTTTTCCTTGGCCTCTAGCTCAGACTCTAGATCTTTGTACCTACACTTTTTGGTGTCTTCAAGTTGAGTCTTCAACTCTAAGATACATTCCTTAGATTATTCAAGACATTTGATCAACAGGTTTTGTTCCACAACAACAATATCCTTGAACATCTTATATTCTTTTCTTACTCTATCGAGTTCATCAAGAGCACTCACCAGTTCTCCTTCAAGATATACCTTTTCTTCATCTTTGCTTCCAAACACATCTTGTCAGTAGGATTGATCTTCATGATAACTTTCAGATGTTTTCCTCTCACCTCCTATCTCTTGAGACATGAAGAGGTGGATTCCATCTTCATCATAGCTACTACTACAGACTGATCTATATTCATCTACAAACTCGTGTGCTTCATTTCTGTTCTCTCTCACAAACCAATTCTGTAGTGGTAGGCTCATTACCATAGAGCTTCTTGAGTCTCTCCCACAAACTCTTTTTTGATTTGCATCTATCCACTTGAGAAGAAACATCACCGGATAGCCCACTGAGTATAGAATTCATGGCTTCAGAATTTCATTCATTTCTTCTTTTTGCTTCAGGACCAATGGGAGGACTGGCCGATCTAGTTGAACCATTTACAATTGACATCCATACATCATACCCTAAAGAGGATAGGTAGACTTCCATCCTACAACCCCAAATAGAATAGTTTGAACCATAAAACACTAGAGTAGGGTTTGACACAAAATAGACCATTCTGATCTCAAAACTAGAATCTACCCAAGCTGGAGAAAGCTTTTTACACTGGGAACCTAGGATCTGAAACCAATTGTTGGATACAAGATGCCACTGAGAGGGGGGGTGAATCAGTGGTTTCCAAAATTTAACCTTTTAATCCTAAGTGTGTGTACCAGTTAGAAGATCTAACACAAAGTAAACATACCAGTGAGATAGGGGAGGACATAAAGATGCAAGCACAGAGAAATACTCATGACATAACACAAGATATACGAGGAAAACCCAACATGGGAAAAACCTCACTGAGAAATGCTATTGGAGTCTACTTCTTCAATCCAACCTCACACTAAACACTATTACAAAGTTTAGGGCACCAACCCAAAGAGAAGCAACCCAAGGAGAAGCAACCCCTGAGTTTAGGGCACCAACCCAAGGAGCACCAACCCTCGATTTCAGGGCACTAACCCAAGGAGCACCAAACACTGCACCAAGTTCCAACTCAGTGACTACAAAATCTGTAAACAATGCAAAAGTAATCTCTCGGTTACAAATGAGTTCTGTAACCTCTGCAATCTCTCTTCTGGTTTATCCTTGCTCTGTTCTCTACTTAACCGGTTCTCTGTTCCTCTTTCCTCTCTACTGTAACCTTACCTATTTATCCTCTACCTCTTCTCTACATGTACTCTTCTCTCTGCTGGTTCTCTTCTCACTCAAACACACTGCTGCTTTCCACCATCAATACTCTTCTCTCTTCGTGCTCTGTTCACTTTGATCATTACCGATTCTCAGCTTTCTGGTTAAGCCCTGCTCTAACCTTCTCTAAAACTCACTCTCCACCACTTCACTCACTACTACCTTCTTACGAATTCAAACATTAGCGGTTCACCCAATTGTCAAACCTAGTGATAGTCTACCAGTTTCCTTACCCTTGTCGGTTGAGCTCTTCTTACCAGTTCTCTCTCAAGCACTCAGTCACCTTGATCTTCGATGAACTCTTTGACTAGTTGGCTCTTTGCTGCACTTTCACTCTCTATCTTTCAACATCCAGCCTACAACATCAATCCTCTTTGATCTTTAGTCGGTATATTTATATGTAAGTTTTCCTATCATGATCGACATTCAAACCTTTTGCGTGCTAGGGTTCCTTCATCAACCACAAGGCATATCAAATCAGATTGGATCTCTTCTCTGAGATTGTCAACTAACAACTGATCACCCATTATTGCCATTCATGCTTCTTCCAAAACATGTTTGCCATATTTAGCAAACACGAACTCTTTATTAGTCTGCACTTGTCAATCATAGTGAAGCAATCACACAGTTAGCTTCACCTACCTTGATCAACACCTAGACACACTACATTGATCATGATGCTAATGAATCGGATCTCTATCCTATGATCAGTCTCGAGCCACATCCTTCAGCTCTCGACCTGTGATTTATGCCATCAACATTAATGTTGACCAATAACCAAATACCTCACCGACAGTGCACAGTCCATTTGTTTGACACCTGGACTCCATGTGGCATCTCTGTTGGCATGCGCCTCAACTTAGTCATCATGTCGGTTTAGAATCTGTCACTGACCATAACACACAACCGATGTTCATCTACCTGTTCACTAATGTTGGCTGTTATACCCTAACTGGTCAACCTTCAAGCCTTCACTTGTTGTTTTGCCAGTGGAACACCTTAAATTGGTCACCAACCTTGTCAATCCACATCATGCTCATCTTCATCAGAAAGGACCCTTTCACTTCTGCACTTTGCTCGCTTACCAGTTAACATATTTACTAGTAGCCACCTTGATGACACCATGCCATCAATTCTTCATCAGTCTCCATTTTTCTGCATTTGCATTCTAGTTGCACTCCCTATCTGCAGCTGCTCAACCTTACCTTCTTCTTCATCAGCTCAGGCACCATCTCAACTTGTTTTTCAAACCCATCACTTCTTTACTCTTCCTTCTCTATCCTAGTGGTGTATCATGCCCGCTCTTGCTGATCAGATGCACATCTTTGGTTTCACACACCTGAGGCATCCTTGTGTTTCACTGGCTCATCCAGTGTGAGACTTCATTCACCTGCCTACTACTTTTCTTTCTTATCTCAGAAGGTTATGATGCATTCCATGCATATTGGGAGATAAGATCAGCATGATCACTTACCGGTCCTGATAAGCCTAGTGGATCCGGTTAATATTGAGAGGGGGGTGAATCAGTATTAACAAAAACTAAAACTTTCAACACCAAAATAGACTTATCTTAGATCTAAAACCATTCAAAACTTAAACCAAATCTTCATGATAGATTTCCTTATTAGATCTAGATAATCATTTCCTTTTATACAAACTTAGTAATTAGATCAACAAACATACTTTCCAACTTATTAATTGATTAGAATGCTTCATCAATCATATAATCATCAATACTGATAACCACTTTAAGATCTTTGATAAACAAACATAAACTGTCTTTAGTGGTTATCAGAAATAAAACATGAACATCACAAGAAAAATATACCACACATGAACACCATGTTTTTCACGTGGAAACCGAAATAGGGAAAAACTATGGTGGGAATTGGTAACCACAAATATTTTAAACTCTTTCGGAATGCACTCTGTTAGGAGCCAAGCCCGGTTAGAAGCTTACAATGATACCCTGTTAGTAGCAGACCTTGTTAGGAGTCACCCAGTTAAGGGATTTACCTTAACCCTGTTAGAAGCTTTGATCTGTTAGGATCAACCTCGCAAGAAGATTTAGAACTCATATATTGAGTCACCCGGTTAGGGGATTTTACAGTGTGAGGCTTGTTAGGACCTACCTGGTTAAGGGATTTTAGCTATTGTAATTGTTAGAGAACAATAGTAAATTATCCGTGTATATAACTCTACTGCTTGCTTGATCAGATCCAATTAAGTTCTAAGTTTGCATCTCTCTAGCAGATCTTCTCACACACACTAGTTTGGCTTCTCACACTTCTCAAAATTAGTGACACTTCAAAACATCAACCTTACTGACATAAATAACTTTTACAACTAGGTCGGCATCAAAACCCTAAGACTTACTACGTAGATCATCATAGATCTTTAAAAATCATTACAAATCATCATAGGGATCACTACAATCAATTACAAATTAATATCGGCTGTTGAGTGATCATAAATCATCATAGCAAGTCGATCTGGTACAAAGTCAAACCCTCAGCACATTCCACTAAGCACTTTTTACATTCCCAAGAAACTCACTCTCCAAACATGCCAAAAAATCTTTAAAACTGATCATGTGGTTTGTGCCGTGTTATCATCAACCCATGAACTTGATATAGATCACCACCAAACCAAAAATCATTACCGGTTAAGATAATTCTTTACCGGTCCTAAAACCCTTCTTAAACCTTGGAAAAACTTCATCAGAAATTCAAAACATGCCTTCCAATAGCCATCATAGGATACAGTTCTAGTTACATATTCAAATCCATCATAAAATCTTATGTATCAAACCACAAGTCACCAAACATCACCAATCACCCAATTCCATCAAAACTTATCTGCTTTACCGGTTAAGGTCCTAATTCACAGTCTTGTCGGTAAACTCTATCAAATTGTCAAACTCTTACTTCGGTCGACCAAATCACTTAGCCAACAAGACAATCACCAAAAACCAACTATAAACATCCTTAAAATCAGTTGAACCTGGTTGCCATCAATGACAATATAAATAACTAATCATGTCATCTTACTCTACCGGTATAGTCATACACCATCATCTCATCTTAATTAGTTATGCCAAACATGCCAACAGATCCTTGTCACTTATTCTACTTTCGACATTGCACTAATATGACATTGTTGTCATAGAGCAGATATATCTTCAATCTCGCACATAGCCCGATAGACATCCCCTTTTTCTACCTTACTAACATGCAACAGTACAAACACTTTCGGTCATATCAGCATCTTGTGATAGCCTCTTCATCTTTTGGGAGTCTTTCTGATTGACATCTAATTGCATACCGGTTCTGCACTTCTTCATTTTCTCACCTTGCATTCTTACTAGTCACATGCTTACTGGTTGGCAACAACCCACTACCAACATATCACTCACTGGTAGTCATACCATTCTGATCTCCAATACTTACTCACCGGTAAACTTCTCAACTTATGTCTCCAACACAAGCCAACACTAACTTGTGTACTAGTGACTCCAATGACCACACAATCTAATTGACATCAATGACAGCTATACCAACAATCTCCCACACTGGTTGCCATGCTATACTAGTTGACATCAATGACAACACAATGCCAATAGAGAAATCTAAAAAACAACAGTTCAATTTGGTATATTCATCAATTCATCAATTTATTTGGTATATATATATATATGTATATGTACATACATACATATATATATGTATATGTACATACATACATATATATATACATACATATATATATACATATATATATACATACATATATATATATACATACATATATATATACATATATATATATACATACATATACATATACATATATCTCTATATATATATACATATACATATATCTCTATATATATATCTATATATATATATCTATATATATATATCTATATATATATATACATATATATATATCTATATATATATGTATATATACGTATACATATACATATATACAAGAAAGACACTTAGTTGACATCAGAAAATAAAAAAAAAAACATATGAGATTTATAACAACACCATCAATTCATTGGAATATTCATCTGAGATATCTGAAAACAATGGAGTTTTGAAAACATTACAAAATATGCAAGTATCTCATTTTATAATCACATCATAGTTATATCGAAACTCAAAATGTTCTCTTCGAAGGGCTCAAAAAATATAATTGATCACAGACTCGATCAATTATCCATATAGGTATTTAATGGAGGAGGTGTCACAAATCCAACCCCAATAGATTGTAGCCTACTAGGGTCTGGGCTAGTAGCGGTGTTTTCTTGGTTGGGAGGAGTTTGTAAGCAACTTTCTATTTGAGAAAGCAATGCTTGGTTTACACCGAAAGTAAGTTGCATGGTGTCTGAGCATCCAGGTGCAGTCCCAACTTGCATAGTATTAATAGCTGCAAAGACTAGGGACAAGAGGTTCATCATTTCCATGAGAATTGGGTTTCGGATGGGTAGAGGTTCTGTGACTATGGCCACATATTTCATCGTCTTTGTACTCTTGGTTGCCTTTTCAGCTACCTTCCTTTCCTTCTCAAGGTTTGCTTCTGCATATTTCTTTGCCTTCTCTTGTCTTTGAATGACCTTCTCTTGGGAATCTTGTAATATTTTGGCCCATTTTTCCACCCTCATAGCCTCCTTTTCTATCGCTTCTACTTCACGTTGTGCCTTCCTCTGTCTCATCTGTTCTTTCTTTCATTCTAGCCTCATCTCTTTTCCTTTCAGCCTCTTTATCTTTTTCCCTTTGAATGTACTCATTAGATGTCAAGATATTTGACTCGCTACTAAGACGTAGCACCCCTTTCCTACCTCCATGTGAAGATTGATTCATTCTTTGCACTAGAAGTCTTAAGAATCTGGTGATTTGCCTTGGCACTTGCTGCCCATCCTCTTGTGTACATGGCACAAACTCAGGTTTGTCTTCACTTATATGAATTTCATCTTCACAATCAACACCATCTTGCTACTCCCAGTTGACTGCATTGGTAAAGTAATGTATCACATCCGCTGGATCAATTTCTGGCTGACTTGGCATGGAAAGGGTTACATCATCATAGTTGGCTGCTTATTGGGTCCAATTTGGTATGACAACTTGTGTTGGCAAAGACATGCCTGCTCATGTACTTTCCAAACCCTCATTTGGCTGGTTGGTTTGTGGGGGAGACCTGGTTTGGTAGTTTGTGGTGTCAAACTTGTACCCTCAACCATTGCTTATGTTCCACTAGGGCATTCTATAAAATCTTGAATCTCTTCCTCATTATAACCAGCCAACCGTAAGAAAGCTTCCACTGCCATATGCTCTGGTTCTTCATCCCTTGAAGTGGCATCATGTTCTATTCCAATAGCTGGTTGTATATCAACTACAACCTCAAATGCCTCACTTGGCCTCATATCGTTCTCTAATGCAGATCGGTTAAGTGGCCAAATCCCTATCGTACAGAAGCCACTGATTATATTAGCCAGTGTCAATGCTTGGGCAAAGGCTTTGCTTGCAAGAGTTGCCAACTCCTCCCTTCCAATTTCAATTTGTGGGTACTTTGACATCCATATACTCCTCTACTATTTGAAATAATTCTTAAAAGGTGAGAATACTAAAACATCAAGTGGCTGTAGTTTGTGGCTTGTATGAGCAGGAAGGGTTACCAAATCTATACCTATTTGCCTTGCTTCTTCAATTGTCTTGAAGGCTACATGACTACCATGACCGTCAAAGATCAGTAGGGCCCTACGTCAGGGTGAAACTCTACCAGGGATTGAACTTTAAAAAATTTCCAACCAATTTAAGAACAACTCGTTTGTCATCCATGCATGTTCTTGGACCGCCATGAGTGCTCCTGGCTCATAGTTTGCAATGTAGTTTTGGATATGCCTCTTAGATTTGAACAAATAAAATTGAGGAATACTGAAATCACATGAACTATGTTGGCAATTTGGATGAATTGATTATGTGTTGCATTGATGTTTGTCATTGATGTCAACACTAGTTGTTTTGTTGTCTGCTGACTTCCGGTAGAGTGGTTGGTCTTTGATGTTGATTTGGAGATTTGTCTCCGGTTTTGGTCCAACTATTGGAATTGGTTTGGATTGGTTATTTATGTGTTCCTAATTTGTATCACATCCAGTTGGTTCAGGGTTTGATGATCTGGATGCTATCATATGTTCTAGTAAGCCTTTTGGTTACCGATAAGGGTTTTACCAGCAATCCTTTGATGAAGATATTTTAATGAATCCGATAAGTGGTATTGATATGGATTATAGAAGGTTATCAGGTTGCTGATGGTTATCATATTTGTGTTCCAGTTGTTCATGGTGTTTCATTTGGCTTATCTTGACCAAATTTGGGTCTGGTGGTTATTCTGTTAGGTTATGGACTGGTTTATGTAGCGTGTTGATTGATGTTCCTGATGCATCACCAGTTGGATTTATTGTTTGGTTTATGTTGTTTCGGTCTTAGGCCGAATTGGTTTATCATTGGTTTGTGGGATTATGTAATGGATCTATTGTATTATCTTTTAGGTGTCCGACCTAATTGTTTAGGTCCCGGGTTGGTATAAATATAATGTAAGATCTCTTTATAGATAAGATATATAAGAGGTAGGAAAAGGTTATGGGATTATCTATGTGCGAATAAAGTTGTAATCATATGCAGAGATTTTGGTCGATCACAGGTGATCGAATTGGGTTTGTAAAAGAGGTTTAATACCTCTGGTATTGAGCTTAACTAGAACTGTAGTCAGGCATAGGAGATGCTATTCTTGTAGTTCATTCATCTTTCCAGATTGTAGTATGGATTTATTTTGTAGTTAGTGAGGCTCCTTTTGTGATGAGTAATGTGCTCTAGGCTATTGGCCTTTTTGCATGTCCAGGCCCCTCTTATTGTAATCACATACTTCCCACAAAAGTATTAACTGACTATGGGTAGGCTTCCCACTGTGGGTTTTCCCTTCATCGGGTTTTCCACGTACAAATCATGGTGTTATGTATTATGGATGGCTGGTAATTGTTCTATGATTTATGTTTATGATTAATTGTTATATCTGCTATTTTGGTATTTGGTTTATGCATTCTGGTAAAAGGTTTTGTGTTTTTAAATTTGTATAATTTGTTGACAATTGATTCACCCCCCTCTCAGTTGTCCACCAGTTATCCTAACAATTGGTATCAGAGCGTGGTCCTCTCTGCAAAATCTTAATTTCTTGAGGAAGATCCTATGACAACTAATAGTTTAACTGCATCTATTTTTCAGAGAGAAACCCCTGAGCTTGATTCGACAAATTATAGGTGTAGGATTTTGCCAAGATCAAGGGCATAATGAAAAGCATAAAAAGAGAGACAATAGAATGACAAGAACAAACTGTATTCTCATCAATATGCAAATGATCAACTGGATTAATCAACAAAATGAATATAGGCCTCCTTATATAGGCAAGGCCATATGGATGTACGAGCACACAATTATGACATGTGGCTCAATGAGAAACAAGGGTAGGTAAGAAATACTAGGGGTAGGTAGGAGAAATAATATAATATTCCACAAGAGGTGGATGACCCACCGAATGTGGAGTGTAACAATAAAACAGGACCACAAAGGTGGAATTTCTCCTACAAGCTCTATCCCTATGTGCACACTTCCCTAAGTGTCTCAAATCCAAACTACGAAGAGATGCATTATCCTAAGTTAACTTAAATAAAGTGTAATAATATCCAAAATGAATATTTATTTACACCAACACCCCCCCTTAAGTGCAACTTAGGGGAATGAAGACTCAAGTCAACAATGCAAGATGGGTCCCGGCTACTAGGCCATGATAGGTACCCATGTACAATATGCAAATGCAAGCAAAACCATGCAATGTAATCTCTCACAAACGGAGAAAAGGAGAAAACCCAGTAGGAAAAAACTCCCCCCCAAAAGAGAGATGAAAGTACAAAAGACTCTCAAAGAAGAAGGACAAAACATCCAAGAGGAAAACGTCCCCCCCCATAAGAGAGGAAGGAGAAGTCAGCTGACCCCCCCTAATGACACATCCCGCACCCCCAAGAGAGCTCGCAACTGCTGGAACTTACTCTCGGTGAAAGGTTTGGTGAATATGTCAGCAACCTGCTCCACTGTAGGACAATACTACAAATCAATGACCTGCTCTTGAATGAGCTCTTGGATATAGTGCATATGAATCTCGATGTGTTTTGTCCACTGGTGCTGGATCGGGTTCTTTGAGATTGCAATAGCACTCTGATTGTCACAATGTAGAATTTTCAGTCATGGAGTGGTGAATCCAAACTCTGTGAGAATCTGCTGGAGCCAAATGGTCTTAGTCGCTATGTTAACAGCACCTCGATACTCATCCTCAGTCGAAGAGAGAGCAATAGCATGTTGCTTCTTGCTCTGTCAACAAATGGGGCCTGAACCAAGGTGAAAACTGTAACCGGAAGTAGACTTACGATCATCACGATCGCCAGCCCAATCAGAGTCTGTGTAACCAACCAAGCAAAGTCCTGTGCCTACTGCATAGTGAATCCCATAGTGATGTGTACCCTGGATGTAATGAAGGATGCATTTGGCCGCTTTCCAATGAAGCTCATTTGGTTCCTGCATGAAGCAGGAAACCATGCCAACTGCAAATGAAATATCAGGGTGTGTATGGGTCAAGTAGATGAGACTACCCACAAGCTGACGATACAAAGTGGCATCAACTAGTGGAGAAGAACACTGAGCCTCAAGCTTGACTCCTGAAAGAAAGGGAGTCAGGGCAGGCTTACAATCAGCCATATGAAAGTGTACAAGTAGATCAACAACATACATGGGCTATGATAGTGTAATCCTGGAAGGTTACTGTGAAATCTCTATCCTGAGAAAGTAGTGCAAAAGACCCAAGTTAGTCATAGTAAATCTGTCATGCAAAATAGATTTGACCTTGCTAATGATGGATGTGGTACTCCCTATAATGAGAGTCATCCTGTCGCAAAATGTAGACATTCGGATCAGAATGACACCTGGTGAACCCTGCTGAGAGAAGAAAGGAATCCATCTTGGCATACCAAGCCCTGGGGGCCTGCTTAAGGCCATAGAGAGATTTCCTTAGTCGGAAAACCAAGGAAGTATCCTGGATGAAACCCTGTGGCTGCTCCATATAAATCTCCTCATCAAGATCACCATGAAGAAAAGCACTCTTCACATCCATCTGATGTACAACCCAACCATGAGCTGCAACAATAGCAAGTGTCAAGCGAATGGAGTTCATCTTGGCTACAGGTGCAAAGGTCTTAGTATAGTCAACACCTGCAACCTAAGAGAAACCTTTCGTAACAAGCCGAGCCTTATACTTATCCACACTACCATCCACTGCAAACTTGGTCTGATAGATCCACTTACATCGAACCATCTTTCTCCCCTTAGGGAGATGTACTAAATCCCATGTGTTGTTCCTCATCAAGGAACTATACTCTTCCTCCATAGCTTGGTCCCACTTAGGAACCCCTGATGCTTCCTGAAATGTCTATGGATCGGAAGCAATAGCAATGAATGCATGTGGAAGATCCTGATGTTGTGATCGAGTTCTCTATGTATCTGAAGGATCCCCAACAAGAGAACTCGCTGACTCAAGTGTCTGTCAAGCCTAACGAGGTCTAGGTGGAGGTGGAGAACGATGCTCCTCAACTACAAGTGGACCCTACGGAGGTGTAACTCTGTGAGTCGGAGTTGAAGGAGTTTCATCATCTGAATCACTAGCATCACTATCCACAATGGAGGAAGGTGGAGGAGGTAGAGAGGCTAAGCTAGGAGAGCTTTCCTCAAAGTGTACACTCCTCTCAATGAACACCTCATGTGTCTCAGGATCCATCAATCTATATGCCTTAACACCCTTAGGATATCCAACAAATATGCAAGGTCGACTTTGTGGTTCTAATGCCTTGCATTTCTGCGGAGGTATGCGAGCCCATGCTGGACACCCAAAGATTTTGAAATGTCTCACAATCAGTTTCCTTCCTGCCCATTCCTCAAAAGAAGTAATACCTTGCAAAGCTTTGTGAGGAACCCGATTCTGGATGTGTGTGGCACAACTGATAGCCTCTGCCCAAAAAGTGGGATCAAGAGAACGTGCATGTATTGTACAGCTAGCCATTTCTTTGAGAGTTCTATTCTTGCGTTCTGCAACTCCATTCTACTGTGGAGTGTAAGCGACAGAATGCTGAAGATCAATCCCCTCAAATGTACAAAAATCCTCAAGTCTTTTGTTCACATATTCCCTTCCATTATCTGTGCGAAGAGTCTTGACCACTTTCCTAGATTGCTTCTCCACATGAGTCTTGAAGTCTTGAAATCTGCCAAATACTTCACTCTTATGAATGAGAAAGTAGACCCAAGTGAAGCGGGAGTAGTCATCAATGAAGGTGAGGACATAGCGGGCCTTGCTAAATGAAGGTGCTGGAAATGGACCTGCTACATCGCTGTGAACAAGTTGAAGAACTTTCAAAGCTCTCCAAGATTTCCCTTTATCAAACTTCTCTTCGGGATGCTTGCCCATGGAACAATCTGAACATACACCCTTTGAAAAACTGATTCGAGGTAGACCTGTGACCATGTCTTTAGTGCTTAGCTGCTGAAGATAGCGGTAGTTGAGGTGACCAAACCGCTCATGCCATAGCTTACTTTCAAAATTTGAATGAGTAAGAAAGGCCCTAGAAGGTGAACTTGGCACAAAGTGGGAGAATGAATAAAGCCTTGAGTTGTCATTGACTTGTCTCACTGCTACCAAGGCATCATCATCAAGTTCCTTTACCACAACTGAATCTAGTGTAAACTCAACCTTTTTCCCATTTCCATAGTGAGTGATTTGGTAGATAGAGAGAAGGTTGGTAGACAAGTTAGGAACATAGAGAACATTCTAAAATGTTCCATCATCCATGTCAATTGAACCTTTCCCTTCAACCTCTACTTGTGTATCATCACCTATGTAAATGTGAGGTACCTTAGATGGCTCCAATGAAGAAAACCGCTCCTTTTTAGAACCCATGTGATATGAGGCACCTGAGTCAAGTATCCACTGCGGTGAAGAACCTGTAGTAGCCACAAATGCTTGCCCTTTTCCCTTAGACTATGAGGAAGATGAAGGAGTTAAATCCTTCTTTGTGTAGGCGGATGGCAAGCTGATGTTGTTTTTCTTGAGAAGATTTGTCAACTCATCAACTTGCTTGGTGTGGCATCGATGCTTTTCATGACCATACTTCTTGCAATATACACAAGTTGGTTTATCCTTCTTAGGTGGTGTCCCCTTCTTGGAAGAGGATGAAAAATCACCTTGTGATGGAGAGGATGATTGTCCTTTTTCCTATGGTGGCTTAGACCTGGATTGCTTCTTCTTCTTGTTGGAATCTTTGCCTTGACTTCCTTGATTCCCTTGATTAGCCACCAAAGCCTTGGACTTTGAAGACTTGAGAAGCCCCATGTTCAACAGCTTAGATTGTTCCAATATCAACATTTCTGTGAAAGCATCAAATGAAGGCATAACATAGGAACTCCTCACTGTCAAATGATGAGTTTGGAAGCTAGACACAAATGCTGCATATTCTGGTGCAACTTGTCCAACAAGTTGAATATCAACTGAGCATCCTTTTTGTCAATTCCACAATCCTTAAGCTTTTCTCTTAGCTCATTTGCTTTGGTGACATAATCTTGGATTGTATCAAAACTCTTGGGATCCAAGTTGGTGAGCTCATTGTCAATCTTATAACCTCTGATTTCATCAACTTGACCATACAATTTTTGAAACATATCCCAAGCATCTTTGATTGTAGTACACTTTTCAATATGAAAGATGAGGTCATCTGATACATACTTGCGCAAAGTTCCAAGAGCCATGCAATTATTAGTGAGCCATTCTAATTGAGCATTAGGATCAGCCTTAGGATCAGGTGGTGCTACTATTGTTCAATCTATGTAATGCATGAGACCCTTTTCCATTAATTTGCTCCATACTTTAATTTTCCATGATGCATAATTATCTGGAGTTAAAGGTGGAAATTTATGAGGACTCATTGCAACAAAAATGAAAGAGCACAAAGAGAGGTACAATCACACAAGACACCCCCCCAAATTCACTCAATCAAAGAACCCCCCCAAAAGTGATGATTTGACACTTTATACTTAGTGCGTATACAATGAGCCACTTGCAAAAAATGGCAAAGTGGGCTTCTGATTTTAATTTTACAACTACCTCAATAAGGCCAAAAGAGACTCAAACTAATAATGCAAGAGATCTAAACTAAGATCCAAGCACTTTACAAGTACCTAATAGGCCAAATAAGACCAATATCTGAAAGTACAACTTCCACTCAAAATATCTGAAATCTGATCATAGATTATGAAAGTAGACAAAAAAACATGCACTGTAAAAAAAACGGCACCTGAAAAGGAGGTCGTATGAGCTCAAACGAGGCCTTTGAAGTTGCAGAATTGGGGATTGGACAGGTACAACAAAGAGAATCCAAAAATTTTGAAAAAACTGTACACAAAAATTAGAAAATAACCACATCACTGCAAAGAGGATGAAATTTTAGCCCATTTTAAAAAAAATTGCACAAAAAAAGGAGCAAAAATGAGCAAGATATGGCCTTTCAAAGTTGAACTGCAAAACTGAAAAGCTCAATGAAGAGGGGGTCAAAAAATTTCAAAAAACTGCTGATGTGGCACTGACATCAGTAGATGATGGGCTTAAATTTGACACGTGTCTGGCCATCACAAAAACTTCATCTCCCCCTGCGTGGCATCCATACCATACAGATAGGCTGATTTGGCACTGTGACTGGGCGATGAGCTGGCGTACAGATGTTGACAGCGGGCCAGTGGCTGCCTGCCACGTGGCGGGCGCGAGTCTGCTGGTTTAAATGACTGCCAGTGCCGGTGGGGTGGTGAGGTGTCGACGGGGCGGCTGTGCGGGCCGCGGCGGGGTGGCTATGGCGAGGCCCGAAGCAGAGCTGGTGGAGCCTGGCGGGGCTGGGAGTAGAGCTGGTGGAGTCGACGGTGGAGGCGGCCTGCGTGGGCGGCGACGGGCAGGTAGTTTGCGCAGGTGGCAGGAGGTGCTGACGTGGAGGCGTGGTTGTGGCGGGAGGCGTCGCCTGGAGCTGTGCCTGAGGGAGGCGCGGTGGCCGCTTGGAGCTGCTGCCGGAAGATGAACCTGCAGACCTGCAGGTTACCGGGGGGGGGGGGGGGGGGGGGGTCTTCGGACCCCCAAAATAATATTTTTTTGAATTTTTTTCTTTTTGAAATTTTTTTTTTTCAAAATTTTGATGAAAATTTTTTCGAATTTTTTTTGCAAATATTTTGTTTTTTTGAATTTTTTTTTCGAAATTCGTACAATAATAGCAAAATTGGCAAAAATTTTTTTCTCACCAAAATAGGCCGACTTTATAACCAAAATTCATGGAAACGACCTTCTGGATGCAATGGCAGGGTCAGATCTGGTCTAGGATGCATCCAAAAGATGCTGCTCCTCAGATCTGCCTCTTGACGTCGCAATAATGTCTCTTCAAGATGAATCAATGAAGCCCCAATGGCTCTGATACCATGTAGGATTTTGCCAAGATCAAGGGTACAATGAAAAGCATAAAAAGAGAGACAATAGAATGACAAGAACAAACTGTATTGTCATCAATATGCAAATGATCAACTGGATTAACCAATACAATGAATATAGGCCTGCTTATATAGGCAAGGCCATATGGATGTACGAGCACACAATTATGACATGTGGCTCAATGAGAAACAAGGGTAGGTAAGAAATACTAGGGTTAGGTAGAAGAAATAATATAATATTCCACAAGAGGTGGATGACCCACCGAATGTGGAGTGTAACAACAAAACAAGACCACAAAAGGTGAAATTTCTCCTACAAACTCTATCCCTATGTGCACACTTCCCTAATTGTCTCAAATCCAAACTATGAAGAGATGCATTATCCTAAGTTAACTTAAGTAAAGTGTAATAATATCCAAAATGAATATTTATTTACACCAAGAATAGGGTATGGAAGATTCAGATGGAAACTCATTTGAGATGTATTGGGAAAGAGATTTGGGAGGTCACGGAGAAAGGCTACACTCCTCATAATCTGACATTTGGCAATCCTCCTCTGACAAATTTGGATAAGGACATTGAGAGTGATTGTAGAAATAGAGAAGCACTCTTAAGCGCACTTTCTGATCAACAAATTATGGGATTAACTGACCAATCATCTATGAAGGCTATATAGGATAAGTTGGAGTCTCTAAATGAAGGTGACCCTAATGTTAAAATTTCTAAACTTGATGGTTACTGGGTATGGTATGAGAAACTAAAGATGGAAGAAGATGAAAGGATTACTACTTTTATGGAAAGAATTAATGAAATTGTTATGGGAATTCAGTGGTGTGGTGGATTTTTGAGTGAAGATGAGATTGTTTCTAAAGTATTGAGAGATTTGCCATTGGCTTACAAGATGAAGGCTACTGCAATTAATGAGTTGAGAACAATGGCTAACATTTCTATTAACAGGGATAATTTTGTTGGAAATTTATCTTCCTTTGAGCTTGAAGAATTTGGTCCTCAAGGAGCTGCAAAGACTGAATCTACTTTTCACACATCTGCATCATCAATCGGCAAGAGTGATTGGAAAGATTTATATGCGAAGGAACTAGAGGAAATGAAGAAAGAAGATGGCGAGTTTGAGCAACTTGAAGCCCTATTTGCTAGAAGAGTACCTAAAGGTCTAGCAGGAAGTAAGTATGAAGGATAATCACCTTTTAAATGTTTTGCATGTAATAAGATAGGTCATTTTGCATCTAGATGTTCTGAAAGGAATTCAAGATTTGAAGAGAAAGCTATAAGATCTTTTAGGCCTAACCATGATTATCGGAACAAGCATAAGTACATGAGAAACAAAGACAAATCATGTTACTATGCGGATGAGGAAGGTGTGACTGATTCTGATGATGAATCGACACAAGATTCAGCTAGTGGATCTAGTAGTGAAAAAGAATGGGTATTTTTTCCTATCAAGGAAGATGCTCTGACACCTATTGTTCAAAATGAGGAAAAGGCCCTTGCTGCTAAAATTGAAGACAAGGATGAATGGGTGATAGACATTGGATGTTCACATCATATGACTGGAGATAAAATGAATTTTTTATCTTTGCAAGAATTTGATGGTGGGCTGGTTAGATTTGGAGATGACAAAGCATGTATGATCAGAGGAAGAGGATCTATATCATTGGGTGGTAAGCATAACACTAATAATGTTTATTATGTTGAAGGTTTAAGGCATAATCTTTTGAGTTTAGGATAGTTGGTGGATAAAGGATCTCAATTACAATTCAAGGATGGAAAATGAAAAATCATTAACAGATCTAGATTGGAGATTGCAACCAGTACACAAACTAAAGATAACATCTTTCATTTAAACTCTGGTGAGAAGACATGTTTGATTGCACAAGTTGATGAGAGTTGGTTATGGCATAAGAGGTTGTGTCATGTGAATTTTGATTACATTGTAAAGATCAGTTCAACTAAGGTTGTTAGAGATATACCTAAGATTGTGAAGCCCTATAATCCACTATGTAAGGAATTTCAAATGGGAAAGAAAGTCAAAACTTCTTTTAAGAGTATACAAGAAAAATCTAATGATGTTCTTGATCTTATTCATACTGATTTGTGTGGGCCTGCTAGAACAAAGAGTTTTCAGGGTGATAGATATTTCATGCTAATCATTGACGACTATTCTAGAATGATGTGGGTTACTTTTCTAAGGGAGAAATCTGAAGCTTTTGAAAATTTTAAGATATTTAAAGCTAAAGTTGAGACAGAGACAGGGTTGGAGATTAAATTCTTAAGGTTAGATCAGGGTGGTGAGTTCACATCTGGTTAATTTAACAGTTATTGTGAGAAGCATGGGATATGCAGACAATTGTTTGCTCCTCAGATACCTTAGCAGAATTGTGTTGTGAAAAGAAAGAACATAACTATCTTGGATGTGGCCATAACTATGATGATGGAAGCTAATTTGCCTCATATCTATTGGAGAGAAGCTGTGAGCATGACGATATAAACATTTAACAAAGTTCATATCAAAGGAGATACCGGTAAGATACCTTATGAGTTATGGTTTGGTCATACACCTATAATTAAGTATGTCAGAATATTTGGTAGTAAATGTTATATCAAAAGAGATGATTCCATTGGAAAGTTTGATCCTAGATGTGATGAAGGGGTATTTCTTGGTTATTCTAATGAAAGAAAAACATATAGATGTTATAAAAAAAGATTGCAGAGAATTGTGGAAAGTGCTAATGTCAAGATGGATGAGTTGTACAAAGGTCAAATCAGAACTTATGAGAGAGAACCAGAAGTGGATATGATCATAACTGAACCGATAGCACCTGTACCGAAATAGAATGTTGAACCAGTTACCCCGACAGTATCAGAAAATTCAATAGTAACTGAAGATTAGAGCAGGCAAATAGAAAGTCAGAAGACTCCTAGGTATGTAAGGTTAAATCATTCAGAAGATCGGATCATTGGAGACAAGAACAAAGGACTAATGACAAGAAGAAGGTTGGCAACTAATGAGGTATGTTTAATTTCTCAAGTTGAACCAGCATTAGTTATTGAAGCTTGTAAATATGAATGTTGGATGAGAGCTATGGAAGAGGAATTAGATCAGATTGAGAAGAACAACACATGGACTTTAGTTCCCTAACCTAAAAATAAGAATGTTATTAGAACTAAATGGGTTTTTAGGAATAAATTGAATGAGGATGGAAAAGTTGTGAGGAATAAGGCTAGGTTGGTATGTAAAGGATATTATCAAATGGAAGGAATTGATTATGATGAGACTTTTGCTTCGGTAGCTAGGATTGAAGCTATGAGATTATTTCTTGCTTATGCTGCCCATAAGAAATACACGGTTTATCAGATGGATGTTAAGTGTGCATTTTTGAATGGAGATCTTGAAGAAGAAGTTTACAATGAGCAACTTGATGGATTTTTACTTTCAGATGACAAAAACATGGTTTGCAGGTTAAGGAAAGCTTTATATGGATTGAAACAAGCCCCTAGAGCTTGGTATGCTAGATTGGACGAATATATTTTGAAGCTTGGTTTTATTAAAGGTAATGCTGATAGTAACTTATATTATAAGATTACCGATGATGACTTATTGATTGTTGAAGTCTTTTTTGATGATATCATTTTTGGAGGTGAGGATAAGATAGGTATGGAATTCTCTAAAAATATGAAGACTGAATTTGAGATATCTATGATTGGGGAGATGAAATTTTTCTTAGGTTTGTATATTACTCACAATAGTAAAGGTATTTTCATCTATCAAACTAATATTTTAGAGAGTTGTTGAAGAAATTTGGTATGGAAAATTCCAAACCGATTGGTACCCCTATAGTTACAAGTGAGAAATTGACAAAGAATGATGCATCCACTCTAATAAATCCTACAAGGTATAAATATATGATTGGAGGTTTTTTATATCTGACTTAGACTAGACCAGATATAATGAATGCAATTTGTATTGTATCAAGATATTAGAGTGATCCTAGAGAGAATCATGAGAGTGCAGTGAAAAGTATTTTTCAGCTATTTGCAATGAACAACTTAGCATGGTTTGTGGTATCCTAAAAATGATGACTTTACACTATGTGCATATATAGATGCTAACTGGGTTGGAGATGTTGATGACCGGAAGAGCACATCCGGTGGAGATTTCTTTCTTGGAAAGAAACTTGTTTCATGGATCAACAAGAAACATGTATGTACTTCTTTATCTACTGTTGAAGCTAAGTATGTTGTTGTTGCTACTAACTGTACACAAGTTCTATGGATGAAGCTAATTTTGAAGGATATAAGGGTGGATTGTAATGAACCAGTAGTTATTCACTGTGATAACTCTACTTCTATTCACATATAAAAGAATCCGGTATTTCATTCTAAGACTAAGTACATTTCTATCAAGTATAATTTTCTGAAGGAGAAGGTGGAAGAAAATAAAGTCAGACTGGTTTATGTGAACACTAAAGAGGAGATTGCAGTTATCTTCACTAAACCTTTGCATAAGGAATCATTTGATTACTTCAGAGACAAATTGGGAGTTTCTACCCCTCCGGTAGAGACTTGAGTGATGCTGACTGGAATCAGTTCGACATGCATTATCAAAACTATCATTCATTCCGGATTGATGTGTTGGTGCTACTACTCAGGGGGAGTAGTCAGCTATGTGGTTCAGAGGTTTTATGACTTTTCTTTGATGTTTATGGGGTGAACTCACAATACTGGTTCCCACTTTTTGACCAACTTTGACACTTAGATGAACATTTTGCAAAAAACCTTCACTTTCCAACACCTATAACTTTTAAACCATTAAGAATGTGAAGATGATGTAAACTAGTGATTTGTAACATCTTTTTTGCAGATTCTAAATATAGTTTTTTCAAATTTTTTTGAATAAAATTTGATTGATTTTTCCATCTCCCTCAAAAGTAGTTTTTAACAGCAAACAACATTTTTAAAGAGTGACGTGCATCCCAAAACGTATCTTTTTTTAAATAAATGATAAAAACTTATCTATTTTAAATTTTGGTTTGTAACATTAATACCCAGGGCATGCAGTTGGTTTGATAGTGATATGTTGAATATTTTTTTATTTTATTAAGTCTCAAAGTCCGACTAATTATAATTTAGCTATAGGTGTACGTTTGAACACATAACTTGTTCTATATATATATCAAAATTTAGTTTTATTTTTTTTGTTAGAAAGAAGACATCAATACCTAGTGCATAGATATTTTTCAATTTTTTTTTGAATTAGTTTACTATTTTTCCTAATGTATTGAACAAAGAAGTTCATGTTCGGTGAAAAACCTACATTCATAAAAAATAAAATAAAAATATATTAATGAAATTAAATATATTAAAACTTATACTATTTGGAAAGCTTATAATAAGGACTAAATCCTTAAGAAAATAAAACTTCTAGATGAATTCATTCGACCCATCAAAAGCTAATCTAAAATTGGTTTTTTATCAACATTTGATAGATGGAAAGGAGACTCCATTGCAAGTATGATTTAGAAGTAGAGAGCTTTTATCCAAGAAATTTTGATCTAAGAGCATTTGATCTAACTCTCTTCAATTAATTACTTCAAATGGGACCTCTTAAAGCTTAAATAATTATATTCTCTAAAAAATGTATGATTTCAACAAAAATCAGGATGTACCAAAAACTGGGAACCAACTTTGTGAGTTCACCCTATGTCATATTTCTGACATTGATGTCAAAGGGGGAGATATATTTATGTGAAAAACATAGCTTAATAGGGATATCATTCATAGGGGGAGTTTGGTCTATTGGTTCATAACTTCATTGTCATATCATTTTGGGGAGATTGTTGGACGTCTTCCTTTGGGGGAGACTTGTTTGGCACTTGGATATTTTTCACATCTAGTTTTTCCATCAATGCCAAAGGGGGAGATTGTTGGAAATTTGGAGGAATTGGTTATGTGTTGCATTGATGTTTGTCATTGATGTCAACACTAGTTATTTTGCTGTTTACTGCCTTCCAGTAGAGTGGTTTGTATTTGATCTTGAGCTGGAGATTTGTCTCCGGTTTTGGTCGGTTGTTGGAATTGGTTTGGATTGGTTATTCATGTATTCTTGATGTGTATCACATTTAGTTGGTTTGGGATTTGATGATCTGGATGCTATCATATATTCTAGTAAGCCTTTTTGTTACCAATAAGGGTTTTACCGACAATGCTTTGATGAAGTTCTTTTGATGAATCCGATAAGTGGTATTGGTGCAGCTTCTAGAAGGTTATCAAGATGTTGATGGTTATCATGTTTGTGTTCCAGTTGTTCATGGTGTTTCATTTGGCTTATGGCGACCTATTTTGGGTCTGGTGGTTATTCTGTTAGGTTATGGACCAGTTTATGTAACATGTTGGTTGATGCTCCCGGTGCATCATTGGTTGGATTTATTGTTTGGTTTATGTTGTTTCGGTCTTAGGATGACTTGGTTTATTATTGGTTTGCAGGATTATGTAATGGATCTATTGTATTATCTTTTAGGTGGCCGACCTAATTATTTAGGTCCCGGGTTGATATAAATATAATGTAAGATCTCTTTGTAGATCATTTATATAGGTGGTAGGAAGAGGTTATGGGATTATCTATGTGAGAATAAAGTTGTAATCATATCAAGAGGTTTTGGTCAATCATAGATAATTGAATTGGGTTTGTAAAAGAGGTTTAATACCTTTGGTATTGAGATTAACCAAAAGTGTAGTCAGGCATAGGAGATCCTATTCTTGTAGTTCATTCATCTTTTGGGGTTGTAGTTTGGATAATTTTGTAGTTAGTGAGGCTCCTTTTGTGATGAGCAGTGCACTCTAGGTTGTTGGCCTTCCTGCATGTGCAAGCCCCTCTTATTGTAATCATATACTTGCTGCATAAGTATTATCTGATTGTGGGTATGTTTCCCACCGTGGTTTTTCCTTTTACTTGGTTTTCCAAATACAAATCATGGTGTTATGTGTTATGGATGGTTGGTAATTGTTCTGTGATTTATGTTAATGCTTAATTGTTATATCTACTATTCCGGTATTTGGTTTATGCATTCTGATAAAAGGTTTTATGTGCTTAAAGTTGTATAATCTGTTGACAACTAATTCACTCCCCCTCTTAGTTGTCCGCCGGTTATCCTAACACACTAACACATGCCAAACCAATAATCCACTCTCTACTCTTGGAAATTAGATGCGGTACACACTGTAGACACCTAAAATTGTCCAGTCTAATTAAATAAATATTTTATTTATTTAATTATCTAAGCCTAATTCTTCTATTAATTAAATAAATCCTTATTTATTTAATTAATTCATTTATCCTCTTCTAGCCTTATTTCTCATTTAAATAAATACATTTATTTATTTAAATTATCCTTTTCCTAAATTAAATAAATATTTTTATTTATTTAATTATCCTACTTCTTCTATTAATTAAATAAATCTTTATTTATTTAATTAATTCATTAACCTTTTCTACCTATGACACATGTCATTCATCTCTTAATTCATACACTACCTACCCCTTTCATTATTTTATTATTTCTTTTACCTACCCTCTAATCATAGCCGACCTCCTTTTACACCTCTCAATCTTAACCCTCCATTTCATATAGTGTCTTCTATATAAGGAGATGCTTCCATCATTATCAAACCCTAATCATCCTAATGAGCTAATGAATTGATCAATTGACTACACTACGATCCTACTTGCAACCACATTCCGTTCTTTGTTGAGCTCTTGTGCATATAAAATCTGAGAGCAAATATATCAAGCAAGATCAATGGAGATAGGAAGAATGAAGATCAAAACCCTATTGGACATGTGATGGTATAATCTTTGTGATTTCATGTGATTTGCATTGTCTTAGGTAATCTTCATATGTTATGGTGGATCTTTGTTGATTGTTAGGCTAGGGTTTTGTGGTTGAATCTATTTAGCCTTTCAATATTGTTGTTATTGTTATCCATTTTCACCATATACATTTTGGCATGCCCGGTGGGACTCTTGTCCCTTTTTGCATTTAACATCTTGTTGCAGATTTTGTATTTTGAAGTTGCAGATCTGACATTTCCGACAATATTTTTGACATTTCCGCATCTGCGAACTTTCGGATCGCATTTTTGATTTTCTGGTGCGTCTGCGACATCTTGGATTGCGTCCGTGTTTCAGACAAAATTTTATTTTGCAGGTTTTTGAAAGGCGCGTTTGTGTTACTGAAACGTGTCTGTGTCGCTTTAATCCACGTCTGCATTTGGGAAGTGCGTCTGTGTTTTTTATCAGAGTCTGTGATTCACAGAACCGCGTCTGTGTCACAGAGGCGCATCTGTGTAGAGGGTAACCGCGTCTGTGTTCACCAGTTTTGAAATTTTGCATTTTTCATTGATTCAATTTTTGGATTTCGCATTTAGGGTTTCAGATCTGGTCTATTTTTGGACTAACATTTTCAGATCTAGCTAACAAAATTGGTGCAACTTGTCTTGGAAGCAAAATCGTTTGGTTGAAGGCCCCTATTTTCACAAAGTCTTTTGGGTTTTAAAAATTTACCTAACTTGTGTGCTTGCAGGAAGGGGTGATTATTTCAAACAACCCAAACTACTAACAAATCTTTGGTGCAGGTCCTTTGCAAGGGTTTTTTTGGATTTTTATTGTGTGCCTTGTTTTCATAGACTAGCAAACACTTCCATTGGTGCACTAAAATTGAATCATTGTCTTTTGTGTCTTGAGCAATAGGCTCTTTTTGTTTAATCTTTAGAGGGCCTCTCTTCCCGTGTGGTCATTAGGACTACTAGTGAGAAGAGGACGACCCAAGTGGAAGCGAGGAAAACCCACCTCATCCGAACCACTATAATCAAATGTATTCATGGTGAAAACTATGAATAACGTGTGCTGATTAGTTCATACCGACACTATGTCTCCCCATAAACCTGCTTGATCAAATTTATTTGATCAGTTGTAGGGCGTAACCCCTACCGGCTGGGAGCCTTCTATATTTACAGAGCTGAAAGTGCCGCATGTATGGCCACACGAGCGGATGCCCTTACTAGCACCATTTTGTTTTAGAGGCCCAAATCCTTCTAGTTGTTGGGGCAGGAGGTCGGACCTCTAGTAGCGGCCCACACACATACGGTTCTTAGTAGAGATACAAAGTTTGCCATGGGGAGTTTTCATGGGGACTGATGCTTGGCTGACTCGAGAAGTGAGTGCCGAGGGTGGAGCCAGTGAGGTCAAGCATCTAAGTATCCGCTCTGAATAGCGTAGCCTCGGGGGTAAAACCTCATGTGGGATCAACAACTATTATCTTGGCCAGCCATAAGAATTGTGCTTGACTTATGTTAAACATTCAAAACATTCAAAACCAAACAGCAAAACATTGTGTCTTCAAGTGTATGCAAAACATTTTTACATCAAACAACACACTTTTCTTGGAGTCATTTTGAGTCTAGACACTAGCAAACATTGGGTCTTCATCAACACTGTGTCCTCTTGTCACGAAAATCAGTCAAGCAGTCAGATTGGGTCACAACAAAATGACTTCACAGATTGGAAAAAAAATTGCACAAATTTTATAGAAACGCGTCTGTGTCTGTTTTAACAGCGTCTGTGTTGTCTAGGCGCGTCTGTGAAGGGCAGAATAACGTCTATGTTTATAACAGCGTCTGTGTGGAATATAAACATGTCTGTGTCGGGTAACCGCGTCTATGAAGTATACAGACGCGTCTGTGTCCAAAATTGAAAAAAAAAAACTGTTACAGTCTAGCAAACATAGACAAGAAAATCTCAGAAGCGCGTCTGTGTTAAACAGAGCAGCGCCTGTGTCGGAAAACCGCAGCTATGAAGTATACAGGCACGTCTGTGTCCAGAATTGAAAAACTGTTACAGTCCAGCAAGCAAATACAGTCAGTTTTGGAAATCTTGAGCTTCCTAGGTCATCTCTCTAAGGTTTCATTTAGCATTCAACCTGTCCTTGGGTCTCACAAAGTCCATCATTGCTTCACACCTTACATTACATTCACATTTGTCTAAACTTGAGTCAAAAGGTCACTTGCTTGTCCTCATCATACTTTGTCAGCACACTAAATACAACAACACTTTGCTAAGTGGTCCCTCATCAAGGTTTCTTACCTTTGGGTCTCATTTGGTCTTACTTAGAGTCAAGGTCAACTTACCTCATCAAGAGAAACTATCCTCTCTTTGGAAGTCACACCTACTCTACTACATACATACTTGGTCTTACACTTTGGACATTGCAAGTACACTTCAGATTCATTTACATTCCATTCAACTCTTGGTCTTCCATACTCTTTCTATTTTTCATCTAGTCTCACACATCTTGGTCAATACCTAGTTCATGGTTGAAACCCGTCTTCAAAAATCTAGGAGAGAAACTAAAGAGGCTCAAGAGTCTGCAAACATGAGTTCTTATGAGTATGACAATGAGATCTTTTTCAATTCTGATCATACTACATTACCTGACATGGATGTCTATAGAAACATTCCAAATGTTGAGAACATGGACACTATAAACAACAATGCTACACAAAATGACAATGTGGACAACTTTTCAGTACATTCAACAGATGTGGAAGAATCCATCATGAATCCCCATTTCAATCGATTGGTTGAGGAAATAATGAGGAGGGATAGACAATACTTCTTACAAATGATGGCACAAAGTGGAGCGAAGATACCTCATGATTTTGACATGTCTCAAATAATGGAACATAGACCTTTGCAACAACCTCACTCCAATATGGATCAAAGGAGACCTAATAGTGGAGGAAATAGAGGACCACATATGGTACCTGAATCACCATCAGCTTTGCTTCAAAAACCAGAGGTCCCACATACACATGGTCAAACATATGATACTCACCTTCGTAGACCATTATGGAAGTCTTATGGAGAAAAATATGCTCAATTACATACCAATGCTAAGGATCAACCACCAAAGCAATGGGATATTCCAAGGCATGCTCAAAATTTGGACACAAGGAAACCTCATGTCAAATTTGGGGGCAACACAATAGAACATGACATGCCTGTAGAATATGGTATACATGCACAAAATAGATATGGTGTTCCTCAACATGAATCCATACCAAGTGGTCCATATATGCAACATCATTATAGACCTCCTCCATATGAACATGTGTATGATCAATATCATCCATATATGCAACATGCACCTCCTCCAATGGGTACGTCAAACATAGGATATGGTCCAAGAAGTCGATCTCCACCTAAAAGCAATTTGGAGCAACAAATCAGGGACTTACAAAAGAAAATGGAGGACATAAATACACCGAAGCCCACATACACAATGAGTGACATATGTCCTTATCCATTTGACAAGAGCATTCCAATGCCTCCTTTTCCTACACACTTTGTGACACCTAAATTTGACAAGTATAGAGGAAAAGGGGATCCTAAGGCGCACATAAGACAATTTTTCACAGCCTGCATTGAGGTAGCAGCAGAAGAGACATATTTGATGAGATTATTCCCACAAAGCTTAGGTGATCAAGCTATGGAATGGTTCTCCCAACTTCCACCTGGTATTAAGTCATGGGGTGACCTAGCAGAGGCATTTATTCAACATTTCTCCTACAACATAGAGATAGACATATCAGTCACTACTTTGTGCAATACTAATCAAAAAGAGGGAGAATCTTTTGCATCATTTTTACAAAGATGGAGAAATCTAGCCAACAGATGCTCTTGTGAGATTCCACAAAAACAAATGGTAGAGATGTTCACCCAAAATGTTAACAAAGAGATTGGTTATGACTTAAGGAAAGCTTGTTTGTCCACCTTCAAGGACGTCATTGAAAAAGGATTAGCGACAGAAAAGGTCCTAATTGAACAAGGAGTCATTAAAATATTCAAGGAAAACAAAGATTACTTTAAAGGAAAAGACAAGCCAAGATTTTGGAATAAAAACAAGAACACAGTCAATGATGGTGTTGTCGATGCCAACACAGTGTGACCCAAAGTCATCTTTTCAGGATCAAGTTCTACAAACAATCAAGTGAATACTCAAACAACTTCCAGGTCACGAAGGAAGTACACTCCTTTGGGAGAACAACTTGAGTTAGTTTTCAAGAAGTTAGTGGCAAACAAGGTGATCACAATTCCAGATTTCCTGCCATATGAACCAAAGGTTAAACCAAATTGGTCGAATGATGATGAGTATTGTGAATTTCATAAGAGCAAGGGTCATAAGATAGGAAATTGTCATCGACTGAAGAACATCATACAGGATCTCATTGATAGAGGTGACATTGAGATTGAGGGACATTCGTCTAATCAAGAACATGAGATGTTTAAGGAACCATTCCCAAAACATGACAAGGGAAAAGCTAAAGCCACAGAGGATCAAACCAACTATACCAGAGCATCTTACAATTATGATTCAACTATTAATCACATTTCAATGGACAATTATGTCTCTACCATTATCATTAAGGACAAAGCGTCTGAGAATTCTACCTAGAGACCCAAGATTGTCTTAAAAGGTGTTGGATCTTCTTCCGAACCTACCTCTGAATGTCATGTTACAACTCGTCGAGGAAAAATCACTTTGCAAGGTGCTCCAACTAAAAACACAACTTCTTCATCAACCAAACCTAAGTATGACCTTGTAGAACAGTTAGGGAAGACACCCACGCTCATTTCAATCCTTGAACTATTACGCATATCTCCTGCACATAAAGCCATTCTTGACAAAATCTTGAGAGATACTGCTGTTCCTACTGATCTAAACGTGGACCAGTTTCAAGCCATGGTGGGATACCTTTCCATTCCACATTCACTTACATTCACGGAAGCTAATGACGCCTTTGTAAGTCAGCCGCATAATGCACCCTTACACATTGAAGCCTTCATACACAAACATCAAATAAAACAAGTCCTGATAGATGGAGGAGCAGGTCTGAACATTTGCACATTAAGCACTATCACACAATTGGGATATTCTGATAAAGCTGTGAATTCTACAAACAAGATCACCATTAAGGCATATGATGATGAAGAGCATTCATCCAAGGGTACAGTCATTTTGCCTCTCAGAGTTGGGCCAGTTACAAAGGATGTGGTCTGTCAAGTCCTGGATTTAAATCTCACTTATAACATATTGCTAGGACGTCCTTGGATTCATGAAATGAGGGCAGTCCCATGTACATATCACCAATGCATTAAGTTTCCTCATAATGGAGTGGAAGTAATAGTTAATGGCGATCCTAATCCATTCATATATTGCAATAACCTGAAATCAAAGACTGAGACCATCATTCCTAGTAATCGGGAGGCTATTCCTTCATCGACATACATTGATCATGAGTCATTAAAACCTTTGACATCCAAACAAGGTGAGCTTAGAGGCAAGTTTCAGGACAAAGGCATGGGGGAATATACTTTCAATCAGACCATGTACTTAAGACAAGTCATGAGTTCCCCAAAAGAATATGAAAGACCACATCCTAACAATCAAATCTCCATCATGACGCTCAAATGGGACCCTACTACCTTTCAAAGATGGGGTGAACTAGAAGAGGAAGGTTTATACCAAATGCTTTTCAGAGATAATGAAAAGGAAACACAAGATCATGTCAATCTACCATGTGAGAAATATGGCAAAGGCTTCAAAATTCTACAAAAATTTGGGTATGATGGAAAAAGCCCTCTGGGTTTACGAAAGGAAGGCATCATTAAACCTTTGCAACCTGAATTGACTCTCAAGAAGGAACGCTCGAAAGGACTTGGTTTCTTAACTTCCAAGGTCCACACCCAAAGGATAGAAGAAGCCTTACAAATCAAAGTTGCCAAAATTCAACAAGAGAATTGCTATTCCACAGATTCCAACGAATGGGAATGGGGTTCCGACAAGTCTGCCAGTGACTACGAGCTCACCGAGACATTCAGAGAGCCAGGTGAACCCATAGAAGAGGAGGAGTTTTATAACAAATTCAGAGTTGGTCAAGAAACAACCCATGAGGAGTCTACACAGTCCTTGTCTCAAGGTTCTAGGTTGAAATCACATAGGATGAGAACACCTGTCCCAGAATGCGCTACTAGTGAGGATAATTTGGATTCGCTCGTGATCAAGACTGATGAGGAGAGTGCCATCAATGACCTCGATAATTAACTTGACATACCCGAATATAACCACATCTTCACTCTTAGTCCCGCTAACTTTGAAGGCATTAACAGCCTTCCCCTTGTTCACCACCAACTCATTGACTGGGATCATGAAGGACCTGCACAGTTGGATACATTTCAAAACGATGAAGCTTTTATTGACTATCTAGGCATATGAGAGGATCTTCCCCCTGGAGACCATAAAGTGGGATACACTATAGAACTCAATAGCGTGGCATATTTTGGTGAGGGTGTCGGACCTTCCAGTCGCAAAAATGTGAAAATCAGAACAAATCAAGGGTCTTACGGCGAAAACCACATTGTGGCGCTATCTAACCCCAAAAAAGTAAAAAGAAAGGACATATCTGAGGGTGAAAACCTCTCTGAGGCACCCGAAGATGGAAGGCTCGACATTCTCCCATCATCATATGAGGAAAAATCATCCATGTTGGTAGAGGAGACTATCAAAACAAACATCGGTATAGAAGAGGTTCCACACAACATATTCCTAGCTCAATCATTGATAGAGTCTGAAAGGTCAAAATTCATAAGTTTCTTCAAAAAGAGACAAATCAACTTCGCCTGGTCATATGCTGATATGCCTGGATTGGATCCGGATTTGGTAATGCATCATCTGACGGTCAAACCGGGGGCAAAACCAGTAAAACAGAAATTAAGAAAAATGCATCCACGAGTGGCATTACTAGTCAAAGCAGAACTTGAGAAATTACTCGATGTCGGATTCATACGTCCAATTGATTATCCTGAATGGATCTCTAACTTGGTACCTGTCAGTAAACCAGATCGCAGCATCAGAATTTGCACAGATTTCAGAGACATCAACAAAGCTTGTCCAAAGGATGACTTCCCATTACCAAACATTGACTTGATTGTTGATCTCACAGCAGGCCATGAAATGCTATCATTAATGGATGGATTCTCTGGCTATAATCAGATAAGAATTGAACCCGAGGATCAACATAAAACAACATTTACTTGTCCGTGGGGAACTTTCTGCTAGAATGTCATGCCTTTCGGGCTAAAGAATGCAGGTGCTACATATCAAAGAGCCATGACTACTATCTTTCATGATCTCATGCATGTAACTATGGAAGATTATGTTGACGATCTCTTGGTCAAATCAATAGACAGAAATACACATTTGGATATACTTTCAGTTGCTTTTGATCAGTTGGAAAAGTACAAAGTAAGATTAAACCCTAAGAAATGTGTCTTTGGAGTAACCTCCGGGAAGCTCCTAGGATTCATTGTATCCAAAAGAGGAATTGAAGTAGATCCAGCAAAAGTCAAAGCTATCTTGGAAATGCAACCACCAAGAAATATCAGTCAACTTCGATCCTTACAAGGCAGACTCCAGTCCATCCGAAGATTCATAGCACAACTGGCAGATAAGTGTAATCCTTTTCAGCACCTGTTACATAAAAACATCAAATTCAAATGGGATGACAACTGTCAACAGGCTTTCCAGACGCTCAAAGATTATCTTCTAAATCCGCCAGTTCTGATGCCACCAGTTCTAGATCAACCACTGCTACTATACATATCAGCTACTCCAACAGCACTGGGGGCACTCTTAACGCAACAAATCGCTGAAGGCAAGGAAAAAGCAGTATACTATATCAGTTGCACATTGGTGGGATACGAGCTAAACTACACACCAATTGAGCGCGCATGTCTTTCTATGGTCTTTGCTTCACAGAAATTACGACATTACATGCTTACTCATAAGACAAAGTTAGTTGCAAGGATAGATCTGTTGAAATACCTTCTCAATAAGGCAACGCTTACTGGGCGACTGGCCAAATGGGTAATGATACTGAGTGAATTCGACATCGAGTATGTGGACAAAAAAACAATAAAAGGACAAGCCATCGCAGATCAATTAGCAGATGCTCCCATGATAGATGATGTTCCTTTAAGTTCAGAATTTCTAGATGAATCCATTTTGACAATGTCACATGCAAAGCCATGACAACTGTACTTCGATGGCTCATACACACAACATGGGGCAGGAGCTGGCATCCTCTTTATAACTCCTCAAGGGGATTCTATACCAAAATCATACCACTTATCATTTCCTTGCACTAACAATATAGCGGAATATGAGGCATTAACAACAGGATTACGAATTGCAGTTCAATGGAAGATCCAGGAACTTCGTGTTTTTGGGGACTCCCAACTTGTCATCCATCAAGCAACTGATGATTACCAGACAAAAGATGAAAAGTTAATGCCTTACAAACAAATGGTGAATGATCTGAAACAATACTTCACAAGGATAGATTTTGAGCACATACCAAGAGAGCAGAATCACGCCGCAGATGCCATGGCTACAATTGCTTCATTGATCGATTTACCTCCAAATGAGACCCGCTATGAGTTCTTGGTGGATAACCTTTTGGTTCCTTCATATGAGATCACTCCTATTTAAATGATATGTGTTGTTGGTCCTGAATCCCAGTTATATGGTTCCATCTTCACATACCTTCGCGACAATACTTTACCTCCTGATCTATCAAATAACCAACGCCGCACCTTCATTCGCCAATCCTCTCGATATGTCATTTTAGCTGATATCCTATACCAGTGAGGTATAGATGGCACTCTTCTTAGATGTCAAGAAAGCGACGAAGCTTAGATTGCGTTACGTGAAGTGCATGAAGGGATATGTGGTCCACATGCTAGTGGTCCTACCTTGGCCAAGAAACTCATTAGGACTGGATATTACTAGCCCAATATGGAGAAAGACTCATATCAGTTTGTCAAGAAATGTAAGCAATGTCAAATTCATGGAGACCTCATACATGCGCCAGCACAGGAACTTCAACCACTTGTGTCTCCTTGGCCCTTTTGTCAATGGGGACTCGATCTCATAGGCAAGATTCACCCTCCTTCTTCCAATGGTCATAAATTCATTATCACTGCCACAGAGTATTTTACAAAATGGATTGAAGTCGTGCCTCTCGCACAAGTCACTGGAAAATAGATTGCTACATTCATCCTTAATTATATCATTTGCCGATACGGTATTCCGGTTTCCATTATCACTGATAATGGGCATCCCTTAAAAAATCAGGATGTTCGTGAACTCTGTGACCGCTTCCATATCTCTCATCGTTTCTCCACACCATATTACCCCCAAGGTAATGGCCAAGTTGAGGCGTCTAACAAAACAATCCTTAAAATCTTAAAGAAGACAGTCGACGATGCTTGTCGTAATTGGCATATTCAACTTAATCCTGCACTTTGGGCCTACCGCACAAGCGTCCGTACACCTACAAGAGCTACACCCTATTCACTAGTCTATGGTTCTGAAGCCATCTTGCCTATCGAGGTCGAGTTACCCTCTTTACGGGTCTCTTTGCAAAACATCATCACTGATGAAGATTACAGAGTCTCTCGCTTACAAGAACTAGAACTGCTAGATGAACAGAGACAAACTTCTTTTAATCATCTCAAGGCTTACCAACAACGAATGAGTCTCAGCTACAATCACAAAGTCAAGCCTCGCACATATGAGGTAGGTGACTTGGTTCTTCGAGAAAACCCCAAGAATCAGCAAGACAGAGAGAAGAAGGGCAAGGTTGAACCAAACTGGCTTGGTCCTTACATCATCACAGCAGTATATGGCTCTGGGGCATATCAACTCTCAACTATAGAAGGTGAACCTTTGGAGGATCCTATCAACAGCATGCACCTTCGCAGGTTCTACACATAGCTCTTCGGAATATCCTAATTCGAAAATACAAAAAAAAAAAAAAAAAATTCAAAAATACAAAAAAAATAAAATTATAAAACAAAAAAAATCGTTACTTGGTGAAAACCTGGCAAACAGGCGCCTTGTGACACAAAAAACATTGAAAAAATAAAAAAAAAGTAAAGAGAAATAATTTCGTCCAACGGTGAAAACCACTTTGGTGGCGCCCTGGGCAAGTACCATGGTGAAAATTGGGTCACCAGCGCCATGCGTAGAGACATTGCTCCTCCCTCCTTCAGGATTCTCTTTCATCATTTCACTTTACACACACTCACAACCTATTCGTTCATAATAAACATTCCTTTTCATCCCTTTCCATCCATAATAAATCAGATCCTATCTGTGGCTAAGGTAAAATCCTACGTCTAGTGATGGGTGTGGAACTGAGAACATCACATGTTTCGAGGAGTACAGTTTCTTCCAGCTTTCTTTAGTCTATCCACGCACAATCCGCAATAAAGCAACACTTGCATCACAAATCCACAATAAAGTTTCGTCTTCTCCGCAATAAAGTATCAGTTTCATGGATTCAGTCAGTTTCAGATGAGACAGCAACAACAATGGGCTTCAAGAAATCAAATCTTTCAATAGACTCAGACAACATATGGTTCAGTGCTATCTATCCTTTTTGTGAAAGTGAACATTGTGACCACAATCAAATAAGACTTATACAAGTGACAAGAGACACTAAAACTTGAAGACTACAGTGGATGTTGCTGTCGAGTCTTGGTTTTCTTTTGATTTCATCTTTTTTGGTGACATGTCTTTTAGCTTTTCCGGGATGTCTTTGACTAGAGATTCTATCTCCAGGATGTCTTTGACTAGAAAGGCGAGGATGGGGTATCGTCACCCATTTTCTTTTGCTGTCTGTGGATTGTCTCTTAGTAATGCTATGACTTGTCCAAGGATATGAGGACACTGTGAGTCTAGTATGAATTGGGGCATTCCTTGTTTGTGACTGTCTTATCTCCATGCAAACAGGTACAATGACTTTCTGGGTCGAACATATGCCTCGATTGTCATAACCTATTTTGCCATAATAAAGCTCAATGATGATAACGCACAAGAAGCTCTTTCACTTTCATATCTTCTGTCTTTCATCCCCCCTTTTTTGATTGACTTCCATCATCCTTCTCGAGTCCGCGTAGCCTGCTATCACATGACTGAGTATAATGACACACCAAAAACATTTGCATTTCATGTAGCTGCACCTACATTACCACATATAAGCATTTCATACATACATATAGATATCACAACTGCATCACATCCTGCACACAACACCCGTTAGCACAATTTACATTTGCATTATCATATTCATCTGCATTACTTACATTCACATTTGCATCATGCATACACATATAAAACATAAACGAACAAAAATAAAATAAAATATTGCATTGCATCATATACATATTTGCATCCATATCATAAGCATCACATAAGAACATCTCATCACATAGGTACACATGCATATAGCTGCCGCAAAGATAAATTATCTCATATATATATATAAAGTGTCATGATACAATGATGTCAAAATCATATGGCTACAATCACCCGCAAGTGTCTACATCATTATACAAAATGGTACAAAACTGATACAGAGGAACTCATTGATCACTCCTGCCAACACTATTGGTAGTGCTAATCCTATCCATGTCATGGTATCCCATGCCACGTGTTCCACCCTCATCTCCAGCCTTGGATCCTAGAACACTCGTCTAAGGGCATCCCTGTCTCCGTCTCGATCGTACGGAATCAGCTCCCCATCAATCGGTATCTGCATAATCCTATATACATCCTCCAGGGTGACTGTCATCTCACCCATCGACAGATGAAACGTGGATGTCTCAAAGTGCCATCTCTCAGCTAGCACAGTCAGCAAACCCATGTTTGCCCGAAACTCAGGCACATACAGCACATGTCTCAAACCCATCTCCTCGATGGCAGCTCTGTCCTCGAGCGACAACTCAGGTCACAACCTTTGCGTCGACGGGAATCTCTCCCGTGACTCTAGCATCGACAAATACTCCTACAGTCAAACAACTCAATCATGTCAGTTATAGTGGCATTCACTGTTTATCACAAAATGCTACTTTTTATCTAAATGCATATGGATATTTATCTTAGTGGTACTCACTGTTCATCACAAAGTACTACGTGTGTGACACTCCTTGTTCATCACAAAGTGTTACTCACATTTGCACTCCCTATTCATCACAAAGTGCTGCTCATATTTCAGTACTCCCTGTTCATCACAAAGTACTCTATCTTGGTACTCACTATTCATCACAAAGTGCCTTGATCTATCCTAGTCTTCCTAGAGGACCTGCTTGAGTGTATCCCCTCAACAGCTTATCCAATCGACAGCGTATGTTCATCACATAATTGCCGATTTGACCTAGAAGATGCAAATTCATACTTTTCAAACGCAAACGCGCTTACATGACATAAACGTGCTCAAAAATTGCACAGACGCGCCTGAAAAACACAGACGCGCCTGCCTGACACAGACGTGCCTATGCTCTGCATAGACGTGCCTATTTGACATAGACGTGCCTTTTTGGCACAAACGCGCCTGAACAGCACAGACGCGGCCGCATTTGACACAGACATGGGTCCAAACATAGACGCACCTGGAACAAACACAGACGCGCCTATCCAGCACAGACGCGCCTGGCACCAACACAGACGCGCCTAAACATTTTTTTGACACTTTTTGGACCCTAGTCTAAGCGCATTTATTACCCTATTCGACATGCATTAATGACAAAATTAAATGCGTCAAAGTACAAGGAGGTTTGGTGGTACTTACTGGCTCTCCTGCCTCTACTAGCCTCTGGAATCGGCGAACGCGATCAAATCTGTGAGTGAAAGCCATCGCTGCTGACTGCTCCTGCTCTATTTTCGCTCTGCAATATGCTCTTGTGGATGCATGGATGACAATGAGGATGCATTTTCCCCCGTGGTCTATCTTCTAGCCTACCCTAGCCCGTGCCTTCATTTCCCGAGTCAGTCTTTGTTATCCCGTGACTTTGTCACTTTATCCGGTTAGTCCATTCTAGCCTTTCTTTTTTTATCGAGAGATTGTCTGCAATCTTTTCAGACATTTTCATCCAATCTCTCGAGGGGGCATATCATTCCCATTCTGGGGCAATTCTGTATCAGTTCATCTTATCTTCTTTGAAACAACGTGACAAGCCACATTGTCTCAAAGAGGGGCAAAATGTAGACACCTAAAATTGTCCAGTCTGATTAAATAAATATTTTATTTATTTAATTATCTAAGCCTAATTCTTCTATTAATTAAATAAATCCTTATTTATTTAATTAATTCATTTATCCTCTTCTAGCCTTATTTCTCATTTAAATAAATACATTTATTTATTTAAATTATCCTTTTCCTAAATTAAATAAATATTTTTATTTATTTAATTATCCTACTTCTTCTATTAATTAAATAAATCTTTATTTATTTAATTAATTCATTAACCTTTTCTACCTATGACACATGTCATTCATCTCTTAATTCATACACTACCTACCCCTTTCATTATTTTATTATTTCCTTTACCTACCCTCTAATCATAGCCGACCTCCTTTTACACCTCTCAATCTTAACCCTCCATTTCATATAGTGTCTTCTATATAAGGAGATGCTTCCATCATTATCAAACCCTAATCATCCTAATGAGCTAATGACTTGATCAATTGACTACACTACGATCCTACTTGCAACCACATTCCGTTCTTTGTTGAGCTCTTGTGCATATAAAATCTGAGAGCAAATATATCAAGCAAGATCAATGGAGATAGGAAGAATGGAGATCAAAACCCTATTGGACATGTGATGGTATAATCTTTGTGATTTCATGTGATTTGCATTGTCTTAGGTAATCTTCATATGTTATGGTGGATATTTGTTGATTTTTAGGCTAGGGTTTTGTGGTTGAATCTATTTAGCCTTTCAATATTGTTGTTATTGTTATCCATTTTCACCATATACACACACCTCTGGCCGAATTTGGCTATCACTCTCATTCCACAATTCCTCTTGATGATATGATGAATCAATAAGGACCCAGACAACTACTAAGAGTGGGGGGGGTGAATCAAAAGATAGAAAATTGACTATACTTTCACCTAACTCTAAACACAACTCACAAATCAATCACTGAACTAACTGGTTCAAACACTAAGTAATAAACTGCAACTGCATTGTCAAGTTAACCGGTTGACTAGCATATAAAAATAATAGTATAACAAATCTGAAACTCTCAAACCATTTAACCAAAACATCACACCTCATTACTAACAATAGTAAAAGCACATTTGAGATTATTACCGATCATCTTAACATAACTAAGTGGATTTATCAGTTAAGCAAATTAACCATATAAAAAATATAACCACAAAAACCATTCACCACTTGACATAATGATTTTTGATGTGGAAACCCAAATGGGAAAAACCACGATGGGGATGAATACCCACAAGTATTTTGAAGTCTTCTGAAGTTCACCCTATTAGGAGCCAAGCCTATTAAAGCTTTACAAAATGTCCTGTTAGGAATAGATCCTGTTAGGGACCCCCCGGTTAAGGGATTGACTATAATGCCCTGTTAGAAGCAATACCCTATTAGGAGTAACCTCGGTAGAGGATTTTAAATCCAAGCTAATGGATCACCTAGTTAGAGGATTTAGATAGAACTAAGCCTATTAAAGTTTACTCGGTTAAGGGATTTAACTGTTGTAATTGTTAGAGAACAACATGGTTTTGCTGATCTGGTAAATAGCACTACTCTACTTGATTAGATCCTTTTCATGCTCCTATCTACCTTCACACAAACTATAGATACTCCTTCTGGTTCGACAATAAATCACACTGACACTTAACCAAAATTGCCAACACTACTACAAAACAACTCATTGACCTTATAAGCAAAACAATAGGCCGTAACACATCACAAACCTAAGATCTCATAGAGATTACAAAGAAATCAGTTCAAGTATGATTGTTAGATCACATAGCAATCATTGCACATTGTACAAGACAACCTCAACCGCTCCTTGATCACTAATCATCAATTCCTGTAACTCATCACATGGTTTCTACTTCGTGCTATGCATTTCTCTCATTCCCAAGATAAAACTGTTATCTCTATGCGCAAAAAACCACTTGAAACTCATCACATGCAACATGCATACGTGAGACAATCATCACCGATCACCATTTGATCATAAATCTCCCCCTTTGGCATTGATGTCAATACAAATATCGATACCCTTGATTGTGATGATTGAGAGTAATGCACATACACAGGTATAGGAATCCTGGTTTACATTTTACCATGTACTCTCCTTCAACTGAGTCTCCATGTCTTTAGCTGGTAAATAGCTACAGTTCATCTCTCTATCAATCATACAATTATTCTCCCCCTTTGACAACAATGCCAAAGTGAAAGTAAAACATGCAGTGTCATACTTCGCTGTTCTACAACAAGCTGCTCCCCCTGTGGAGTAGCTTCACTCTACACCAATCTTGCTTCAAGATCTTCAATTATCTCTAGGACTGATGTCTTCCACATCTATTCAACTGACCTCATGTAGGGGCACAACCCCTAGCTGACTTATAAGATACTCAAAAGTAGTCTTAGGTAGAGGTTTAGTAAAGATATCCGCTAGCTGCTCCTTAGTAGATACATGCTCCAGTAACACATCTTTACTTTGCACTTTTTCCCTCAAGAAATAATAGTTCAGATCAATATGCTTGGTTCTAGCATGCAACACCGGGTTCTTTGAAATATTTATTACACTGGTGTTATCACAAAAATTCTTTACTGGTTATGTGATCTTCAAATTGAATCCTTCCAGAATGTGTTTCATCCAAATTGCTTGGGTACAATTCATATACACTGCAACATATTCAACTTCAGCAGTAGACTGTGATATATAGCTCTGCTTCTTGCTTCTCCAAGATACAAGTATTCCTCCAAGAAAGAATGCACCTCTGGTTGTGCTCTTCCTATCATCAACATTTTTTGCCCAATTTGCATCTGTATAAACCTTCAAATCAAAGTTACCTGCATATGGATACCATAATCCATAATCAATAGTACCTTTCAAATATTTGAATATCCTTTTAGTTGCAATCATGTGTGTCTCCTTTGGGTTCTTCTGAAATCTAGCAACTAATCCAATTGCATGAGCAATATCCGGTTTGTTGTGAACAACATAATGTAATTTGCCTATCATAGAGCTGTACTCCTTTTCATCAACGGATGTGGCATCATCCTCCTTAGACAGTTTACAACTTGTAACCATTGGTGCCCAAACTAGTTTACAGTCTCCCATTCCAAATGTCTTCAATACCTCTTTCATATATTTGGACTGTGTGATAAAGATACCAATCTCCATCTGTTGAATTTGCAAACCTATGAAGAATTTTATCTCTCCTACCAGAGACATTTTGAATTCACTTTTCATCTCATTTGAAAAGTCATCGCTCATGTCATCATTACCTCCAAAAATGATATCATCCACAAACACTTCACTAACCAGTATCTTATCTCCTTCAGTCTTGAGATATATATTGTTGTCTTCACTGTTTCTCTGAAAACCTATCTTCATCAGGTGTGAATGTAGTCTTTCATACCATTCTCTTGGTGCTTGCTTCAAACTATATAGTGCCTTGTGTAGTTTACACACCATATCTTTTGCATCACTCAAAACATAACCATCTGGTTGTTCAGTATATATTTCCTCTTCCGGTATTCCATTTAGAAATGTTGACTTCACATCCATCTAATATAATTTGAATCCCCTATATGCTGCAAATGCAAGTAGAGTCCTAACACCTTCCAATCTCGAAATTAGTGCAAATGTCTCGCCATAGTCTTCTCCTTCTTCCTATGCATAACCTTTGCATACCAATCTTGCTTTGTTTCTTACTACTAATCCATCTTCATTCAGTTTATCTCTGAATACCCATTTAGTATCTATTACATTTTTGTTCACTGGTCTGGGTACTAGGGTCTATGTATTGTTCTTTTCAATCTGGTCAAGCTCCTCTTCTATAGCCTTGATCCAGTGATCATTTTCAAAGGATTCCTTCGTTGTTCTAGGCTCAGTAGTGGAGATCATGCAAAATTTCTCTCTAATTATTCTTCTAGTTAACACTCCAACATCTTTATCTCCAATAATTTGATCAGGATTATGATTGAGTCTCACATACCTTGGAATGACATGATCTTTATCTTCAGGTTCTTCTTCCTCACTATCTTCATCTTCTGTAGAATCTACCTATTTCGGTTGAACTAGTACTACAACATTCACTTCACCAACTTTCGGCTTCACCGGACCTGGTTCCAAAATTAGAATGTAAGGTTCATCTTCCTTCTTCTCCTCACTAGTTTCTTCTGAAACTTCAGGACACTCATCCACTCAGACATCAACAATTTCAATGATTCTCTTTGTCCGGTTGTTGTAATATTTGTAGGCTTTACTCTTGGTGGAGTAACCAAGAAATATGCCTTCATCACTGTTAGCATCAAACTTACCAACATAGTTACCTCTCTTGATAAAACATTTACTGCCAAAAATCTTAAAATAACTGACATTAGGTGATCTACCATACCAGTATTCATAAGGAGTTTTATCCTTACCTCTTTTAACCAATTTCCAGTTCATAGTGTAGACACTTGTGCTGATAGCTTCTCTCCAGAAAGTTCTTGCTACACCTCCTTGTATTAGCATAGTTCTAGCAGCTTCAACAATTGACTGATTGTTCCTCTCTGCAATACCATTCTATTGTGGTGTCCTAGGTGGAGAAAGCTGCCTCTTAATTCCATTGTCTTCACAATATCTAGTGAATTCCTCTGAAGTAAATTAACCTCCATGATCAGTTCTCAAACACTTTATCTTCTTACCACTTTCCTTTTCAGCTAAGGCCCTGAATGCCTTAAACTTACTAAAGGCTTTTGTTTTGTCCTTCAAGAATGTGACCCACATCATTCTTGAGCAATCATTAGTGAAGATCATAAAATATCTATCACCTTGAATACTTCAAGTCCTTATTGGTCCACAAAGGTCTGTATGAACCAAATCTAGAAAATGTTCTGCTGAGAAAGATTTGCTCTTAAAAGTTGAGGATGTCATCTTCCCTAATTGACATTCCTTACACAGAGCATTCACCGGTTTTTCCAACTGAGGCAAACCTCTTACTGACCTGGAATTACTGTCTTTGACAATTTTTTCAAAATTTATATGACAAAATCTCCGATGCCAAAGCCAACTATCATCTACTTTAGCAATTAAACAGTTGTTGACTTTAGGATTTAGGTGAAATAGGTTACCTTTTGTCTGCTTTTTGATTGCAATCAGTTCACCTTTGCTCCCATAGATTTTGCACATTCTATTCTTGAATTCCAGTGGATAACCTCTATCATTGAGTTGAGCGATACTCAAAATATTATGCTTTAATCCTTCAACCTAGTAGACATCATCTGCAATGCTCTTTCCATTAAGAGAAATGGTTCCCTTTCCTTTTACCGTGTAGGGTGAGTCATTTCCAAATCTCACAACTCCTCCATCAAATTCCTGCAAAGTAAGAAATTTACTTTGGTCACCGGTCATGTGCTATGAACAACCACTATCTATGATCCAATCATTAGAAATATCCATACAAGAAACTAATGAATTTTGATCAAATGTCTTCATTTGCATCTCCCTCAGATTCCTAATCAGTGATTCCACCATCAACCACAATGAGGAAATATCTTTTCCCTTTTCCTTTGTACTTCTTATACTTCTCACGCTTATGCTCATTGTCTCAATTTGGACAGTTAGCTGCAATATGTCCAATTCGGTTACATGCAAAACACTTCAAAAGTTATTTACCTTTGTACTTACCAGTACCTCTGGGTAATTTCTTGGCCAACAATGCTTCAAGATCGATCAGACTGTCTTCATCATCAACTTCTCTGCTGGATATGGACTCATAACTGTGACTGGCTTCTCTACTTTTCCTCACAGGTGGGTTAGAAACTGAAGCTCTAAATGCAGATTCGAATTTCTGAGCACTACCATTATAACCATTTAATTCAAATCCAGTAAGTTTACCAATGATGGAGTCAAGAGTTACCTTTTTTTTATCAATAGACTTTAGCTCCTGAATGGCTGCAACTAGGATAGCATAGACCAGTAGAAGGGTTCTCAACACCTTACGAACTACTATGGCATCTTATACTTTACCACCAATACTCTTGATCTCACCGAATATCTCCTTGATCCTTTGACCACACTATTAAATATTCTCACATTCATCCATCCACATGTCATCAAATTTACCTCTCAGACTCTCTTCTTTGGCAATCTTCACATGCTCATTACTGTTATAGATATCCTCAATTTTCTTCCACACATGATAAGCAATCTCTTGACCCTGGACATCAACATACTTTGAATCATACAAAGAACTGATAATGGCCTCCAATGCTTGATTATTTTCTTGTTTCTCTTTCTTTTGATCATTAGACAGAATCCCACTAGGTGCAGTATATTTGGTAACAACATGTTCCCAGTATTGACTTCCTAGACTCTTGATATAGATCTTCATCCTATCACTCCATATTTTGTAATTTTCACTATTAAACTTTAGACCTTCTTTCTTCATCAAGTTCTTCTAGATCATTACCTCAAGTTGTTAGGCTTAGACACTAGAGGACTTCAAATGCTTTGATACCAATTGATGATATGATGAATCAATAAGGATCTAGACAACTACTGAGAGGGGCGGGTGAATCAGTAGATAGAAAATTGACTATACTTTCACCTAACTCAAAACCCAACTCACAAATCAATCACTGAATTAACTGGTTCAAACACTGAGTAATAAACTGCAATTGCACTGTCAAGTTAACCAGTTGACTAGCATATCAAACTAAAAGTATAATAGATCTGAAACTCTCAAACCATTTAACCAAAACATCAAACCTCTTTACTAACAATAGTAAAAGCACATTTTAGATTACTGCCGATCATCTTAACATAACTAAGTGGATTTATTAGTTAAGCAAATTAACCATATAAAAAACATAACCACAAAAACCATTCACCACTTGACACAATGATTTTTGACGTGGAAACCCAAATGGGAAAAACCACGGCGGGGATGAATACCCACAAGTATTCTAAATTCTTCTGAAGTTCGCCCTATTGGGAGCCAAGCCTATTAAAGCTTTACAAAATGTCCTATTAGGAACAAATCCTATTGGGGACCACCCGGTTAAGAGATTGACTATAATGCCCTGTTAGAAGCAATATCCTGTTAGGTGTAACCTTGACAGATGATTTGAAATCCAAGCTAATGAATCACTTACCCGGTTAAGGGATTTAACTGTTGTAATTGTTAGAGAACAACAAGGTTTCATTGATTTGGTAAATAGCACTACTCTTCTTGATCAGATCCTTTTCATACTCCTATCTGCCTTCACACATACTATAGATACTCCTTTTGGTTCGACAATCAATCACACTAACACTTAACCAAAATTGCCAACACTAGTACAAAACAACTCATCGACCTTATAAGAAAAACAATAGGTCAGTAACACATCAAAAACCTAAGATCTCATAGAGATTACAAACAAATTAGTTCAAGTATGATTGTTAGATTACATAGAAATCATTGCACATTATACAAGACAACCTCGACCACTCCTTGATCACTGCTCATCGATTCCTATAACTCATCACATGGTTTCCACTTCATGCTATGCATTTGCTCATTCCCAAGATAAAACTGTTATTTCTATCTGCCAAAAACTACTTGAAACTCATCACATGCAACATGCATACGTGGCACAATCATCACCGATTACCATTTGATCATAAATCAACACAATTGATTCAACAAGCTCCATCACCTAGGGTTTGGCATATCAATAGGTAGGGCTACTGGTTGATCTCACTGCTTCAATAGTAATACCAGTTTTCTTCACTTGCTCAACTACCGGTTGCATAGCAACATCATTACCAGTTACAGTTGACATCAATGACAATACTTAAACTTCATTAATGCAATCTTCAATCAAATGCCAACACCTCCCAACTCGCACACCAGTCTTATCACAATTCCAAATCACACAACTACCATACTGATTGAGGTTGTACATTACCTCCAAGTTGTCGTAGAAAGAGGCAACAATACAAGGTCGAAGAATAATAGCCCTATTGGAGTCCACTCCTTCTATTGTTCTCATTGTCAGATAAGGGTGCCTTCATTTAAAACTTGCCCACTATGACCTTCCTGACATCCCATTTTTGAATGGATTAGGCCTATTCTCAAAAATTTGGGCAAAAATTGATTGAAATTGACTGATTTGGAGACCGTGACAAATTTCAACCATATTTTTGCACCATTGGACAACTCCATCCTCCTCCTCTACTGATAAAATGGTGTGTGGACCCCTCACAATTGTAGTTGTGACTCCCATTAGCCATGCTCTAAAGAGGCAATGGGGATACCATACTTGATTTATGTGCCTCTAATAGACATGTTCTTGTCTTCTATGCATGATATTGCTTCTTTCATGTCAGATATGCTCCATTTTGGTTTGGGAACCTTTGAGGCCACCTTTACTTGTGGTATTTCTGGAATAGGATTACAAGTTGCAATAGAATGGTCATGTATAGTAGTAGTTTCCACATTAGTCACATTGTTAGGTGAATGGTCATCTACAACTAGGTCTTCATTTTGGATGAAACTATCTTCATCAGGGAAGTGCACCCCACAAGTGACTCTAACTGTTCGACGTCTAACACATCTATTTCCCTTTCTACCTGATTCCATAATGTTTAGTGAATCTGCAACGAGAAGGTACCAAAGATAAAATACAACTGTGTGTGCCTATATAAATATATATACAGAGATAGATCATTGAAATGAAACCCTCAATCCCATTGAGATAAATGATAAAAAACAAATCAGTTTCTGTAGGTACCAATGAGTACAAATCTATCATTGAACATCTTTGAACAAAATAAAATGGTACTGTGTCTTTATTTTTGTATGCCTGATAATATAGATAATAACCATATAGCCACATAACTCGAAACAACCATGCAGGAGGTAAGTATGTAACTATGATGCGATTGAAAATTGGATATTGCTGATATTCCATTAGATAGTGAACACTTATTTAACAAGGAGAGAAACTAGAAGCACAAGATGCAGGAGTGAAAGATGTAACTGTGATGTGATTAAAAATTGGATATTGCTGATACTGTATTAAGATGCAGATTCATTTTTCAAATGACTAATAATTGAATGATGTTGATGTATTTCTCATATGAAATTTATTGGAAGTAATATAGTGTATGCCTGATAATATTATTTACAATGAGTATATTAACAAATTGAAGGCAGATCAAACAATGAAAATGCCTCAAAAAATCTTCATTTTCTAGAATTTTTAGGGCAATGTAGTTGGCGGTAATTTGTACCAAGTGGCCCATAATGTGTATGTGAGAAGGTTGTTATATGTTGACAATAACACACACACAAATGTGGACAACAACCTTATAGTTAGTATATAGTCACTGTAAGTAATACTATTAGGCATACACATAATTTTAATGATAAATAATGAAGGGGTTTCGAATAATTATGACCACTAATCAATTTTTTTTGCATTCTCTATAATTATTTTGACATTGTAAACAGAGAGACGCCATTTGACAACACACCCATAAAATGAAATGATAAATAATGAAGGGGTTTCAAATAAAATAAATAGATAATCATTTTTTTTTGCCATTCTCTGTGATAATTTCAGCATTATTATACTGTAAGGATTTCAACATTATTAAACTTTAATAGAGCATTGAAATGAAACCTATATCGCAAAATGAAACAAAGAAAGTGGAGTCAAGTTCACACTATAATGAAGCAAAAAAATTGGAGTAAAGTTCACACTATTAATGGACAATAACCATATAGGCACATTAAACTGTAAGAGAGCATTGAAATGAAATTGTAAACTACAAAGAAATCATCAATAGACAAATCATAATGCAACTACGAAGGAGCTAAACCATCATTGGACATCCAATATGGTTGTTAATATTATTTACAGTGGCTATATTGAAAGAAATGCTGGTTTATTGAAAACAATATAATTTCAATTGAAAGATTTATAGAATTTAACATTGATTGCAAAGGGAATTTAGTTATTCTATGTGTACAACTTGAATGTGTGCCCTTGAATAAGGAATGTGTAGAGGATATTTGCAGAGCTCTGGAATATGCAATGAATTTGATTGTAATGAAAGTGACACAAAAAATTCTGTCTTATAATGTAATCGAATATGCAATGTATTCAATTGTGGTAGATAGCTATTTTCAAATTTGAATTTTTGTGGGAAATAGTTGGTCATGTCATATTAAATATGCAGTCCCCCATTGCTTCAAATTGTTCAGTTTTCTTCTATGCTTTGAATGAAACTTAGTTTTTTTTATTTGATTTTATGCAAATTCTTGGTTACCGGGAAGCCTTACACTAGTTGTTGCAAATGTAGATACCAAAAGCAGATCCATTTAATGCATGAAGCTGTGAAGTGATATTTGGAAGAATGTACACTTGAATGTCTAAGAAGTCAAAAGTTGGTTGTTTTTATGTCATGTAATGCACCAATAGCTGTGCATATGTAATTGTAATTGGAGTACATTTGTACTTTTTAGCCACTTGCATAAAGTGGCAAATGTAAACATTAAGTTTTAAAAAAAATAATAATGTTTATTATTTGTGCAAGTTGTTTTGTATTAAAATAAGAAATGCACCAGTAGTTGTTTAATTTTTTCTTTTTTGTTGTCAACTACTAATTCATTTGTGAACATGTATTGGTGTTAAAATAAATATTTACTAGTATTTTTATATTTATGTATTGACAATTTTTTTTTTTAATCTATTGATACTCTTTCCCTCATTTTCACTTTTCCAAAAAAGTCAGAGCATATACAATTTTTTTGTTTGATTGGACTAGTACATTATCATTACTTGTTCTATCACATCAAATGGGTTGTAAAGGCGTGACCCCAACGAGATCAATTTCTTCCCTGATCAAAACTATCAACTTGGGGAGAGCTGTATGTCTTGTATACCTAGACTGTATACTGCTGCATGACAGATTATTTTGATATGATTTTTGATGAATTTTATCTGACATCTGTAGGATTGTTTGGAAGTGCTTTTTATGAACTGCAATAATTTGACTTTGAGAATGTTTCGGAAGTGCGAAGGAGGTCTGAGCTAGGGTTTACCAGAGCACACACAATTGCAATGTCTGCGGACTGGATTAGGGTTACGTTTGCAGTATTTGATCAAATCTACCAGCGTAAGAGCTAGGGATTCTGTGTGTGGAGCAGATTTTCTTGAAGGCTTACAACGACGTTAGGGCTTGAGGTTTCCTTTTTGCAGAATTCAGAGGATGAATAGATCCGAGCCTTTGGTTAAGAAGCTTCCTTCCGGTATTTTGGGGTTAACTTTTTGGTGCTCTATGGTCGACCTTGCTGCTGGTGTTCTAACAGGAACCCCTTCCTTATAAACCCTCTTCCAGCTGTAATGAGCCTAAAGGCAGAAGTGAGACAGACACAGGGGAAATCCAATAAAGAGGCGTTATCAGCGAAGATGGGTGGAAAAATAGAAAATCATGCAGAGAAAGGCATTGAAACCTCTGGTTATGGAGAGTTGCATTTCTAAACTGTCATTGAGTTATGATTTCCACATTATTCATTAACAAACTCAACAATTTTAGGCACCACTACAAATACCTTTGTGGCAGAAACGTGGAGAGGTGTGCGTCCATCGGCATCGGATGTCCTCTTGTCAAAGTCAACAGACAAGAAATACACTAGTTTCACAACAATTTGCTTGTGACCTTCCTTGGCTGCTTGGAAAAGAGCAGTTTCACCAACGTTATTGACAATACTAACGATATCACAACTATTCTCCAACAAAGCATTGACTACTTTGTAATGTCCTCCTTTGGCCGCTTCATGCAGAGGAATGTTACCTTGTAAATTTTTTGCTACAGTAAATTGGCGGCTCCTCTCATTCCCTGACTCAATATCTTCAGCAATAAATTCCAGCAACTTCTCCGCAATTTGCAGATGGCCGTGAAAAGCTGCCAAGTGAAGGGCTGTATTCCCTCTGGGCGTTTACTCATCGACAATGTGAAGGGGTGTATTCCCTCTTGATGTAGCGCCTTCCGATGCAACCTCTTTATGTCTTTCACCTATCAACTTGGTGAGAGCACCCACATTGCCGCACGTTACAGCAGTGTATAGTCTTCTGTCCATTCTTTCTGAAAGATGAAAACTTATTAGATCTGTGGAGTATATTTAAGGGTTCCACTAAGAACAACAATAAATGCATTTGCAAGGAGTTTGCGTCCTATATAATGATAGCCAATAACTGAGAGAAAAGGATCTTAAACTAGGGGCCGAAGCTATTCTAGTTCCAAAACAGACCTTTCGTACAACGTGATAGAGATGTGTTAGTCAATCATAGCCGTTTATTGCAAAATCGACGGTGTAAATCGCGCGACTAACACGCATGTTAGTCAATCCGTACTGCCGTTTTGGAGCCAGCATAGATGCGTCTTAAACTAGGAGGATGCTCACCAAGTGAAAGGAAGTACAAAAACAAGGGAAAAGTCACTTCAAGCAACGAATGAATGACAATTTTGCATTCTGCTTAGCCATATAACTCGTGGAGAATGTTAAAGTAATAAAGATTTTGAAACTCTCTCTTGAACTAAAATAGAATTTTCAAACCAATAAAATCTTCATTCATAATATTTAATTATATTCTGTGTCATTATAGCTGAAGTTACTTGTATGCCGTGAGAAATTAAATATTATGAATGAAGATTTTATTGGTTTGAAAATTCTATTTTAGTTCAAGAGCGAGTTTCAAAATATTTATTACTTTAACATTCTTCACAAGTTATATGTCCAAGCATAGTGCATAAAAGTTATTCATTCATCACTTGAAGTGAGTTTTCGCTTGTTTTTGTACTTCCTTTCTCTTGGTAAGCATTCTCCTACTTTAAGATCCTTTCCTCTCAGTTACTAGCTATCATTATATAAGACACAAACTCCTTGCAAATACATTCATCCTCCCACCACAACCAACTCGAGAAATTGAGTGGCAAAATATTCAATAGGAGCTTCATCTATTTCCATAGGCAAAAATTCAATAGCAGTAACAACTATTTTCTCATCAAACACTACTTGTCCTTTTAATTTCTTATAAGTTGGATCATAATTTCTAATGTCTACTTCTTCATTTCTGAGCTTAAATTTCCTCTGCTCCTTTTTCACTTTAGTATGACATTGCCCTGAGCAATAACCAAGGCCCCTTTTTTTACTTTCCACCTATTGGATTCAAAACTGATTTCACATCCTTGGGAGCCCAATTGACCAGTATAGATTAAATTTTATTTGAGTTAGGGAGCTTATCTAACATCTCTCAACAACCAACTATTTCTATTTTTTAACTTTAATGAAATATCCCCTTTGCCAATAATATCGTAACATCTATTGTTAGCAAGAAAAACCTTACCGAAATCAACCTTTTGCTAATTTTTGAGATACTCCTTGCACAAAGTGACATGAAACGATTCTCCTGAATCAAGCACCCACACATCATTCAATTTTTTTTCTTCGGTTAAGATAAGTACAATTGCATGTTCTTGATATGCTACATTGGCTTCCTCTTATTTTGGCTGATCTATTATTTTCTTATAGTTCCAAAAATTCTATTTGATGTGGCCTTTCTTGCCACAATACCCAACGACCACCATCTCTTTCTCTAAATTTTGATCTTCCTCATGATTTGTCATGATCTCTTGGACTCTTTCCCTTTTCTTTTGATTTGCCCCTATCATCTGCAATCAAAGCATTACTTGAACTTGGAGTCTCACCCGTGCTCTTCCTTCAAATTTCCTCACTTAAAATTGTACCAACAACATCATCAAATTTCAAAGTATTTGAACTTGAATAATTACTAACTTCCATAAAATAGCTATCCCAACTTTCTAGCAAAGAGGACAAAATTGATAGAGCCCGAACTTCTTCATCAAAATTTATTTTAATAGAAGCTAACTGACTTGTAAGTGTATTAAAATTATTTAATATTCTTCAACAGGGCCTTCTTCAACCATTTTCATATTAAATAACTACTTAATTAAAAATACCTTATTTGATGTCGAAGGTTTTTCATAGGACTTATCCAAAAGAATCACCAAATTAGCTATTGTTGTTGCTTTAGATACATGAAATGCCACAGAAGGAGATAAGGACAACTGAATCGCTCCTAGTGCTTTCCTGTCCACAATATCCCAATCTTCATCTAACATGGATACTAATTTTTGGGCTTTACCTTGTAATGGTCACCACAAATATTTTTGGTACAAGAAATCCTCCATCTCTATTTTCCACAATGATTGATTCTGACCATTAAACTTATTGACCTTTCCTTCTTCAGCCGCCATTGCACCCAGTCAAACTTGAATCTCTCTTGCTGAACATAACTAGTTTTGATAGTAATTGTTAAATAATCAAATTGGTAGAATTACAGAAAAAGAACAAATTAGAGATTCAAACAGAAACCGGACAACACGAATTTATAGTGGTTCACCAAATCTAGCCACATCCACTCTTTAAGTAGGGCAATATTTTATTCACTCATTTCAAACATTACATTCAATCAACAACAACATGCTCTTTTACAAACAACATTATCTGGAATGCGAAGAGTCAACAGTTGTTGGAGGAAAATAAGTGACTATTGGGTTTCACATTCAACACATACAAATTTCAAACAATAGTAATGCTATTGTCATACTTTCCCCTATATTTTGAAAGATAGTCACAAGAGTTGAACAAAACATTATATTGGAATGCATGAACCAAGATAATTTTAATATAATCAAAGTGAATAATTCGCATTTGATTGAATCTTTTTTGGCATGATTGAGAAGCCTATTAGAGTAAATTAGGATCAGAGTCCTTGAAAATTACAGAGGTGGTAGCCATAGAAACATTTGTTTCTCTTGAATGATCCAATCCAGGGTTGTTGGTATCGATCTTCTATGCCTATCTAGGGGTTGTCATATCTTCTAGCCTCTACAAAATAAAAACATTAATATTTATGGGAGAAAACAAGGTTGTTAGTAAATTATGAAACAATTGAAAGAAATGTATACCTTCTCCACCGTAGCCTCTTACTAATCAAGAATAATAATCAACAATATATGAATGTCTAATATGAGATTGAATCCATCTTCAACCAACCCAAGAGGGAATAGAATTTGTACGGAAGTTATTGTCCATGTGGAAGGCTAAGAAACTATACAAGTGAGAATTAAAGAGATATTGTGTTGGAAAATGAAATGAATACCTCTTTATGGGAAGAATGCATACCTCTTTTTGTTTAATGAGGTAGGCGAATCTTCTTTAGGATATATCTATAATAAAAAATAATCTAAGTATTGGTTGGGCCATTTTGAAGTGTCATGAGATTAAAAGAAAGTACTATGTTTAAGCACTTCAAGAAGAGAAGAAGTTGAATATTTTTTGAGAACATAGTCATGAATGTCTTTAACCTATTGCAGATCTAATTGAGCACATGCCGAGAGGACACTAACTACAGTGATGACATTGGGTATTAATTTTGACTATGGCATTATATCAAAAAGATCCAAGGTCTCTTCCGCAAATCCATTCTGAGTATACCCAACAATCATAGCATTCCATGAAGTAATCCCTGCTTTGGGCATTTTGTCCAATAGTTCAAGAGCATTCTCTATACTTCCACATTTTACATACATGTCTATGAGCACAGTAGCCACATAAGTGCCAAATTGCAATCTGAGCCTTATAGTCTCATTGAGAATATCTTTGTCCTCGTGCAAATTTGATAGAGCAGCGCATGCATTGAGAACAAAAATAGCTTAGATTAAGCATAAAACCTTCTAATTTCTGGAGAACAGATCCAATCTAGGTGTTATTAACCTTTGGATGAATTCTTCTTGGTCAGAAATAAATTAAATATTGTATGTAGCTAATAAAAGTTCAAAATCAACATGATATCGGGTAAAAGTACAAAGTTGTGTCACACTTTTATAAAAGAAATGGTCAATGTTGATTCAACTTTTTAAATTAAATCAATAGAAAGTGAAATATATATTTTGAATTTTGAAATGATGTAAACTAATAAAATTTATATTATTTTGTCTATTTTATGTTTGTAATTTTTTAACAAAAATTAAAAAAATTATTTGAATATAGCTTTTTATAAAGTAAACGCTATAATTTAATTGCTGATAAAATGTTGAAATTGAAGTTACACAAGCTGCCACACTTTATTTAGTAAATTTTACCTTTTTTTCTTCAATGTTTTTGTGTATATTGATAACTTGAAACTTTAGTCCATGGATATAATTTTTACTATTTAAAAAAAATAAATATTTTTCTATAAATTTGAAAAGTTGTGTGTTGAAATATAACTCTTTCCAATTGCTGCCACCTTTTTTATTAATTATTTATCTAAATTAGAAAATAATTATATCATCTTGACATAGATTCTTTTCTCTAATGCATCATATTTTTTTCAAAATTATTAAATAAATTTTGGTATTTTTCGTTGACAAGATAATCAACCTTGTATTTTAGTGCCGATGACCTACTTTCAATAAAAATAAAATATTAAATATAAAAAATAATTAAAATATTAAAAGATATATTTTAGAAAACTCAATTATAGATCTATAAAAGGGTATTTTTACATTTCAATTTTTTTTTCATAAGAGTAGGAGTTGTTGAAACATCAAGTTTTTTTATAAGAGTAGGAGATGTTTCAACATAAGTTGGCCAGAAACATGACATAGTTTTGTGCTTTTACCCTATCATACTGTTCTTTTAGACATCAAGCATAACAAAATATTTTAATATTGACTAGAAAAACATGTTACATGTTACAATCTAGGGTTGTCATTGCACCAAAAGATCGACCTGTCAATGCCCGATACAACCACTATACTTATAGAGTCCATAGGAAGATGTTAAACCATGTCGTGAATCCCTGCGAGGGATGCTGGCCCACTGCCAACAAACCCCCTCCCAACATCACTTGCCATGGTCTGCGTGATTTAAACTTGTGACCAAGCTCTGATACCACTTGTTACAAGTTAGGGTTGTCGTTGCACCAAAATATCGACTTGTCAATGCCCCATACAACCACTAGACTTATAGAATCCACAAGAGGCTGTTAAACCATGTCATGAATCCCTACGAGGGATGTTGGCCCACTACCAACATTACATCTGTGACAAAGCTGCAACTCTTTACAAAAACCAAATACTATTGGCAAGAGACACTGCATTGGTGTTTAGATGTTGTCATTGATGGCAACTAGAGTCAGATATTCAATCCGTAGTTCATGATTCATTCATAGCAGAGGATTGATTGAGGTCCAACGAGGTCTGGTGAGATAGAATAGAATATCCGGTATTGTTTAGTTTTTTGGTTGGCGATTTAGTTGTGTTGAGTATTTGGTGTTGCCGATCTCAGAGATGCATTGTGTATGTGCAAATTACCTTATTCTAAGTGTGTGGCCTTTGACGACGAGTCTTGTGTAAATTGGAAGATCTAGTAGAAAGGTTTTCAAGTAGAACAGTTTTCATCAGTACTAATGCGTGGAGTAATTTTGGTGATTATTTGTGTGTTCGAGGATGTTAAGACAACATGTAGGAAGCATGTGGACAATTTGTTTTGGTCTGCATGATTGTTTTTGGATCGGATTGAGCCAACTTGGGTAACACGTTTCATTTGCAAGTTATAGATTTTTGGGCTAACATGTAAAAGATTTAATTTGATGTTGCAGATATATATGATCGATTGATTTGACCATTTTTTATATCGATGGTGGTGTGGAAAGTGTGTATGAGCGATTCTGCACAATTTCACATGCGCTACCAAAGGATTTGTGCTTCAGAATTTAACAGAATAGCAGAACTGAGAAATGTTGTAGAATAAAGTATTTTGTGCTCAATTGAAACTATTTTTGGCATTTGTATGTTATTTATTGTTTAGACATTCAAATTATTATCTGTAACCTTTTGTAAGAAAGTGAGCCTTCTAGGGTTGTATCCCTTATTGTAATTTGAGTAGTGAGCTCTAGGCAATGTGCTTGAATGCATGTGCATTCCCCTCATGTAATATTAATATACTTATAGCAAGTTATATTAATATTGTGGGTCTCAATACCACCGTGGTTTTTCCCTTAATCGGGTTTCCACATAAAAATCTTGGTTTTATGGTGTTATTGTTATTTTCTTTGTGTTTCTGCACTCTACTTTTATTTATTTGCATTAAGTGGTTTAAAGCTCAGATTGAATGATAAAAATTGCAAAATACTGATTCACCCCCTTCTTAGTGTTCCTTGATTCCAACAATTGGTATCAGAGCCTAGTTCCTCGGAAGAAGCCTAACATCTTGAGGAGGATTCGTGAAAGTGAATCAATGGATTCCGGTAGTCTTAGAAAACAACTCCATGTTGCACTTGAAGATCTTGATCAATTATAAGCTGAAGTCCAACAAGTGAAAGAAAGCCTTAGGGATGCTGAGAACCTCATTGAATCATTGAAGGATCAGTTGAGCAAGTCAAGGGAAAAGAGAGAGGAACTTGTTGATAAGCTGAAGGAGAAAGAAAGTCAAAGAATTGATGAAGAAGCCCTGAAGGAAAAGACAAAAGAGTGTGAGAGATTTTCTAGAGCTAATATAGTCCAAAAGAATGAGATGAAATCCATTGTGATGAGATTGACAAAGGAGATTGAAGAAAGGAAGAAGAATGAGGAGAAGGTTTCTTAGTCCTTGAAAGACAAATTTGAAGAATGTTGCAGACTTGAGAATGAGAATGATAAACTAAAGAAGGAATAGCATGAAACCAAGGAAGATCTTGAAAAAATAATCCTTTTTCTTAAATATGACCTTGAAGCTGCAAATGAGTATAAGGAGAAGTTCTAGATCAACTTAGCCAAGCTTGATGAGATGCTTGCAAGCCAAAAGAACCCAAATGATACTCAAGGTATTGGATTTGAGAAAGGTGAAAGATCTAAATCATCCCAAAAGAAGAAGAATTCAAGAAGGCATCTAGTAAGGAAACCTAATGCTCATAAGTTCAACGGTAACTATTTTATTTGCAATAAATTTGGTCATATGGCTAGTCAATGCAGAAATAGGATGATCAATAATGGTCCATCTTTTACCGATCAATGTTTTAAATGCAACAAGTATTGTCACAAGTCAAATGAATGCAGAAGTATGATGAAAAAAATTCAAAATAGGAGAAATGTCAGATGTTATACATGTGGTATGTTTGGACATGTTGCTAATCAATGCAAACCAAGAAGAAATCAGATTAATTTCAAACATATGCAAGGAAATGTTGTTTTCTATGCCTGTAATAAATCCGGTCACATTGCAAAGTATTGCAGAAACAAAAATGTAAATAGTAGAGGTCCGGAAGATAAGAACAAGAATGTGAAGCTAGATGAGAAAGGAAAAGAAAAGGTTGATGAAATCAGAGATCAAATGAAGAAAACTTGGGTTAATAAGAGTGATTTAGAGGCAGGAAGTGGGTCTGCACCTGATTTTGGTGCTGGACCCTCATCCAATAAATAAACTAAGGCATCCAACCTTAGGAGATGTAATCACGAAAATCCTAAAAACCCCCTGTTTGAGATCTGTGCCCGATTTCGACAGGTTGCAGAGATATATGTGACGATTACAGATATTTTTGATGGATTTTTGGAAGAGTATGAGTAGATTTGAAGGTCCGTAGAATATTTTTGTGAAATGCAGAGCATCCAGAAGTATTGGGGCAAAGTGAATTTATTACAATGAAAAGTTAGGTTTGTGGAAGATAAAAAGTGATTTTACCACTTCATTTCTCACTTTGCATTTGAAGAGAAGAAGTTTGGAGAGCCCCAAAAAAAGAATTTTCAGTGATCGAAGCATGAAAGAAGATATCTCAAGAAACCCTTATCTAGTGATCAAGGTATTTATTGGTTGAACTTTTCAAGTTTGAAATTTGTGATTTCAAAAATGGGTACATCTTGTGTTGCTATTCCTCTTGTTGTTGATGTCTGAGTGTGCACGACCAAATTTCAAAAATCATCCATTCATTTCTATGGAAGATGACCCTAAGAGTGCATTTTCATTGTTTCCTATGGAGTTTTGCATATTGAAGACATAAGGGTTTACACGCACTGTCCTATTGAGGAATTGGGAAGCAATAACATGTTGAATCTGTACAACAATCAAATATTTGATAAGAGTTTAATGCTAAAACTAGAATTTAAAGGGTTGGAAGACAAGGGTTTCATTTAGTTCATTAGATTTCCATTGTTCTATGAACTTGAATGGATCCAATTCATATTGATAAGAATGCATGATGAATTCATATGGTTGGACAAGCCGCACAAGATCACCAAGACAATCATTCAAGTTGTAACAAGTCTATATGCATCCAGAGAGCTGCCATCTTTGAAGGCTGTAAACAATGATATTATGACCAATGCAACTGGGTCAAGATTTGACAAGCGGGCGATGACAATTAACGACATCCTGAAGCATGACATTATGTTTGCATAAATGGTGATTGGCTATAAGATTTACTATTCCAGTAGAGAAAATTCTATTTCCGGTATTGCTTTATATGCTGCCTATGAAATGATGAGAGAAAATAAGAGATATTATCTTTGTGAGTTTCTCCAAATCGAGCTTATTAAGAATCTGAAGAAGATAAGGGAAAATAATAAGCATCCATTCAAATACGGAACCCTGATTCTATACATATTCTTCTACTTTATGAGTGAGATTCTGAGAGTTGGGCAAGTACAGTGGGCCTTTGATAGGCTGGTAGGAGTTCAAATTCAGGAATACTTTATAAAATTTTGATGACTCTAAGGTCTGCAATAAGAATCTATGGGGTTATTTCAAGAACTTCGAGCACGAGATGCATGAGAGGGAAAGAATCCCTAAGACCATTATGGAGATATATCAAGACACTGTTTGTTTTATGGTAGACATATTAGTGTTTGATGGAAGCAGTAGATCCTCTAATGGTATGGATTATGCCTATAGGTTATGAGGTTGAAGAACAGATTTTGGAACTATATACATAACACCTATTGAGTAAACTAGTGGACCCTAATGAGGAGAGGTTCAAAACATACAAAGGGAAGATCTTAAAATTGCATCAATAGTTCAAGAAGCCTATGATCCAAAAGAAGGTGAGGAAGGAGGTAGAGGCTCTTGTAGAGAGCATGGGGATAATAAAGGAAGCAGTCCAAAAAGAAAGAGAGGAGAATATCCTTTCTGAGGAGAAAACTGTTAAGGTGGAGAAGGAGACTAAACCAAAAGCATCTAAGACTAAGCCAAGGAAAACCATAAGCACAACTTCCTCCTCTGGTCCTGCAAAGCCAACAAGCAAGCCCAAACCATTTGTCAAGCCATCTGGTGGTGGTGAGTAAAAGAGAAAGACATCAGATTTGTGACTATATATGATGAAGAAACTGAGTCGGATGAAGCTATAAAGGAGGTGAAGGCTAAAGATGCTAAGGCCACCAAAGTTGCTAAAGAGAAGCCAATCAATAGAGCTAAATCCAGTAAGAAATCCAAGTCCTTTGAGCTTGATGAGGCATTAAATAAAGGTAATCTTGAAGTTAAACCTCCTATGTCTTTGAATGGGATTGTTAATGAGGTTGTGAAGAATGGAAACTTGAAGCCATTCTCAGAATGGTTTGAAAATATTGATAAATCCGAAAAAAGAACATCAGAGGAGGAAACTGTAAAGTATATGAATGTATATAGCAAAGATTTGATAGAAATAATATCTTTAATTCCTAAGAGCTTGTCTGAAGTTTTGGATGCTAGGAAACTAAGGACAAATAAAGAAGATGGAGATTGAAAGAATATGTATTAGTTAATTTATGCTCTATAATTTCTGAGGAGAAAGAAAGGTTACTTAATTTAACTAAGCATGAGTTTAGGAGTAAAACCAGGGTGAATAAAATAATGATTGGAAAAGTTGATGAAGTTATTAAGGAAACAAAATTTTTTTTGATAGAAGTTTTTCTCGATAACCAGTATGAAATTAATCAAGAAAAAGAACAAGATGATACTCATTCGAGAGCTTAGAACATGCCATCATAGGATAATGTGGAAGCCAAGCAAACAATGGATGATACTTTTATTTTAGAAGTACATACAATTGAGTTGCAAGAAGTTAGGGTTGAGGATGTTCTTGGAGATAAGGATAAAATAGGTACAGATGAAGCAGACAAAGAAAATGAGGATAAGGGCAAGGGTGATAATCCTCCGATCACTAAAGTACCTGTGAAGGAAGAAAAAGCAGAGAAAGTTATAGAGAAAGTGTAGGTAAAGGTCAAGCAGGAAACAATTCTGGAAGCAAGAGACATTGTAAAGGCAGTGAAGGGAAAGCATATAGTGGATGATCCAAAATTTGTGCAAGGACCTATTAATCTTGACTCTCTGTCACCAATTCAGTATCTTTATTTAGCACCATTTTCCCAAGCTAAGGCCAATGAATATCTTTTGAGATCTCACATAGAAGACAAATGTTGCTGATCATGACAACCGATATTTTGGAAAATTTGATGCCCTCGTTTCAAAAGGATACTTCAGACACTCCATCCGAGCAGTTAAAAAGTTTAATCAATTCCATAGATACACATTTTGAGTCCTTTGAGAAATCTGCTGAGGAGAAAGTGCGGAAGGAATTTTATTCTAAGAGGCTTAGGACATTGAAGAAGATGATTGCAAATGATAAAGCCACATTAGGTACTTGTGTGAAGAATATGCAAGATGATACAAGTTGAGACTTCATCATTTGATCCTCTGACAGTTTCCTTGAGCACTCATGAAAATCAAGTAATATCTCTGCTTGATAAAATTAAAAGCTTTAGCCATGATCGAGAGATAATAATTGGAAGAGTTGGGGAGCTTAGGAGTCTCATTATTCCTAAGTTAGATATTATGCTCAGTTCCTTGAAGAATTCTCAAGATGCTCTGGCAAATAGTGATCTGACAAACCTAAAGACAAAAGAAAGCCCAAGCTTATCTTTTCAGTGGTCCGATAACAGTTTTGGAGAGCTTGAAGAAGGGTTGGGACAGTCACCTAGACACATTAAATAATTCCTATGTAGACATCTTCAAATTTTTGTAAGGACTGTGTGTATAACATTTGTTGGCTTAAATTTTTGGTTTCCGGAACAGAACCCTACCTTTGCCATTGATGTCAAAGGGGAAGTGTAGAGTGAAAAATGTTGATCTTAGGGGGAGTCTTGATTTTTGGAGTCCGACAGTCAGATTTTTGGTTGCAGTGTATATATTTTGGTTTTGGTCTGATACTTAGTCATTTTTCACTAAGTGTTACCATCAATGCGAAAGGGGAGATTGTTGGGAAGAGACATTGCATTGGTGTTCAGATGTTGTCATTGATAGCAACTAGAGTCAGATATTCAATCTGTAACTTTCATAATTCATTCATATTAGAAGATTGATTGAGGTCCAGTGAGGTCCGATGAGATAGAACAAAATATCCGACAGTGTTCAGTGTTTTGGTTGGCGATTAAGCTTTGTTGAATATTTTGTGTTGCGGATCTCAGAGATGCATTATGGATGTGCAAATTACCTTATTCCTGGTGTGTGGTCTCTGGCAATGAGTCATGTAAATTGGAAGATCTAGTAAAAAGGTTTTCAAGTAGAACAACATTCATCTGCAGTAACGTGTGGAGATTAGTTGTGCGGATTATGCCGAATACTTTTAGTGATTATTTGTGTGTTTGAGGATGTTAATCTGACATGTGGGAAGTGTGTGGATAATTTTTTTTGTTCCGCATGATTGTTTTTGGATCGAATTGAGCTGACTTGGGTAACACGTTTCATTTGCGTGTTATGCGTTTTTGGGTTGACACATAAAAGATTTAATTTGATGTTACAAATATATATGACTAATTGATTTAACCATTTTTTATATTGATGGTGGTGTGGAAAGCATGTATGAGTGATTGTGCGCAATTTCACATGTGCTACCAAAGGATTTGTGCTCTAGAATTTAGCAGAACAACATAACTAAGCAGTGTTTCAGAACAAAGTATTTTTTGCTTAAATGGAAATATTTTTGGCATTAATAAGATATTGTTTATCAGTTTAGACATTCCAATTATTATCTAGTAATCTTTTTTAAGGAAATGAGCCTTATGGGGTTGTAGCCCTTATTGTAATTTGAGCAGTGAGCTCTAGGCAGTGTGCCTGAATGCATGTGCATTCCCTCATGTAATATTGTTATACTTCTAAAAAGGTATATTAATATTGTGGGTCTCAATCCCACCATAGATTTTCCCTTTACCTGGTTTACATGTAAAAATCATGGTGTTATGGTGTTATTGTTATTTTCTTTGTGTTTCTACACTCTATTTTTATTCATTTTCATTAAGTGGTTTAAAGGTCAAATTAAGAATGATAAAAATTGTAGAACATTGAATCACCCCCCTCTCAGTGTTACTTGATTCCAACAAATACCATTACATTTATTTGTTTCCCATAGTCTCTTATAGCTATAAAAAGCTAGATTTGACAGGGAGTATAGATCAATTAAAAAATCACTCATTATATAGAAAGTTGAGTGCACATGGTGGGGAGAGAGGACATTTATTATGAATAATGGCCAGGTGAATAGAATAGGTGCAAAATTAATTCAAATGTTTGGGTGAGATCTCATTTGAATGCATCTCTTAGATGTTTGAGTTAATATTGTTGATTGGAGGATAAATTGATGATAAGATCAGCTAGAACAATTGATGGAGTGGTTGTGATTACTATCTCAAGCAGTCCCCCTTAATCAGAACTATACATTCTAATTATTTTTCATAGTTTCATTCTTTCATTCACCTTATGCTTCGACATCTAGAATATTCAAATACTAGTGATCAAACCTAGGAAATCCCATGCTACTGTTGGGATGCTCTTACCATGAGATTTGGCCCTTTTGATTACCAGTCCATTGTCAGTTCAAGTACAAGACACATGTATTTCCTCAACACCTCCCATAGAGTCATACTGCAAGTACTCAAGGATTCTAGTAGGCTCTATTGGCCTCAAACATTGCTTTCATTTAGACACAAAATGCTATGGCATTCAATAAATTTATCTCTTCACTTATCTTTTCATAAGAAACAATTTGTATCCTCTGAACTTCTGATTTAATTTATCAACAAATCTTGTTCTACAAACTTTAGGTATGACCTCTAACAAATACTTCTCTCGTGCACAACTTTTTCTCTCTCAACCTAGATAGATAACCATACAAATCCTTGAAACAACTTAAATAAATAAAAAAATTCTTTTCACTAATTTCCTTCCAAACACTTTGACTTCTGCAATATTTTTTCTTGGTGCAAATCTCTAATTGTTTCCACATTTCTTTCAAACTGGATAGTTTCTCCTTTTGTGGTTGTCACCTCTTCCAACAATCTTTTAAACTTTGATATGATTTTGGCAACAACTTATTCATTCTCTTTGGCTAACTAGGCAACTTCAAAACCCTTGACTAAGATCTTCTTTACATCTTTGGGTAAGATCTCTTCTTCTACTGAAATTCCTTATTAGATAGACTTTTCTCAAACTGATAGTTTCATTCAACTATCTTCAAATGACTTTGTTCAATATCTTACTAGATTTACTATGGCAAAGGCCATCCTACGACATTGAAGGTCTCATCTTTGTTGTCTCCATTTCCTCCTTTTTTCACTTCTTAATCTGCAGTTTGAGGGCAACGACCTTATTTAAGTCAATTCCTCATTTCCTCCAACATGTTATCTTTAGTAATGATACCAATAATCTCTGTAGCAGCCACATCGATGGTCTCTTCAGCAATGATCTCTTTCATTATGTAGCAAATTCAACTTACAAGGGAAATTTAACACAAGACACCCACAAACGTCTCAAACAATGGCACTCTAAATTTTCCAATCTCTAGATCATGAGATCTACAATTTAGTGCTCTCATACAATAGCTATCTTCTTTTATTAGCTAGTGACCTCTTTGCCAATGATTTATTTTTCTCTTCACGATAGTGACTAAACAAATTAGCAAACTATCTTCTTGATAGTTGTATATCTTCAAAAAAGCTTCGTCAACTATCTTTTGATTGTCAGCTTGATATTTCTTGTAGAGTATCAACTATCTACTAGGAATCTAGGTTGACTACCTCAAAACCATTATAGATCATACTGAAATCTACACTTGTACTATGCAACTGACTAACCCTCACCTTGAATACCACTTTGTAGACATCAAACAAAACAAATTATTTTTATATTGACTAGAAAAGCATGTTACATCTGTGACATAGCTGCATCTCTTCACAAAAATCAAATACCATTACATTTGGGTACTTCCCACAAGCTCTTACATCTCTACGAAGCTAGACTCAATAGGGAGTGTAGATCAATTACAAACTCACTCATTATATAGAAAGATGAGTGCACACGGTGGGGAGAGAGAACATTTATTATGAATAATGGCTAGGTCAATAGAGCAGGTGCAAAATCAATTCAAATATTTAAATAGTGAGATATCCTTTGAATTGAAGGACTGGATGGATAGGCATCAACACCACATATAGAAACACAAACACAATATTATGATACACAAAATATAAACAAATAAATTCAATCAATTCTCCCATGTACTATGACACATTTTCATTAATAACTTGAATCCATTACATCTAACTCACTTGATGCTAAAACCATTACATCTGCCTCCTTAAATAGAGGTATTTGGAGAATTATAGAAACATTCTAGAAACATATTAGGCTTTTAGACTAATGTTACAAAATAGTTAATATTTTTCCCTTTTAACCTAATCTATAACATTCTATTCAAATGATCATTGGGGTGGGAGAAATTACATATCCCAACACCCCCTTTAATTTCAACCACCAATGTTGTGAAATTCAAATTCCTTTTCTCTTGAATGTTATCCAAAACCAAGTCTTCAGACTTCAAATCTTTTATTTACTTGACAAGTTCAAACAATCTTGATGATGCCTTTCTCTTGTCTTTGTCCAACTGCTGTGACGGTTCTTCAAAACTTCAATCTGCATCTTCTTGGAAACTTGCCATCTATAGACATCTTGCCAAACATTTTCCTTTGATTTGAAGCATTTGTTATATCTTTTAAAAACCTTTCTTGATTTCTATTAACTTTCACATGTAAACTTGCATACTTGAATAAATTCTTGATCATACGTGTAATAGTTTGCCAACTCGATCCATAGGTCCATCCACAATCCATTTTCATGCAACTTGTCATAGATTCCTTCTTGCATTCTCTATTCCAACATGTATTTTCACAATGAATCTTCAAACCACATATAGAAACACAAACACAAAATTTACTCATCAAATAATGCTACTTCTATTCATCCATCAATTGCACATACACACAATTGATTTTGAATTCTATGACATTCATTCCATCATTTGATTACATGATCGCATGATCAAAACCATTACCTAATACCTCTATATATAGAGGTCTTTGGACAATTCTAGAAAAATTCTAGAAATGTCCCAGGCCTTTCTAGATCTTAGGTCAATATTGTAAAATATTTAATAAGTTCCCTTTTAACCTAACTCTAGAACATTCTATAGAAATGATCATCGGGGTGAGAGATATTACATACCCCCCCCCCCTCACCCCCTTAATTTTGACCACCAATGTTGTGGCATTCTCAATTTCCTTTTCTCTTGAATGTTGTCCAAAACTAAATCTTCAAACTTCAAATATTTTCTTTACTTGATAACTTCAAATGATCTCAATGATGGATTTTTGTCCACTTGCTGCAACATTTCTTTAAAATTTCAATCAACAACTTCCTGGAAACTTGCCATCTATAGACGTTTTGCCAAATACTTTCCTTTGACTTGAAACATCTATTATGCCTTTTGAAAACCTTGCTTGATTGCTAGGTATCAACTTTCACATGTGAAATTTTATACTTGAGTAAATTTTTGATCATACTTGTAATAGTTTTCCAACTCAATACATAAGTCCATCCAAAATCCATTTTCATGCGTTCATTTTTTGACTCTTTGTACCAACTATTCTTATCACAATGATTCTTCAATCCACAAATATTGCACGAATGTAGATCCCAACATATATCCTTTGAATGTCCTTTCCCATTACAATGTGAATATTGCATAGTCCCTTGAACTGATTCACTTGAAACTGTAACACATATATTCATCTTCTTTTACCTATATCATATCCAAGACCTTCATATTTTGACCTTATTGTTGGCTCAATCAACTTTCTCTTACCTTGTTAATTCTTACCCAATCTTTGACTTTTATAACCCATTCTTTTTATGATTTTCAAACCTACATTCATTTCATTTCCATTACATTTAATAATTATCATTTTCTATTTGACAATCTTTATCACAAACTTCTTCAACAAAAACACACTTATCAAAATGATGAATTCAAATCCTCTGTACAACATGAAACATCACATACTGATCTTGACTTACAAACATTCATTGCTTGCAATCAATAATTGATTTATTTAATTATTTTATTCTTTCAACAAGCAATTCTCCTCTTCTAGTTTCTTCATCTTTTCTTCTAAATCATCAACCAACTTCATTCTTTGTTCTAGTTCTTCATTCCTTTTTTTAATCTCATCAAACAGTTTCAAATTTTCCTCTAACTCTTTATTATCCTCATCAAATAGAATCAATTCCTTTATATGAAAAATATGTTCTTCTTTCAACCTCTTTAATTTTTCCTCTAGCTCTTCAATTTTTTCTTTATAATCACTAATTTCATTTTGAAAGTTTATATTTTTCTACGTGTATCTATACTTTATTTTTCTTCTCTTTTCTTAATTCTTCTTTTAAAAGATCTATCTCAGAAATTAGATTTGCATTTTCCTTCAATAATCTTTTACCTAATTTTCCCCTTGAAACAAACAGTTTAAACTCAACTTTGCACAATCTAGTTTCATCTATTCCGTCTCTTCAAACTCTCCTCTGTTCACTGCTTTATAATATTAGTGCATTTTAAAAAATTAAAATATGCATCTTCAAAATATAACTTGTCTCTTATCTTCTTACATATTACCTTTGTTCTCAGCTTGTAACTTTTATTAGCTGTTGTGCCCTTTCAAAGTGCAATTTCAAAACATCAATCTCCTTGGATATCCTTGGTCTGCAAACAACACTAGCCCAGTGGGTGTACAACTATTATCCTCATGTGGTCTGTCTTAATGAACACAAACACAAACTTTGATCCTCCTTCTTTCTGGTGATTGCACACTTTTCAGTGATCTCTCCTTCCTGTGACTAGGGTCAATCTCCTACGCGATGCAATATCTTTGTTCTAGCAAGGGTTTCCAATTTTTTATGATAGTGAAACTCTACAATAGGGTTTGTAATGACTTATACCTTGTCTGACGACGTCCCCTTTAGTTGAAGACGATCTCCTTTGATCTCTAATGGCTACGGCCTTACAATGTGATTTCTTTGACTGTACGTGTTTTAATATTTTAACAACATTAATTACTGCAATTTCTTCCAACACCTTTGATATAGTGATCTTCTCTAATTCTACACTTTACAATCAACAACCTTTCCTTACTTTGACAAAACTCATGTGCTACTTCTGCAAACATAGTTTGTAAATAGTAATTAAACCAAGGACTTTTGTAGAATTAGTGATTCCTTCCTTTGTCTTTTATAACGGCTTTTGCATGGATCAAAATCTACAATCTCTGATTTTGACTCTGACTAAAAAACAACGATATTCCTCTTCAACAACTAGATCTCCTCAAATCTGTGTATTCCGAGATTGACATTTACAAGGCTTGCGATTTTGAAATTTTTGATTGTCTTCTTCCTTGTGGTTTCCAAGACTGAGACAATCTCAATGGTTGATTAGAAACTTTGAGACCTGCAATATCCTTGTGCATGAAAGATTATGATTAAATTGAAAAACACTCACAAAATAGATAAGAACAATATTCTATTGAAGGACTGCAAAAAAAATTACTTGTTAATAATTTTAAAGCACATCAAGCTGTCTTTATACAAAGCTTCTCTAACGAGAAGATAAAAAGAAAGAATAAAACTAAAAAAAATTAAAAATAGTGCAATGACTATTTATAGGATTAAATCATGATAATTATGAGCCTATTCTTATCACCGCAACTTGCAAACTGTAGAATTAAAATGGTAAAAAAGCATAGAAAAAATAGTTTATTTTTGACTCAACATGATGACTCAGCAATATTGGATCATTATCTTCAATCTCCCCTGAATGATAAATGGAGGTGAGTCCCATTTGATTTCTGAAAGTAGCAAAAGTGGCTATAGGAAGAGCTTTGGTGAAGATATCAACAACTTGTTCAGACGAAGGACAAAACTGCAACTCCACTTGTCCATCTTGAATCAAGTTATGAATGTAATGATGCCAATCCTCTATGTGCTTCTCTCTGGCATGAAACATTGAATTCTTTGTCATTGCAATAGTGTTTTTGTTATCACAATAGATGGTGGTTGGATGCTTTGGAACCAAATAGAGATATGTCAATATCCTTCTAATCCATACTACTTGACAACTTGCTGATGAAGCTGCCATGTATTTCACTTCTGTTGAAGAAAGAGCCACTATTGCCTATTTCTTACTACTCCAAGATACAACTCTTGAGTCAAATGAAAGAACATAACCAGATGTAGATTTCCTATCATTCACTGAACTAACCCAATCTGAATCCGTATAACCAACTAGCTCAAACTTTTCAATGGGAGAATACTGAATGCCAAAATTTTGTGAACCACTCACATACCTCAAAATTCTTTTAGCAGCATGCCAATGTGACTCATGTGGATCTTGCATGAACCGAGAGATGAGGCTCACATCATACATAATATCAAGCCTAGTGGTGGTGTGGTACATGAGGCTACCAACCAAACTTCTATATCAAGTTGCATCAACCTTGGGACTAGCATCTTACTTGGTTAGTTTTTCACCAAGGGCTATGGGGGTTGCAAATGCTTTGCATGATACCACATTAAACTTCTTCAATAAATCAGCTATATACTTGGATTGAGAAATAAATATACCTTCTAATGTTTGTTGTACTTCCACACCAAGAAAATAGTGCATAAGTCCCAGATCTGACATTTCAAACTCTTGTTTCATTTCTGCTTGAAACTTCTCCATGAGAGATTTGCTATTACCTGTATAAATCAGATCATCAACATAGAGACAAACTATGAGAATATCATTACCAATACGTTGAACATACAAGGTGGGATCTGAGTGGCTTCTATTGAATCTTTTCTTCATGAAATAACTGTCAATTCTAGCATACCTGGCACAAGGAGCTTGTTTCAACCCATAAAGGGATTTCTTTAACTTGTAGACTAAGTGTTCTTTTTCTCGAACTTCATAACCCATAGGTTGTTCCACACTTCCTTATCTATGTAACCAATAAGGAGTGCTGATTTCATATCCATATGAAATATTGGCCACTTATATTGTGCTGTGATAGCCAATATAATATTGACTGTATCAAGATGAGCCACTAGAGCAAAAGTTTCTACATAATCCACTCCAGGAGTTTGTGCAAACCCCTTGGCAACTAGTCTTGCCTTATGACATTCTACTAAACCATTTGCATGATATTTCACTTTGTAGCTCCATTTCACTCCAATCACCTTCTTACCTTTGGGAATTGGAACTATTTCCCAAGTATTATTTTTATGAATGGAATTCATCTCATCATTCATAGCATTAACCGATACAGTTTCTTTCACCGCTTCTTCATATGTACAGAGGGTTCAACTTTAATTGTACTAAACAAAGAAAAATTAACAATTGAATTTATATTGGCACTCCTCTGATAAATATCAACCAAACTTCGTACATTTCTTGGAACAGATGCTGGAGGTGATGGTGGAGGTGAATCTTCACCTGATTTTGTGCTACCTGAAGAACTAGGTGAACTTGGAGGACTGAAACTAGAGCTAGAACTTCCACTTGAGCTTGTGGGGAGAGGAGGAGGAACATTGTTATCTTCCATGTTTTTGATTATTGATGGATTTTTTTGCACTTCATCTTTCCATCGCCATACTCCCCCTTCATAAAAAATCACATCTCTACTAACTATATATTGCTTTGTCTCAGGATTATGAAATCTGTAGCCTTTAGTTGCAGTAGAGTAGCCCACAAAGATAAAAATTTGGAATTTGGCATCCAACTTCTCAATCTTTTGATCTGGAATATGCACATATTCCAAGCATCCAAAGACTCAAAGATGAGCCACTGAAGGCTTGTGAACACTCCATGATTCCTTTGTAGTCAGATTTTGAAGTGCTTTCTTGGGACTACGATTGAGAATATATACTGTAGTGGCAACTGCTTCTCCCTAAAAACTATTTGGAACTCTTTTTCTGCAGCATGCTTTGTGCCATTTCCACAATGGTATGGTTCTTTCTTTCAGCAATACCATTATGCTAAGGTGTATATATGGCAGTAAGTTGTCTCTGTATGCCATTCTTAGTTAAAAAATCAGCAAACTCATTGGAAGTAAACTCTCTCCCTCTATTTGTTCTGAGTATCTTGATAGGATACCCGCTTTGTTTTTTAGACAGTGCTTTAAAATTCTTGAATCATGCAAAGGCTTTAGATTTCTTCTTCAAAAAATAAACCCAAGTGTGGCGAGAGTAATCATCAATGAACGTCAAAAAATAAAGGTTCTTACCCAATGATGGCTCTTGCATGTCATTACAGATGTCGACATGCACAAGCTCTAGAAGAGATTTGACTCTCCAAGATTTGCCCACCGAAAAACTGTCTCAATGATGCTTGCCAAGTGCACACCCTGAACAAAATTATTCTTTTGCCTTGATTGGAGGAAGTTCTCTCACCATATTCTTCTTATTCAATAATGTTAGCCCTTGAAAATTCAGATGACCATATTGTTGATTCCATAACCATAAAACATCTATGGTTTTTTTGAGAGCATGCAACTTACTAATAACCAATTTGAGAGGAAACAATCTATTCTATGTCATATAAGTCTTTTCTAAAAGATGATGATTGTTAGGTATATCAAAGATTTTGCAGTAGCTATCTTCAAATACAACTTTATAGTTCTTTTCTAGAAGTTGTCCTATACTCAAAAGACTATGCTGTAACTTTGGCACAAAGAAATTATTATGAATATGTTTAGTGTCTCCTTGCTTAGTCTTGATTGCAAGGGTACCTTTGCCCATTACATCAACCTCCCTATCATCTCCAAATTGAATTGTACTTCTCATTGAATCATCTAAATTTGACAAAGAAATCCGATTTACCTATCATGTGATTTGAGCAGCCACTAGCCAAGAACTAGACATCGTCTTGGGGTTCTTTTGCCAAATTGCATGCAAATAATGTAGAATTATTTGCGTCATAAGACTCATCTGCATAGCTAGCTCTTGACTTATTCAAGTTAGATTTATTTTTCTTGCACTCAGATTCATAGTGTCCATATCTTGCTTAGTATTTGCACTATATACTCCTTCTATCAATAGAACTTCATGCTCTTCCTCTTCCTCTACCTCTTCTTCTATTATTACCAGAAGATTCACCTTGAAATTTAGTAGTATGAGAGGGAGGAGATTTGGATGCAAAGAACCAATTAATTCTACAACTTTTAAAGTAGTTAGATCTTTACTTTTGTTAATAGCAATTACTACTGGATCAAAATTTTTTCTACAATTTTTTGATCTGATATAGTTTCTCCTTGAGTGCTAAGATGATTCACAATATCTTGAGTCCTAGTTATAAATTCATGAATGGACTTAGATTCCTTCATCCTCAAATTTTCAAATTCTCTTCGAAAAGTTTGAAGTCTTACCGATTTGATTCTGTCTATACATTGGTATGCAGATTGTAGAGCTTCCCATGCATCATTTGATTTTTTCAGACTAGCAATTCGAGAAAAAATTAAAACATCCAAGGTAGATTGTATATATGGTGAAAATGGATAACAATAATAACGATATTGAAAGGCTAAATGAATTCAACCACAAAACCCTAGCCTAACAACAACAAAGATCCACCATAACATATGAAGATTACCTAAGACAATGCAAATCAAATGAAATCACAAAGATTATACCATCACATGTCCAATAGGGTTTGAATCTCCATTCTTCCTATCTCCATTGATCTTGCTTGATATATTTGCTCTTAGCTTTTATGTGCACAAGAGCTCAACAAAGAACGGAATGTGGTTGCAAGTAAGAACGCATATGCCAAGTAGTCAATTGATCAAGTAGTTAGGTCATTAGGATGATTGATTAGGGTTTGATAATGAAGGAAGCATCTCCTTATATAGAAGACACTATAAGAAATGGAGGGATAAGATTGAGAGGTGTAAAAGGAGGTTGGCTATGATTAGAGGGTAGGTAAAAAAAATAATAAAATAATGAAAGGGGTAGGTAGTGTATGAATTAAGAGATGAATGACATGTGTCATGGGTAGAAAAGGTTAATGAATTAATTAAATAAATAAAGATTTATTTAATTAATAGAAGAAGTGGGATCAATTAAATAAATAAGATATTTATTTAATTTAGGAAAAGGATGATTTAAATAAATAAATGTATTTATTTAAATGAGAAATAAGGCTAGAAGAGGATAAATGAATTAATTAAATAAATAAAGATTTATTTAATTAATAGAAGAATTAAGCTTAGATAATTAAATAAATAAAATAAAATATTTATTTAATTAGACTGGACAATTTTGGGTGTCTACATTTTGCCCCTCTTTGAGACAATGCAGCTTGTCGCGTTGTTTCAAAGAAGATAAGATGAACTGATACAGAGTTGCCCCAAGATGGGAATGATATGCCCCCTCGAGAGATTGGATGAGAAAATGTCTGAAAAGATCGCAAACAATCTCTCAATAAGAAAGACGAGATAGACTGGACTGATCGGATAAAGTGACAGAGTCACGGGATAATGAAGATTGACTCAGGAAACGAGGGCTAGAGCTAGGGCTAGGGTAGTCTATAAGATAGACCACGAGGGAAATACATCCTCATTGTCATCTACACCTCCAAGAGATTAGAGTGCAGAGAGAGAAAAGAGCAGAAACAGTTAGCAGCAATGGCATTGGTGCATAGATTCGATCACATTTGCCGATTCCAGAGGCCAACAGAGGCAGAGAGCCAGTAAGTACCACAAAACCTCCTTGTACTTTGATGCATTTATTTTTGTCATTAATGCATGCTAGGTAGGGTAATAAATGCGCTCTAGGTTAGGGTCCAAAAAATGTCAAAAACATTCAGGCACGTCTGCGTTGGTGCCAGGCGCGTTTATGCTCGCTAGGCGTGTTTGTGTCGGAAAACGCGTTTGTGCCGAATGTGGCCGTGTCTGTGCTGTGTAGGCACGTCTATGCCAAGAAGGCACGTTTGTGTTGCCCAGGCGCATTTGTACAGAGCATAGGCACGTCTGTGTGTTTCAGGCGTGTCTGTGTAAAACAGGCGCGTTTATGCAGTCTTCAAGTGCGTTTATGTCAAGAAAGCGCGTTTGTGTCCAAAAAATGTGAATTTGTGTCTTCTAGGTCAAATCGACAGTTATGTGATGAACATACGCTGTCAATTGGATAAGCTGCTGAGAGGATACACTCAAGCAAGTCCTCTAGGGAAGACTAGGATAACAAATAGGGCTAGGATTGACAATTCTGTGATAGAACATATGTTGCCAATTAGGAAACTACTTAAGAGGATTCACTCAAGCAAAGGCCCTAGGGTAAGATAGATCAAGGCACTTTGTGATGAACAGTGAGTACCAAGATATAGTACTTTGTGATGAACAGGGAGTACTAAAATATGCGCAACACTTTGTGATGAATAGTGAGTGCAAATGTGAGCAGCACTTTGTGATGAACAGGGAGTGCCAAACACGTAGTACTTTGTGATGAACAGGGAGTACCACCAGGATAGAAGCAACACTTTGTGATGAACAGTGAGTGTCACTAGGACTAAGATGATTGATTTATGTGACTACAGGAGTATTTGCCTATGCTGGAGTCACGGGATAGATTCCCATCGACTCAGAGGTTGCAACCTGAGTTGACAGCCAAGGACTGAGCTGCGATTGAGGCTATGGGATTGAGACATATTTTGTATGTGCCTAAGTTTCGAGCGAACATGGGTTTGCTAACTACGCTTGCTGAGAGATGGCATTCTGAGACATGCACTTTTCATTTTCCGATGGGTGAGATGACAGTCACCTTGGAGGATGTTTATAGGATAATGAGGATACCGATCGATGGGGAGTTGATACCCTATGATTGAGACGGAGACAAGGATGCGTTGAGACGAGAGTTTCAGGATCCAGGACTGGAGATGAGGGCTGGACACGTGGCATGGGACACGATGACATAGATAGGATTAGCACTACTAGTAGTATTGGTAGGAGTGATCAGTAGGCTCCTCTTTCTGGATAGGGCGACACGAGGGTTGGCTATGGGCTAGGGAGGTGCATTGGAGACACTGGTGACACAGCACACCAGATATGCCTGGGGACCGTGTGTGCTAGCACACCTATATTATGAGTTGCATCAGTTTGTGTACCATGGGTCAGTGGGATTGGGCTGCGGGGTCACATTGTTACAGGTGTGGGCCTATGAGCATCTGTGAGTGATGAGACCGATACATTTTAGGGGTAGAGGTCATGGACGCAGTTTCGTACACTTGTACGACATGATCACTTCGCAGCCACGGATTGGCAGGTTAGAGCACTGGCGGCGGGTGATTGATGACATTGATATGGTTATATGGAGGCCATAACTAGGATGCGAGCAGTGGGAGGATGATGCAGTAGAGCTACCCTACACCTTCCGGAGTAGGTATCTGATTGGGTGGATGCCCTATGTACTGGAGAGGCAGCTAGTGGACAGGGTGGGCAGGCAGTTCGACAGGATCCAACGGATGCCACGTGGTTCAGGCATGTATGCACGGACTGTCAGGGATCAGGTGCAGTTTGGGCCCTTATTATCATATGATCAGGCTGTTACACAGCTAGTAGAGATGATGCCCCTATCCTGGGACATGTGGCCAGAGATTAAGGATGCCGGCATGGATGCTGAGTACACAGCATATTAGGCCGAGCATCCATTCCCATGCCTGACGGATCCAGGAGAGCTACTAGATGGAGATGGTGGTGGGGATGGGGATGATGATGGAGATGATGGGGGTAGAGGCCGATGGAGGAGGAGGGGGGCAGTTGGAGAGAGGAGGGTGGCACTACGGAGGGAGGGTTGAGAGGACAGGTAGGCTCGGGTAGTGAGGGGTCGCGGTGGATTATCGCTACAGGTGCCAGTAGCACAAGGCCCCAGATAGGTGTAGGTACAGGGATAGATACAGGGATAGGCACCAGTATAGGCACTAGTACAGGCATAGGCATAGGGGCAGGCACCAGTACAGGGGGAGCCACAGGCAGAGCCACAGGGGGCTAAGGTAGAGGAGGATGAGCTGACGGAGCTGAGGGAGATCTGCCAGGAATAGGCAGATGAGATCCAGGACCTGGAGAGGGAGAGGGATAGGCTCAGGAGGCGGCTCAGAGATACTAAGTAGGAGCGGGATCAGGCCATTCAGTGTTGCACAGAGGCTGTGATAGCACTGAGGGCTGGGAGGCAGGTGGTAGAGGACACAGGGGCTGGATATGCCTACGTCCTACAGGCAAGGGAGGAGATTGCCTACTGGCGGGATCTCTATTATGGTGCAGTCCTAGCTGATCAGCAGGCGAGGAGCTTCCATAGACCATCGTGGACAACGACAGCTACAAGAGGGAGCCGAAGGAGATAGGCGTCTAGTGGTGGGGTTATGGGTCCTCCACCACCACCAGATAGAGGGGATAGGAGGGATGATCCTGGGGCAGGTCCTTCAGGGGCTCAGATTCCGTCGAGACCAGGTGGCTCTGAGGGAGGGAGTTCATCATAGCCGTAGAGGGCTCCCTATGTATCAGTATTGTATCATTTTTGTATGATGATGAAGACACCTTCAGGTGATTGTAGCCATATGATTTTGACATCATTGTATCATGACACTTTATATATATGAGATGATTCTTCTTTGTGGTAGCTATATGCATGTGTACCTATGTGATTTATGTTCTTATGTGATGCTTATGATATGGATGCAAATATGTATATGATGCAATGCAATATATTTTTTTGTTCTTTTATGTTTTATATGTGTATGCATGATGCAAATGTGAATGTATGTAATGCAGATGAATATGATAATGCAAATGTAAATTGTGCTAACAGGTGTTGTGTGCAGGATGTGATGTAGTTGTGATATCTATATGTATGTATGAAATGCTTATATGTGGTAATGCAGGTGCAACTACATGAAATGCAAATGTTTTTGGTTTGTCATTATACTCAGTCATGTGATAGCAGGCCACACGGACTTGAGAAGGACGATGGAAGTCAATCAAGAAAGGGGGATGGAAGATAGAAGATATGAAAGTGAAAGAGCTTCTTGTGCGTTATTATCATTGAGATTTATTATGGCAAATAGGTTATGACAATCGAGGCATATGTTCAACCCAGAAAGTCATTGTACCTGTTTGCATGGAGATAAGGCAGTCACAAACAAGGAATGCCCTAGTTCATACTAGACTCATAGTGTCCTCATATCCTTGGAAAAGTCATAGCATTACTAAGAGACAATCCACAGACAGTAGAGAAAAATAGGTGATGATACCCCATCCTCGCCTTTCTAGTCAAAGACATCCTGGAGATAGAATCTCTAGTCAGAGACATCCCGAAAAAGCTAAAAGACATGTCACAAAAAAAGATGAAATCAAAAGAAAACCAAGACTCGACACCAACGTCCACTGTAGCCCTCAAGTTTAGTGTCTCTTGTCACTTGTATAAGTCTTATTTGATTGTGGTCACAATGTTTACTTTCACAGAAATGATAGATAGCACTGAACCATATGTTGTTTGAGTCTATTGAAAGATTTGATTTGTTGAAGTCCATTGTTGCTGCTGTGTCTCATTTGAAACTGACTGAATCCATGAAACCGATACTTTATTGTAGAGAAGATGAAACTTTATTACGGATTGTGTGTGGATAGATTGAAGGAAGCTGGAAGAAACTGTACTCCTCGCAACATGTGATGTTCTCAGTTCCACACCCATCACTAGACGTAGGATTTACCTTAGCCATAGATAGGATCTGATTTATTATGGATGGAAAGGGAGGTGAAAAGGGAGGTTTATTATGAATGGCTAACCAATCTTGGGTAGATCAATAACAAGCCATGATGGGAATGGGTAAGTTTATTATGGATGAATAGGTTGTGAGTGTGTGCAAAGTGAAAGGATGAAAGTGAATCCTGAAGGAGGGAGGAGCAATGTCTCTACACATGGCATTGGTGACCCAGTTTTCACCATGGTACTTGCCTAGGGCGCCATCGAAGTGGTTTTCACCATTGGACGAAAATGTTTTTCTTTACTTTTTTTATTTTTTTGATTTTTTTGTGTCACAAGGCGCCTGTTTGCCAGGTTTTCACCAAGTAACGATTTTTTTTTTTTTAATAATTTTTTTGTATTTTTGAATTTTTTTGATTTTTTTGTATTTTTGAAATTAGGATACTCTGAAGAGCTATGTGTAGAACCTGCGAAGGTGCATGCTATTGATAGGATCCTCCAAAGGTTCACCTTCTGTAGTTGAGAATTGATATGCCCTAGATCCATATGTTGTTGTAATGATGTAAGGACCAAGCCAATTTGGTTCAAACTTGCCCTTCTTCTCTCTGTCTAGCTGATTTTTGGGGTTTTCTCTGAGAACCAAATCACCTACCTCAAATATGCGAGGCTTGACCTTGTGATTGTAGCTACGACTCATTCATTGTTGATAAGCCTTGAGATGATTAAAAGCAGTTTGTCTTCATTCATCCAGTAGTTCCAGTTCTTGTAAGCGAGAGACCCTATAGTCTTCATCACTGATAATGTTTTGCAAAGAGACTCGTAAAGAGGGTAGCTCGACCTCAATAGGCAAGATGGCTTCAACGCCATAGACAAGTGAATAGGGTGTAGCTCTTGTGGGTGTGTGAACACTTGTGCGGTATGCCCAAAGTGCAGGATTAAGTTGGCTATGCCAATTACGGCCAGCGTCGTCGACTGTCTTTTTCAGGATTTTAAGGATTGTCTTATTAGACGCCTCAGCTTGACCATTACCTTGGGGGTAATATGGTGTGGAGAAACGATGGGAAATATGGAAGCAGTCACAGAGTTCACGAACATCCTGATTTTTGAAGGGACGCCCGTTATCAGTGATAATGGAAATAGGAATACCATATCGACAAATGATATAGTTGAGGATGAACGTAGCAATCTATTTTCCAGTGACTTGTGTAAGAGGCACAGCTTCAATCCATTTTGTGAAATATTCTGTGGCAGTGATAATGAATTTATGACCATTGGAAGAAGGAGGGTGAATCTTGCCTATGAGATCGAGTCCCCACTGACAAAAGGGCCAAGGAGACGCAATTGGTTGAAGTTCTTACACTGGCGCATGTATGAGGTCTCCATGAATTTGACATTTCTTACATTTCTTGACAAACTGAGATGAGTCATTTTCCGTATTGGGCCAGTAATATCTAGTCCTGATGAGTTTCTTGGCTAAGGTAGGACCACTAGCATGTGGACCACATATCCCTTCATGTACTTCACGTAACACAATTTGAGCTTCGTCGCTTTCTAAACATCTAAGAAGAGTGCCATCTAGACCTCGCTGGTATAGGATATCAGCTAAAATGACATATTGAGAGGATTGGTGAATGAAAGTGTGACGTTGGTTATTTGATAGATTAGGAGGTAGGGTATTGTCACGAAGGTATGTGAAGATGAAACCATATAATTGGGACTCAGGACCGACAACACATATCATCTCAGTAGGAATGATTTCATATGAAGGAACCAAAAGGTTATCCACCAAGAACTCATAGCGGGTCTCATTTGGAGGTAGATCGATCAGTGAAGCAATTGTAGCCATGGCATCTGTGGCTTGATTCTGCTCTCTTGGTATCTGCTCAAAATCTATCTTTGTGAAGTGTTGTTTCAAGTCATCCACCATTTGTTTGTAAGGCATTAATTTTTCATCTTTTGTTTGGTAATCATCAGTTGCTTGACGAATTACAAGTTGAGAGTCCCCAAAAACACGAAGTTCCTGGATCTTCCACTGAACTGTGATCCGTAATCCAATTGTTAATGCCTCATATTCCGCTATATTGTTAGTGCAAGGAAATGATAAGTGGTATGACTTTGGTATGTGTGTATGAGCCGTCGAAGTACAGTTGCCATGGCTTTGCATGTGACATTGTTAAAATGGATTCATCTGGAAATTTTGAACTTAGAGGAACATCATCTATCATGGGGGGCATCTGCTAATTGATCTGCGATGGCTTGTCCTTTTATTGCTTTTCTATCCACATACTCGATGTCGAATTCACTCAGGATCATTACCCATTTGGCTAGTCATCCAGTAAGTGTTGCTTTTATGAGAAGGTATTTCAATGGATCGATTCTTGCAACCAACTTAGTCTTATGAGTGAGCATGTAATGTCGTAATTTCTGTGAAGCAAAGACCACGGCGAGACATGCACATTCAATTGGTGTGTAGTTTAGCTCATATCCCACCAATGTGGGACTGATATAGTACACTGCTTTTTCTTTGCCCTCAGCAATTTGTTGTGCTAAGAGTGCCCCCAGTGCTGTTGGAGTAGCTGATATGTATAGTAATAGAGGCTGATCTGGAACTGGTGGCATCAAAACTGGTGGATTCAAAAGATAATATTTGAGTGTCTGGAAAGCCTATTGACAGTTATCATCCCATTTGAATTTGATGTTTTTATGTAGCAAGTGTTGAAAAGGATTAGACTTATCTGCAAGTTGCGCTATGAATCTTCGTATGGACTAGAGTCTGCCTTGTAAAGACCAAAGTTGACTGATATTTCTTGGTGGTTGCATCTCCAAGATGGCCTTGACTTTTGCTGGATCAGCTTCGATTCCTCTTTTGGATACAATGAATCCTAGGAGCTTCCTAGAGGTTACTCCAAAAATACATTTCTTGGGGTTTAATCTTACTTTGTATTTTTCCAACCGATCAAAGATGACTGAAAGTATGTCCAAATGTGTATTTCTGTCTATTGATTTGCCCAAGAGGTCGTCGAAATAATCTTCCACAGTTATGTTCATGAGATCATGAAAGATAGTAGTCATGGCTCTTTGATATGTAGCACCTACATTTTTTAGCCCAAAGGGCATGACATTCCAGTAGAAAGTTCCCCAAGGACAAGTGAATGATGTTTTGTGTTGATCCTCAGGCACGATCTTTATTTGATTATAACCAGAGAATCCATCCATCAATGATAACATTTCATGACCTACTGTGAGATCAACAATCAAGTCAATATTTGGTAATGGGAAGTCATCCTTTGGGCAAGCTTTGTTGATGTCTCTGAAATCTGTACATATTCTGATGCTGTGATCTGGTTTATTGATAGGCACTAAGTTGGAGATCCATTTAGGATAATCAATTGGGCGTATGAATCCGACATCCAATAATTTCTCAAGTTCTGCTTTGACTAGTAATGCCACTTGTGGATGCATCTTTCTTAATTTTTGTTTCACTGGTTTTGCCCTCGGTTTAACTATCAAATGATGCATTACCAAATCTGGATCTAATCCAGGCATATCAGTGTATGACCAGGCAAAGTTGATTTGTCGTTGTTTGAAGAAACTTATGAATTTTGACCTTTCTGACTCCGTCAACGATTGAGCCAGGAATATGTTGTGTGGAACCTCTTCAGTACCAATGTTTGTTTTGATAGTCTCCTCTACCAACATGGATGAATTTTCCTCATATGATGCTAGGAGAATGTCGAGCCTTCCATCTTTGGGTGCCTCAGAGAGGTTTTCGCCCTCAGATACATCCTTTCTTTTTACTTTTTTGGGGTCAGAAAGCGCCATAGTGTGGTTTTCACCATAAGACCCTTGGTTTGTTCTTATTTTCACATTTTTGCGACTGGAAGGTCTGACACCCTCACCAAAATATGCCATGCTATTGAGTTCAATAGTGTATCCTGCTTTATGGTCCCCATGCCAAGATAGTCAATAAAAGCTTCATCATTTTGGAATGTGTCAAATTGTGCAGGTCCTTCATGCTCCCAATCAATGAGTTGGTGGTGAACAAGGGGAAGGCCTTTAATGTCTTCGAAGTTAGCGAGACTAAGAGTGAAGATGCAGTTATATTTGGGTATGTCAAGGTAATTATCGAGGTCATCGATGGCACTCTCCTCATCAGTCTCGATCACGAACGAATCCAAATTATCATCACTAGTAGCGCAGTCTGGGACAGGTGTTCTCATCCTATGTGATTTCAACCTAGGACCTTGAGACAAGGACTGTGTGGAATCCTCATGGGTTGTTTCTTGACGAACTTTGAACTTTTTATAAAATTCCTCTGCTTCTGTGGGTTCATCTGGCTCTCTGAATATCTCGGTGAGCTCGTAGTCACTAGAGGATTTGTCTGAACCCCATTCCCATTCATTGGAGTCTGTGGAATAGCGACCCTCTTATTGAATTTTGATAGCTTTGATTTGTAAGGCTTCTTCTGTCCTTTGAGTGTGGACCTTGGAAGTCAAGAAACCAAGTCCTTTCGAGCGTTCCTTTTTGAAAGTCAATTCAGGTTGTAAAGGTTCAATGATGCCTTCCTTTCATAACCCAAGAGGGCTTTTTCCATCATACCCAAATTTTTGTAGGATCTTGAAACCTTTGCCATATTTCTCACATGGTAGACTGATGTGATCTTGTGTATCATCTTCAATGTCTTTGTAAAGAATTTTGTATAAGTCCTCCTCTTCCAGTTTGCACCATCTTTGAAAGGTAGTAGGGTCCCATTTAAGTACAATGATGGATACTTGCTTATTAGGATGTGGTCTTCCATATTCTTTTGGTGAACTCATGACTTGCTGTAAGTACATGGTCTGATTTAAAGTGTATTCCCCCATGCCCTTGTCCTAAAATTTTCCTTTAAGATCACCTTGTTTTGATGTCGAAGGTTTTAATGACTCGGGATCAATGTATGCTGAAGAAGGAACAGCTTCGCGATTACTGGGAATGATGGTCTCAGTTTTTGATCTCAGTTTATTGCAGTATATGAACGGATTAGGATCACCGTTAACTGTTACCTCCACTCCATTATGAGGAAACTTAATGCATTGGTGATATGTAGATGGGACTGCCCTCATTTCATGAATCCAAGGACACCCTAGCAATATGTTGTAAGTGAGATCTAGATCTAGGACTTGACAAACCACATCCTTCATAACTGGTCCAACTCTGAGAGGTAAGGTGACTGTGCCCTTGGATGAATGCTCTTCATCATCATATGCCTTGATGGTGATTTGATTTGTAGAATTCACAGCTTTATCAGAATATCCCAATTGTTTAATTGTGCTCAATGTACAAATGTTTAGACCAGCTCCTCCATCTACCAGGACTCATTTTATTCGATGTTTGTGTATGAAGGCTTCAATGTGTAGTGGTGCATTCTGTGGCTAACTTACAGAGGCGTCGTCGGCTTCTGTCAATGTAAGGGAATGTGGAATGGAAAGGTATCCCACCATGGCTTGAAACTGGTCCACGTTTAGATCAATAGGAACGACAGTGTCTCTCAAGATTTTATCAAGAATGGCTTTATGTGCAGGGGATATGCGTAAAAGCTCAAGGATGGAGATGAGCATGGGTGTTTTCCCTAATTGTTCTACAAGGTCATACTTAGGCTTGGTTGATGAAGATGGGGTGTTTTTGGCTGGAGCACCTTACAAAGTAAATTTACCTCGACGGGTTGTAACATGACATTCAGAGGTAGGTTCGGAAAAAGATCCAACACCTTTTAGGACAATCTTGGGTCTCCGGGTAGAATTATCAGGGTTTTTGTCCTTGATGATAATGGTAGAAACGTAATTGTCCATCGAAATGTGATTGATAGTTGAATCATAGTTGTAGGATGCTCTGGTATAGTTGGTTTGATCATCTGTGGCTTTAGCTTTTCCCTTGTCATGTTTTGGGAATGGTTCCTTAAACATCTCATGTTCTTGATTGGATGAGTGTCCCTCAATCTCAATGTCACCTCTATCAATGAGATCTTGTATGATGTTCTTCAGTCGATGACAATTTCCTGTCTTATGACCCTTGCTCTTATGAAATTCACAATACTCATCATCATTCCACCAATTTGGTTTAACCTTTGGTTCATATGGAGGAAAATCTGGAATTGTGATTACCTTGTTCACCACAAGCTTCTTGAAAACTGACTCAAGTGGTTCTCCCAATGGAGTGTACTTCCTTCATGATCTGGAAGTTGTTTGAGTATTCACTTGATTGTTTGTAGAACTTGATCCCAAAAAAATGAATTTGGGTTGCACTGTGTTGGCATCAACAACACCATCATTGACTGTGTTCTTGTTTTTATTCCAAAATCTTGGCTTGTCCTTTCCTTTAAAGTCATCTTTGTTTTCCTTGAATATCTTAATGACTCCTTGTTCAATTAGGACCTTCTCTGTTGCTAAGCCCTTTTCAATGACGTCCTTGAAGGTAGACAAACAAGCTTTCCTTAGATCATATCCAATGTCTTTGTTAACATTTTGGGTGAACATCTCTACCATCTGTTTTTGTGGAATTTCACAAGAGCATTTGCTGGCTAGATTCCTCCATCTTTGTAAAAATGATGAAAAAGATTCTCCATCCCTTTTCTTGGTGTTGCACAAAGTAGTGACTGATATGTCTGTCTCTATGTTGTAGGAGAAATGCCTCTGCTAAGTCAGCCCATGACTTAATGCCAGGTGGAAGTTGGGAGAACCATTCCATAGCTTGATCACCTAAGCTTTGTGGGAATAATCTCATCAAATATGTCTCTTCTGCTGCTACCTCAATGCAAGCTGTGAAAAACTATCTTATGTGTGCCTTAGGATCCCCTTTGCCTCTGTACTTATCAAACTTAGGCGTCACAAAGTGTGTAGGAAATGGAGGCATTGGAATGCTTTTGTCAAATGGATAGGGACATATGTCTCTCATTGTGTATGTTGGCTTTGGTGTATTTATGTCCTCCATTTTCTTTTGTAAGTCCCTGATTTGTTGCTCCAAATTGCTCTTAGGTGGAGATCGACTTCTTGGACCATACCCCATGCTTGAGGCACCAATTGGAGGAGGAGCATGTTGCATATATGGATGATATTGATCATACACATGTTCATATGGAGGAGTTCTATAATGATGCTGCGTATATGGACCACTTGGTATAGATTCATGTTGAGGAATGAAATATCTATTTTGTCCATGTATACCATACTCTATAGGCATGTCATGTTCTAATGTGTTGCCCCCAAATTTGATATGGGGTTTCCTTGTGTCCAAATTTTGAGCATGCCTTTGAATATCCAATTGCTTTGGTGGTTGATCCTTAGCATTGGTATGTGATTGAGCATATCTTTCTACATAAGACTTCCATAATGGTCTGCGAAGGTGAGTATCATATGCTTGACCATGTTTATGTGGGACCTCTGGTTTTTGAAACAAAGATGATGGTGATTCAGGCACCATATGTGGTCCTCTATTGCCTCCACTATTAGGTCTCCTTTGATCCAAGTTGGAGTGAGGTTGTTGCAAAGGTCGATTTTCCATTATTTGAGACATGTCAAAATCATGAGGTATCTTGGCTCCACTTTGTGCCATCATTTGTAAGAAGTATTGTCTATCCCTCCTCATTATTTCCTCATCCAATCGATTGAAACAGGGATCCATAATGGATTCTTCCACATCTGCTAAATTTACGGAAAAGTTGTCCATATTATCATTGTGTGTATCATGGTTGTTTGTAGTGTCCATGTTCTTAACATTTGGAATGTTTCTATAGGCATCCATGTCAGGTAATGTGTTATGATTAGTATTGAAAAAGACATCATTGTCATACTCATAAAAACTCATGTTAGCGGACTCTTGAGCCTCTTTAGCTTCTCTCCTAGATTTTTGAAGACGGGTTTCAACCATGAACTAGGTATTGACCAAGATATGTTAGACTAGATGAAAATGAAAAAGTATGGAAGACCAAGAGTTGGATGGAATGTAAATGAATCTGAAGTGTACTTGCAATGTCCAAAGTGTAAGACCAAGTATGTATGTAGTAGAGTAGGTGTGGCTTCCAAAGAGAGGATAGTTTCTCTTGATGAGGTAAGTTGACCTTGACTCTAAGTAAGACCAAATGAGACCCAAAGGTGATAGACATTGATGAGGGACCACTTAGCAAAATGTTGTTGTATGTAGTGTGTTGACAAAGTATGATGAGGACAAGCAAGTGACCTTTTGACTCAAGTTTAGACAAATGTGAATGTAATGTGAGATGTAAAGCAATGATGGACTTTGTGAGACCCAAAGACAGGTTGAATGCTAAATGAAACCCTGGAGAAATGACCTAGGAAGCTCAAAAATTCTGAAACTGACTGTGTTTGTTTGCTGGACTATAACAGTTTTTTTTTTTTTTTTCAATTCTGATCACAGACGCGCTTGTATACTTCACAGATGCGATTATCTAACACAGACGTGGTTCTGTTCAACACAGATGCATTTTTGAGATTTTTGTGCAAATTGCAATGTTGATTCTGGAAACACAGATGCGTTTCTGCCCTTCACAGATGCGGTTATACAACGCAGATGCTCCAACACAGACGCGTTTCTGCAAAATTTGTGCAATTTTTTCCAATCTGTGAAGTTGTTTTGTTGTGATCAAATATGACTATTTGACTATTTTTCGTGACAAGAGGACACAGTGTTGATGAAGACCCAATGTTTGCAAGTGTCTAGACTCAAAAATGACTACAAAAAAAAAAAAAGTGTGTTGTTTGATGTAAAAATGTTCTGCATACACTTGAAGACACAAAAGACACAATGTTTTTCTGTTTGGTCTTGAATGTTTGAATGTTTAAAATAAGTCAAGCACAATTCTTATGGCTGGCCAAGACAATAGTTGTTGATCCCACATGAGGTTTTACCCCCGAGGCTACGCTATTCAGAGCAGATACTTAGATGCTTGACCTCACTGGCTCCACCCTGGACACTCACTTCTCGAGTTAGCCAAGTATCAGTCCCCACGAAAACTCCCCTTGGAAAACTTTGTATATCTACTAAGAACCGTATGTGTGTGGGCCGCTACCAGAGGTTCGACCTCCTGCCTCAACAACTAGAAGGATTTGGGCTTCTAAAACAAAAAGGTGCTAGTAAGGGCATCCGCTCGTGTGGCCATACATGCGGCACTTTCAGCTCTGTAAATACAAAAGGCTCCCAGCCGGTAGGGGTTACGCCCTACAACTGATCAAATACATTTGATCAAACAGGTTTATGGGGAGACATAGTGTCGGTATGAACTAATCAGCACACTTTATTCATAGTTTTCACCATGAATATAGTTATTTATAGTGGTTTGGAAGAAGATGGCTTTTCTTTTGCTACCACTTGGGTCGTTCTCTTCTCACTAGTAGTCCTAATGACCACACGGGAAGACATGCCCTCTAAAGATTAAACAAAAAGAGCCTATTACTCAAGACACATAAGACAATGATTCAATTTTAGTGCACCAATTGAAGTGTTTGCTAGTCTATGAAAACAAGGCACACAATAAAAATCCAAAAACCCTTTGCGAAAGACCTGCACCAAAGAGTTGTTAGTAGTTTGGATTGTTTCAAATAATCACCCCTTCCTACAAGCACACAAGTTAGGTAAATTTTAAATCCAAAAGACTTTGTGAAAATAGGGGCCTTCAACAAAACGATTTTGCTTTCAAGACAAGCTACACCAATTTTGTTAGCTAGATCTAAAGATGTTAGCTCAAAATAAACCAGATCTGAAACATTAAATGCAAAACCCAAAACCAAATCAATAAACTCAAAAAAAAATTGAAACCGATGCACACAGACGCGGCTACCTTCGACACAGACGCGACTTCCTAACTTAGACGTGGTTCTATAAGACACAGACGCTGCTCCAGAACCTAGATGCGACTTCTGGACACAGACGCGTCTAAAAACACTGCAGACACGACTGAGGAACACAGACGCGGTTTCCGGAATCTGCAAAATAAAATACTGTCGATAACATAGATGCGATTCCAGATGTCGCAGACGTGCCAAAAAATCAAAAACGCGATCCGAAAGTATGCAAACGCGAAAATATCAAAATGCTGTCGAAAATGTCAGATCTGCAACTTCAAAACACAAAATTTGCAACAAGGATGTTAAATGCAAAAAGGGACAAGAGTCCCACAGAGCATGCCAAAATGTATATGGTGAAAATGGATAACAATAATAACGATATTGAAAGGCTAAATGAATTCAACCACAAAACCCTAACCTAATAACAACAAAGATCCACCATAACATATGAAGATTACCTAAGACAATGCAAATCAAATGAAATCACGAAGATTATACCATCACATGTCCAATAGGGTTTGAATCTCCATTCTTCCTATCTCCATTGATCTTGCTTGATATATTTGCTCTCAAATTTTATGTGCACAAGAGCTCAACAAAGAACGGAATGTGGTTGCAAGTAGGATCGCATATGCCAAGTAGTCAATTGATCAAGTAGTTAGGTCATTAGGATGATTGATTAGGGTTTGATAATGAAGGAAGCATCTCCTTATATAGAAGACACTATAAGAAATGGAGGGATAAGATTGAGAGGTGTAAAAGGAGGTCGGCTATGATTAGAGGGTAGGTAAAAGAAATAATAAAATAATGAAAGGGGTAGGTAGTGTATGAATTAAGAGATGAATGACATGTGTCATGGGTAGAAAAGGTTAATGAATTAATTAAATAAATAATGATTTATTTAATTAATAGAAGAAGTGGGATCAATTAAATAAATAAGATATTTATTTAATTTAGGAAAAGGATGATTTAAATAAATAAATGTATTTATTTAAATGAGAAATAAGGCTAGCAGAGGATAAATGAATTAATTAAATAAATAAAGATTTATTTAATTAATAGAAGAATTAAGCTTAGATAATTAAATAAATAATATTTATTTAATTAGACTGGCCAATTTTGGGTGTCTACAGATTGAATGGTGAAAAGAGCTTTGTTATCCTTCTTTCTATCTTTTTTCAGCTGATTTTTCTATTGTGGTATCCATGTATTCAATGTATTTTGATCTGGAGGTTCACAGAAGCTCATGAAATGCTAAATCTTTTCCATTAGCCATCTGGAGATAACTGCTCTGACTTAATAAAATTTTTGTAACCTTCTTTGATACCAAATGAAAGATTATGAAAAACACTCACAAAGCAGATAAAAATAATATTCTATTGAAGGATTGCTAAAATAAATTACTTATGAAAAACTTGTTAATAATTCTAAAGCATAGCAAGTGGCCTTTATACAAAGCTTCTCTAACAAGAAGATAAAAAGAAAGAATAAAACTAAAAACAAAAAACAAAAAATAGTGCAATGATTGTTTATAGGATTAAAGCATGATAACTACGAGCCTATGCTTATCACCGCAACTTGTAAACTGCAAAATTAAAATGGTAAAAAAACATAGAAAAAACATAGTTTATTTCTGACTCAGCATGATGACTCAGCAACATTGGATCATTATCTTCAGTGAAATCCTCCTTCAAAGACAAACGACAATGGTTGCGGATAACAATGGCTTCAACAAACCCTGCAACCAGCGTTACAATAGCAACTAGTCTTCAGTAATGATAGCGGCCCTTATTTTGTTTTTATTGGTTGAGCTATGTCTGCAAACCTCCCTCTTGACTGTGGTCTTCAAACAGTGAACATATTGTATGCTTGGTCTCTTTTTCAAATAGCAACTATCTTAGTTTTTGAGCATTTTTGACAACGACCTTCAACAACCTCTGATCAACATCTCATCCATCTTCAGTTTTCTAATGTCCATTCTTACAAACCCTCGATCTTACCTGTTCTGATACCATTTTGAAGGGGTGGATGGACATGCATCAACATCACATATAGAAACACAAACATAATATTATGACACATAAAATATAAACAAAAAACTTCAATCAATTTTCCCATGTGCTATGACATATTATCATTAATAACTTGAATCCATTAGATCCAACTCACTTGATGGTAAAACCATTTCATCTGCCTCCTTAAATAGAGGTCTTTGAACAATTTTATAAACATTTTGGAAACATCTTAAGCCTTTAGGATGACCTTACAAAACATTTAATATTTTTCCCTTTTAATATAATCTAGAACATTCTATTGAAATGATCATCAGGGTGGGAGAAATTACATATCCCAACATGAATACATCTATTACATGTTTGAGTTAATGCTCGTGGCTGGAAGATAAAGTGATGACAAGATCATCTAAAACAATTAAATGGAGTGGTTGTGATTACTATATCCAACAGTGCTAGAGTCCTTTGCAAATAAAGATCAGAGTTATACAGGAAATAACATGACTATCACCTAGCTTTGCAAAATGTGTGAAATTAGAATATAAGAAAAAAAAGAAAAAAAATCATTTTTCTGATTGAACCTATATGCTATTGAACTCTTTCATATAGTTCCAAAAGATTGAGTAAATTTATAAATCGATCATTTATAACAATATACACACAAAAATGTGAAAAATAATAAGAATATCATTGATTCATTTGTAGAAAGTCTTTAAACAAGTTTCAACAATCTTACTCTAATTGCAGATATAAGTTACTGAACGTGGCTTGTTTACAAAAGGGAGCAAATAATCTCACACTTAATAGCTAAAATTGACCAAATGTGAAACATTTGAACTCAGGCAGCTATGTTAGATTACTATTGCAACTGTCACTATGCTGTTTAAAGTAGCATGCTATCTCCATGACTACCTAGAATAGAACCAACAGCAGCATAGTTTCTCTACACTCTTTAATAAATTGACAAACATACAGACCATTAGTTTTTCTAATTCCAACTTCCTACGATCTGCAAGCACTACCATTCGAAAATGCCAACTTCCTCCAATCTGGAAGCACTACAATATGAAAATGCTACCATCCAAACCAGCCCATACCCACCTTTAAAAACTACAGACTATGCCTTTAGTTATACTATATTTTGACTATGCCTTCAGTTATACTATATTTTGCCAACAACCTACGAACATACTATATGAATGAAATGATTGAAATTGAGATTCATCTTCTTCATCACAATAAAACAAAATACACTACCACATTCATTATTCTATAGGGAAACAAACAAACTTGAAATGTTCTTTAACAATTCATTAGTTTGAACAATCCTTGTTATAATCAAAGTTAAACAATAACTCCCAAATTTTACATAGCAAAACATAAGTGGGATGAATACAATCAAGTGTGTATTACAACATCCATTTGACAACACAACAGTTAAAAATGATCAGCTTGTTAGCGCAACTTAACATGCAGTCTTCCCCGTGATTTACGGTGATTGTGATTTGCATTGTTGCTTATGTTTAAGCTAACCAAGGAGTTCTTGTTTTTAACTCCCTCTTCATCTTCTAGTTCTGTTTCATGCAAACAGTTCTTGATCTCCAGAAATTCCATGCATGTAATGCATAATTTCTGCTCTTGTGATCTATAAACCAATTGTAATTCATTCAAGTTTGAATATGGTAATGAAAATGGCTTTATTGCTTTCATTTGTTCTTTTGATTTTTCTTCTGCAAGTTTTGCTCTTCTCTTCTTGCTAGATCCATATTGTGCAGGTTAGAAAATTTTACATGGTAATAGAGCCTGGGAGCTAGAAGAAAGGAGTAGAACATTTATTTTTTTTGCAGATTTATAAAGATTAGCATTACCATGGAAGTTGATGTAGACCTCTGAAACTAGATGCATGCTTATTCTTTCCCTCATTTTTGCATGCTCCTTGTTTTTTTTTCTCATATTGATTCTTTAAAATTGTATGTGCTTTGCAAGCACTACATGACAAAGATCTGGAAAATTTGGGGCTTTGTAAAAAAAAAAAAACCAGAACTTTAGAAAGTTTATATGGGGGTTTTTCTTAATGCATTTAGTATAGGTTTCTTTCAATAAGTTTCCTGAATAAAATAGAAGATTAAAGTTTCTATGCACTCTTCCTCCAATTGATAGCCAAAAATGTTCTTTTGTTCTAAATTCTTGTCTACATGAGATTCCAATGTTGCAACTTTGTTTGCTCTTAGAGATTCTTTCTAGCAGGGTTCCTGACTATATGAGATTCCAGAGTTGCATCCTCGAGTGCTTCTAGAGTTTCTTTCTAGCGGGACATTATTGAGCAATGGATATACAATGGCATCATCCCAACCAAAAGTCATCTTTGCAGTTCTTCAGCTTGAAGCACATTTGCAGATTCATATCTTCCTGTCTTCAGATGGTCAGTTTCTATATTCAGAGACTGTGTACCTATCTGTTCATCAATTTGAGCAATACAAAATATGTACAACTGCATTTTCAAAGTATCCCAGAGGTACTCATGCAGTGGTTTCTATGATTTTGATACAATCCTATTGCAGTGTGGATTTATTTGCAGTTCTTCTTCATCGATAATTGCAGCTTTCTTCTATAGTTTGAATAATGGTCGGGAGTTTCTCTCAATTGGGTTTTCTCCTTTCTTCTTTGTAATTGGGATCTTAATAAAGATTTGTTGCCAAGATCCATATCTCTCCTTAGTTAGGCTTAAGGGGGGGTGTTAGCGCAAATTAACATGCAGTCTTCCCCGTGATTTACGGTGATTGTGATTTGCATTGTTGCTTATGTTTAAGCTAACCAAGGAGTTCTTGTTTTTAACTCCCTCTTCATCTTCTAGTTCTGTTTCATGCAAACAGTTCTTGATCTCCAGAAATTCCGTGCATCTAATGCATAATTTCTGCTCCTGTGATCTATAAACCAATTGTAATTCATTCAAGTTTGAATATGGTAATGAAAATGGCTTTATTGCTTTCATTTGTTCTTCTGATTTTTCTACTGCAAGTTTTGCTCTTCTCTTCTTGCTAGATCCATATTGTGCAGGTTAGAAAATTTTACACAGCTCCTATATTTGATCTGTCAATCTGGAAAATAATTGACCTTTGATTCTATTACTCATCTATCATTTTTCAATTTTCTTTTTCCCATGCCTGTTCATATTTGACCCTTTCCTGACTTCCATCCATCTACTATCTCTTCCAAACATCATTGTTATTATGCATGTGGACAGCGTAAAATGGTTGAAAGGAGAATGCAGAATGCATAGGGGACGAAGTTGTGAGAGTCATAGTGTCCACAGAATATTTGAACTAATAACGTGCTCATTCATTTTTCCAAAGCACACACATTAATACAGCAATCCCAAGGGATGTATCTATGCGCAAAATTCTACCCCAAAAGGAGTAGAAAATCTTAATCACCGCTACCAAGAACACGACAAAGGGATGTATCTATGGGCAAAATGTTTGGAGATGGGCTCCAAAGTTTTCGTAGAGAAAATCACCGCTACCAAGAACACGACAACGGCTAACGTAGCCCAGATTGCTGACATTAGTTGAGTATTAAAGGGAATCAAAACTAACATCGAGAGGAGGGCACCTATAACGCAGGCTCGGACATATCTCTCATCTTCGCTGAAAATGTAATGTTTGGAACGAAGAATCATAACTAATATGGCTATGGGAACGCCTAACCCCATCACCCTCACAATCTCTGCAACCCATCTATACTTTGATTCAACGTTGATGTAAATGGCCACAGCAAATGCTGCGACTAGCGCTACCAATGCTATCGTCAATCCTTTTATAGAGGTCTTCACGAGTAGGGAGTCTTCTTGTTTGCCATAAATGGCATAAATGAGCACAACTGCAGTTGAATATGTAGACTCTTCATTGATGTGGGGTTAGTCTAAATATCCCTCCTAGGTAAAGCCAAAAAATAAAGAAAGATAAAATATGCTGTCACTTACCCCAGAGAAAAGGCCTTGGTCGTGGCTCATTTTCTCCAACACTATGTCTAAAGGGGTTTTGCCATGATTATCAAGATTGTTAATGAGATCCTTTGAGATTATTGATAGCATTAAAAAATTGAGTTGCCTCGAAATTTTTTCAAATATTTGAACTGCATTCTCAGCCGCCAAGTGAAGAACATTTCCCCCATCCTCATCAACAATTTCTAAGCAGTCTCGGCCGTATGTTAATATTTCTTTTACTAAATCCACATTCCCCTCTATCACTGCTATATGGAGCGCTGACTGGTGGTTTCTATCCACCTTATAACACAAAGATATATCTTTCTCCAAAAGTAGTTTTGCAATCTTTGATGGGTTTTTAACATAAGCAAGGCTGTGCAGCGGCGTCCTGCCAAAATTATCACCTTCCATAAGAAGGTCTGGCTTTTGATCTAAAAGACTCTCAACCACATTTGCACAATTGGATTAAGATGTACACAATGAGAGAATGAATAGAAATGAAAGAAAAATCAAAGTCAAATTGACAATTATCAAAACAAAAGCAAAGAAAACCTTTGTGGCCGTGGGAGACAGCAACGTGGAGAGGTGTGTGGCCATCGCGTGCTTTCCTGTCATATTGAGAGGACATTAGAGGAAGTAGTTTCAATATAATCTCCTCGTGACCTTCCTCTGCAGCTCTGAACAAAGCAGTTTGACCGGCTTTATTAGTAATACTACCTATTTCAGCACTTTCGCGTAACAAAACATCGACTACTTGTTAGTGTCCTCCTTTGACTGCTTCATGAAGAGCAGTGTTACCTTGTAAATTTTGGGCTAAAACAAATTGACCACTTTCTTCATCCCCCAATTCCATATCGTCGGTGAAAAGTTTGAGGAACATTTGAACAATTTGTAGATGGCCGTAATATTCTGCCAAATGAAGGGCCGTATTCCCTCCTGGCGTTAACTCGTGGAGAATACTAAGAGGGGCGTAATAGCGATCCATATTAAGGGGTTTATTGCCTCCTGACGGGATTTCTTCATGTCTTTTATCGATCAACTTGGTGAGAGCATGCACATCGCCACCCGTAACAGCAGCGTACAGTCTTCTGTCCATTCCTTCAGAAAGACGAATATATATCAAATCTGTGGAGTACGTTTAAGTGTTCCAAACATTGTACATTAATGCCAACTACGAATATATTTGTAAAGAGTTTTTGGCAACGTCTATTCAGCAGTCAGGATGCGCGTTTCACATTCACTGCGATTTAGTCTTTTAATTCACTCTTACACGGAAAGAATCAAGCAACTTCGTTCAAACTTCTAACACATCGAGAATTTCAAGTCCAACATTCTAGAAATGAAATTTCAATCAGAGTATGTTTCTTAAATACTTTAGTTAAGAACCGTATCTGCATGCTCATTGCTCGGAATCCACGAAAATATTATTGTAAATATTGTTTTGAACAATTATTTGTCTTGGCTTGCGAAATGGAGTGTTGAATGGTCTTGCAGACTGGCGATCCAATAACTGTTGACCCAATTTTGTTTATCCCTTTCTATTATTATTTATTTTATCTCGTCATAGACCACGAAGTAACTGGGTTATGAAGAAGGTTGAAAAAAAGGCAAACAGTAAAAGAGAGTTGCAGAAAAGATCAGATTGATTAGTTAAATCTATCATTGTCAACGCACTGAACATTTCTAAAATTTTACGGTGTAAGGAATGCCCAATAGGCTACGAAAATGTGAGATATGTGTGTCCTATATTATTTTTTTATATATGTTAATCTTTTTCAATAGTTCATGTTCAATAAAAAAATTTCCATTGTTTTTCCAAAATTTTAAGCTATTAAGATTTAGTGACTCTCAATGATATATGAAGAGTCTTAATGTGACAAGTGTTTGGTAACATTTTTTTAATGAATAGTATTTATATTACTAAAAGGTGGGTAGAAATAATTACATCTTGGGTAGAAATAATTACACCTTGAAAGTTTAAATGAAGTTATAACTCAAAATAGAAAACAATATAATTATATTTATTCATAATTAAGGAGCAAAGGGAGGAAGAGGCAGGTTTTTGTCATTTGATTTGCCCCATACATTAGTGTGGCCTAAAGTGCCTAGTGTTTTAAAGCGCTACCTGCTTCACATGCCTCGAAAATTTTAAAAAATATAAGTTTTTTCCCATCTTGTTGCAATTGATTTGTTTGTTTAAAGGGTAGAAAAGTTCATAAGTTCACAAACCTCGCACAACCTTGACAAAGGAAGGTAGAAAGAGTTTGAAGGTTTGTATGGATCATGATGTTGCAAAGTTTATAATTTCACTAACTTTATGAAATTGTGAAGAAAGAAGAAGAAGATAAATGAAGACAAAAAAGATTGCAATTCCTTGTGTTGTAAATTTTGTGAGTTTGTTAACCTTGAAAAGCTACCATATTATTTCAAAATATATGGTTCATGATGTTGCAAATTTTATAATTTCACTAACTTCATGAAATTTTGAAGAAAGAAGAAAAGGATAAATGAAGACAAAAAAAGATTGCAATTCCTTGTTATGTAAATTTTGTGAGTTTGTTAACCTTTAAAAGTTACAATATTATGGATGTGTTGCATGTTGGCAAATGAACACTCCAATGAGAAATTGTAGGTGATTGAAGGTATTGTCATTGATGGCAACCTTACAATCATATGATACCGGCAGGCACCGACACCAACAGACTCTTCACCGACATACAGTTCACCCGCACCAAAAGGATTGATTACCGACACCATGGCCAATAGGAATTTTGTTTAATTATATTTAATATTTTATTGTAAAATCTTTTTGTAAGCCGACATGGCGGATTGTAATAAGACTCATTTATGTATGAGATCTTAGAAAACATTTTGTGAGAAGGATATATGGTATGGATGTGGTTAGATTATTTACAGACCTAATGTGCGAATTGTAAGGTAGACTTTGGATAAGGGTTTATGATTATTATAGAGCTTAAACTGATATTGGATCTAGCATAGCAGATGCCCTTTTGTAGCAGTACATGACATTGGATTTTCATAATCCACTTTTGTAAGTCAGTGAGACTTCTCTTTTGTATGTAAGCAGTGAGCTGTAGGTAGTTGGCCTTCCTACATGTGTAGGCCCCTATTGTAATAGTAATATTCTCTTATTGGCCAGTAAGCGAATATTATGGGTCACAAATCCCACCGAGGTTTTTCCCACACCGGGTTTCCTCGTTAAAATATTGTGTTATGGTGTTCTTTTCATGTTGTGCTTTTTGTTCTTATTTACTGCATTAATTTTGGTTTACCGGTTCACAGTTTTGGAACGCTTTTCATATAATAAGTTCAGAAAATTCTATAACCGGTCAGATTCTAATTCACCCCCTCCTCTTTGTATCTTTGGGAATCCTAACAATTGTTATCAGAGTCTGGTCCTCTATTTTCAAAAGCCTAACAACTTGAGGAAGATTCTGACACCGGTAGAGATGGAGAACCTGAGGAAGAAACTTGAAACATCTCTTGTAGACTATGATGCAGAAAAAGTGAAGAATATCAAACGTGAAGATGATCTGAAGGCTACATAGGAAATCATTCAAGGACTTCATAAAAATCTCACTATTGCTAAGAACAAAAGAAGAGAACTTTTGGAGAAGATGCAGAGTGATGATGACGAGAAAGAAACTCTTAATGACCTTGTGAACAAGATGAGACAAGAAAAAAGTACAATGAAGAACGAGATGCAAGATATGTCTATGAGATTTAGTAAAGACGTTGAATATAGAAAAAATAATGAAGATGACTTGGTTAGAAGACTAAATGATGCTAGAAATGAAAACACAAGACTCGGTCATGAAAATGATATGTTAAAGACAAATTTGATGCATACACAAAATGACAGAACTGAACTCATGAGACAGAAAGATTTCTTGGAAAATGAGTTGGCTACCACAAATCAACACAAGGAGAAATTCAAGAAAAGTTCAGAAGAACTTGATGACATGCTGAAGAGTCAGAAACCTAATGGAGATACAAATGGCCTTGGCTTTGAAGTTGGTGAAAGCTTCGGTACTACAAACAATCATGATCACAACAAACCGGTAAGACAACCTAATGCTTCTAAGTTTAATGGGAAATGCTTCAACTATAACAAGTATGGCCATAGAGAAAATTAGTGTAGATCTAGAAATTATTAGAACACTAATACACTCACCTTATAAGTTTAATGGGAAATGCTTCAACTAAAACAAGTATGGCCATAGAGAAAATTAGTGTAGATCTAGAAATTATCAAAACACTACTACACCCACCGGTCAATGTTCTAACTGCAATAATGTTTGTCATAATTCAGAAAATTGCAGAATGAATGTAAGATGTTATATTTGTGGAAGATTTGGACATCTATCTAATCAATGTAGAACACATACCAACATAGGATATGGGAAAGCTATTTAGAAAAACAATGTGACTTGTTATGCTTGTACCGAAATTGGACATATTGCAAAATTCTGTAGAAGTAAGGCATCACTGACAAATAACAAAGGACCCAGTTTGAAAGGTAAAGAAAAGGTTGAAGAGGTAAAGAAAGAATTTTCAAAACAATGGATTAAAAAGTCTGACATGAATGTTAGTGAAGCTATTCCTTCACCGGTAGAACAAAGTATCACTCCACCGACAGGAGATTCTTCATCTAATTGAGAAATAATCCTTTGGGGGTATGTCAACAAATTGAAAACATGCTAATTAACCCTTGGTTGATGGTGAGAAGTTGAATCACTTCTTTACCGGCATATGAGTTAAGTTTTTGACTTAATTGGTAGGCATTAAATGTGGCAGTTGAAAGAAATAATATTATAAAGCAAGTGTTTTGGCTCCTTTTTCATTCATCGAGCATTCAAATCTCTAGAGAGCACGAAAATCTCGAGCGAAGGCATCCTTACCGAAAAGTGAAGCAATTCATCCAAGAAATTCATCCTAAAGGCAGATTAAGGTATTTATAACTATGGCTTCTTCATCTGCACCTAAATTTATCGCAAACCCTACTGTGATTGAGGTTATCAAGCGTCCTAGACCCATGTTCAAACTTATTCCCGAAATTGCAAAGAAAGATGATACCCTAGGAGCATTTTCGAAAACACCTAAGGGAGTAGTTTATGCAGAGGATCCTAGAATGTATATACATTGTCATATTGAGGAACTAGGAGCTGAAGAAATAATGAACATGTATAGAACTGAAATTTGTGATGAAAATGGTAATGTTAAAGTGGAACACAAGATAGTGGAAACCCTAGGCTTTGTGGACATTCTTAGTATCCCTGATTTTCCTAAAGATGTGATAAGAATAGTCTTGAGAAGAGTTCATGGAGAGCTCTTTTGGTTGGATTCCATCCATAAGATCACTAAAGAGGCAGTTAGGGCAGTGACACACTTACCTTCTACTGGTAGAAGGCCTGACAGAACTGAGAAAGTTTCAAATGACACTGTGATGAACTTAACCAGCACAAAATTTGGCAAAAGATCCCTAAGAGTCATTGATGTGAAGGACATCAATGTTAGATTTGTCAGTATGATTCTTGGTTGTAAGGCTACACATGCAAACAAACTAAACTTAGTTTCTAGTTTATGTATTAAAAGTGCATATGACATGGTAAATGACAATGCAAGAATTGATGTATGTGAATGGATTAAAGATGAACTGATAGACAACTTAAAGAAAATCAAAGGTGATAAGAAGGGAACTTTTAGATTTGGTAACTTGCTTGTATGCTTAATGTTATATATTACCAAGGAAGTACCCAGTATTGGTAAGAAATACTTTGGTTTTGATATCCCGGTAGGAAAGCAACTGTTAGACACACTAAACAACATGGGAGACGACAAAGAGAAAAACATAAATGAATATATTCAAACCTTGAAAGCAAGAATGAAGACAAGAATAAGGCTATCTCAAGAAATTGTTGATAAGTATCAAAAAGAGATATGCTTTGTGATTAAGAAAGATGAAATCTGGATGGAGGCAGTTATCCCTAGGACTGTTTGGGTTACAGAGATGGGATATGAGGCTGATGACAACATAGTTGAAACTTATGCAAAAGCCCTCTTAGAAGCCCCTAAGGAACTGAAAGAAAAAGTATTTGGCAATGCTAAAACAATTGAGAGTGGATTTCAATCTTAGAAAAGAGTTAAGAAAACTGAGCAGATAGTTAGGAGAGGTTGAAGACAGACAAAAGCAATAAGGGAAGATGTTTTGAATAAGACTGGTATTAAGGAGAGTGAATAGGAAGGACTACAATCGGAGACACATCTCTCATTGGTTGCTACTTCTTTTGACAATGAGATACCGTCTGTATTCAAAAGGGTAGAAAGAAAAAGAAAACCCTCACCGACACCCTCACCTACACCCAGAAAGACAAGACAAAAACAATAGGAAGTGAGGCCCCCAGCTAAAAAGATGACACCAAAGAAGAGGAAACAAGTTATTCCTACTTTTGATAATCTTTTGGAAGAGATTACTGAAGATGGAAAACTAACAAATATCAGCAAGCTGTATAATACATTATCCAATGATGAAAGGGAGAGCATAGAAAACAGTGTAATCTTACACTTAGACATTTATAAGAAATTTTTGATGGAGATTATAGATGACATACCCAATGATCTGTACAGAAGACTAGAAGCTAGAAGGGTAGCCATTTTGGAGTTAGACAAGAAAATCAAAATAGAAAAGCTACTTGCAGATCAGTGAAGCCAACCGGATAGTGTTCTCAACTGGACACCGAAATGTAGCATTAATGGAAGGAAGAGTAAATGAGATATCGGAGGAAAAAGAGGAATCAATTGAGAAGACAGATGTGGCAACTGAGCCACTGGCAAAAAATGTTGGAGTTGAAAACATTGGAATTGGGGAATAACAAACTGAAGGATCAAATGAATCCCCGGACACTGGAAAGGCAGAGACCACAAATGTGCATACTGTTGCATCTACTGAGGCACCGACAACTACTAAAAAACCAACAGTCACTGACAGTAGACATCATAGAGGTAAATAAAGAAAAACCAGCAGTGGACACTATAATGAAATCATCTGAAGCACAAAAAGAAAAACCATCAGAGCAGCAGGCTCTTGCTAAGGAAAACACAAAGAAACTGGTAGAGCAACAAGCTCCTTTTCAGGTACCACCAACTATATTTGAAAATCCCAAGCCTTTGGTAGTAGAAATGCAAACATAAACTGACCCTCTGGAGAAAGAGGAAAGCAAAGCTATCACTACAACCGACGGACTACAGATTGTGAGAATAGTTGGACAGTCATCTGACACATCAATGACTGAATTTAGGCCTACAAATCTAACAGATGTACTCATGGATTCAATAAAGAAAATAACAGTGTAATGCACAAGTTTATAAGTCTATAGATCACACTTACCAATTTTGAAGTTGATTTCTCCAAAGTATAACATAGACAATAAAGATTCTTTGAGCCAATTAGACACATTGTCTAAGTATATAACCGACAACCTAATAACAATGGACCAGATAACTGAAGATACATTCAAGGAAAAAATGAATAAGGAGAAAGAAAAATTCTTTGAGGAAATAGTGAAGAAGAATAAGGAACAAATGGAAACCTTATTACCGACACTAGGAAAAATAATTTTGGATTTCAAGAAACTGTATAGAGATACCTGCAAAAATTGATATTTTGACAGAGGACATAGATTTAGAGATCAACAAAGCACAAAAAGACATCAATAATATTGTTGACAACTTAATAGGAACATCGGATTCATTTTTGGAAGTTGAAAAGAATATTGCGGTTCTTGAGGAGAAAGTGGAAAAGTTAGAAAAAGATAAAGAAAAGATAAAGTTTAAGGTAAAGGATTTAAAATCCAAACTAGGACCTAAACTGGATTACCTCATTTCTTTGAGAAAAGAAATTTTTGAGGCTTTGGTTTCAGGACTTAAGACACCGGAAGAGAAAATGCACCTACTCACCGGTACAATTTAGAGAATAGAAGCGGTATTAAAAGACAGTGAAAGGTTTAGCAACAGTCAAAATTTTGCATTGGTAGACATCTATCAGATTGTAACCCACCCATTACAAGGATCTAGGCAAGAGCCACACTCCATTGACAGTGAATGACAACCTTTGTCATTGATGCCAAAGGGGGAGTAGTAGAGATGAGAAAAATGATTAGCAGGGATAACATTAGCTCAGGGGGAGCACACATTTTGATAACACAGTTTTGATAAGACATTTTGGCAGATTCTTTTGGACAACATTTTTTTTGGATACCTTTTGGATTTTTCTCATGAGTGTTGCCATCAATGCCAAAGGGGGGTATTGTTGGCAAATGCACACTCCAATGAGAAATTGTAGGTGATTGAAGGCATAGTCATTGATGGCAACCTTACAATCATATGATACCGGCAGGCACTGGCACCAACAAACTCTTCACCGACATACAGTTCACTGACACCGAAAAGATTGATTACCGGCACCATGGCCGACAAGAATTTTGTTTAATTATATTTTATATTTTATTGTAAAATATTTTTGTAAGCCGACATGGTGGATTATAATAAGACTCATATAAGTATGAGATCTTAGAAAACATTTTGTGAGAAGGATATATGGTATGGATGTGGTTAGATTATTTGTAGACCTAATGTGTGAATTATAAGGCAGACTTTGGATAATGGTTTATGATTATTACAGAGCTTAAACCGGTACTGGATCTAGCATAACAGATGCCCTTTTGTAGCAGTACATGACATTGGATTTTCATAATCCACTTTTGTAAGTTAGTGAGACTTTTCTTTTGTATGTAAGCAGTGACCTTTAGGCAGTTGGCCTTCCTGCATGTGTAGGCCCCTATTGTAACAGCAATATTCTCTTATTGGCTAGTAAGAGAATATCATGGGTCACAAATCCCACCGAGGTTTTTCCCACAATGGGTTTCCTCGCTAATATATTGTTTTATGGTGTGCTTTTCATGTTGTTCTTTTTGTTCTTATTTATTGCATTAATTTTAGTTTACCGATACACAGTTTTGGAACGCTTTTCATATAATAAGTTCAGAAATTTTTATAACTGGTCAGATACTGATTCACCCCCCTCTCAATATCTTTGGGAATCCTAACATTGCATTGGTTTTGTCATTGATGTCAACACTTATCAACACTTATCCTTCTGCATATCTAGGGTTACATTGGTTATGTTGAACCGACACATTGTGTTCACTGGCATGTTCAGTGACTTATACACAATCACCGGTATACTATTCACCGACAGTTTATATTATTCACCAGTACTGAGGATGATCTGTTATCATCTAGAGATTACTTGTTTATGTCAACGACATGGTTTGGATACTTTGTTTTGGTGTTATGGTTATTGGTCTAATCGAGTTGACATATTCTCTATTACTGACAAATTGGTCTAGGTTACACACTGTTATGCATTATCTATTCCAGATCAGTTTGACATGTTATGAAGATGATTTATTGATTGGTTATTATTGTAAATGTATTGAGGCGAAATGATGCATCACATCTTGATTCATTTGTAATTGATTTAATTTTAATATTATTAGTGAGACGACCTACACAATTGGTCTTAGGACTGGTACATATGTAAGGTCTTATTTGTGAGATAAAATATAAGGTATAAGAATGGTATGAGAAGAGAAGAAAAGGCTATGGTATGTGCGAATATTGAAGATCATATGAGCATACCATAGAGAAGGATCAAGGAAGTTATGAAGGTGATATCTGAGCTTGACCGGTACTAAATCCAGCATAGAAGATGCTATTTTGAGAAGTACATTATCATTGGATTTAACTATCCAATTGTAGTCAGTGTTACTCCTATCTTGTGATTGAGCAGTGAGCTCTAGGCAGTTGGCATTTCTGCATTTGCAGACCCCATTTGTATACACATACTATCTGTAGTAGTATCATCTAATTGTGGGTAAGGTTTCCAACTGTGGTTTTTCCCTTTACAGGGTTTCCACGTACAAATATCTGTGTTATGTGTTGTGGATGTTGTTTCTCTTTCTATTTCATGCATTAAGCTTCACATATATTGTTATTAACTGTTAAACTGTTAACTGACATAAAGTTTGGTTTACCGGTATTATGCATCAAATTTGATTAAGTTATATTTGGGTTGAATTTAATAGACAACCGATTCACCCCCCTTCTCAGTTTCCTTTGAGTTGTAACAATTGGTATGAGAGCTACGTCCTCTTTTTGCAGAAGTCTAACAGCTTGAGCAGATTCTATGGCAACTAACTTTTTCAGGAAGGATAGTCCAAAACTTGATGGAACTAACTATGGTATATGGAAGATCAGAATGGAGACACATCTGAATTGCATTGGAAGAGACATATGGGATGTTACAATGAATGGCTATGCTAGTCCTACATAGAATCAACCTAATCCACCAACATTGGGTAAAGATTAGGAGAATGATTGCAAAGCAAGAGAAGCACTTTTGAGCGCATTGTCAGATCAACAAATCATGGGATTATTAGACCGATCTATTGCTAAAGCTATTTGGGATAAATTGGAGACATTGAATGAAGGAGATACCACTATCAAAATTGCAAAACTGGAATGCTTTCGGGTCAGGTATGAAAATCTGAAAGTGGAAGAAGATGAAAGAATTTCCGCTTTTATGGAAAGAGTTAATGAAATTGTTTTGGGTATACAATGTTGTGGAGGATCCTTAAGTGAAGATGAGATTATTTCTAAAGTTTTAAGAGCATTGCCAGTGGCATAAAAAATGAAAGTAACTACTATTAGTGAGTTGAGAACAATGCCTAATACATTAGTATCTAGAGATACTTTGGTTGGAAAACTTTCAACATTTGACCTTGAGAAATTTGGTCATGTTGCTACAATTAAGACAAATTTAGCCTTCAAAGCATCATCATCTACATCATCATCATCATCATCTGAGAAATTTGATTGGAAAGCACTTTATGCAAAAGAACTTGAAGATATCAGAAGGGAAAATGAAGAATTGAAAGAACTTGAAGCACTATTTGCAAGGAAAATTCCTAAAGGTCCAATTGGAAGTAAGTATGAAGGTAAAGCACCATTTAAATGTTTTAACTGCAATAAAGTTGGTCATATGGCATCTAGATGTCTTGATAGACATGCAAGATTGAGAGAAGAAGCTAAAAGAACATATAAGCCTAACCCTGAATATCAGAGATACAGATTTAAGAAGAATAGAGATAAATCATGTTACTATGTTGATGGAGTTATTGATGATTCTGATGAGGAACCGGTAGAAAATGGATGGGCTTTTGTTGCAATAAAAGAAGATCAACCACCACCTACTATTCCACCAGTAGAGCAGGCCCTGATAGCTAAAATTGAAGAAGAGGATGAATGTATCATTGATTCTGGATGTTCACATCATATGACTAGCAATAAAAGTAAATTCTTATCCTTTCAGGAATACAATGGAGGTCTAGTAAGATTTGGGGATGATAAAGCTTGTTTGATTAGAGGAAAAGGCACTATATCTTCGATGGTAAGCACAATAGTGGCAACGTTTATTATGTTGAAGGTTTGAAGCATAATCTTTTGAGTGTTGGTCAATTAGTTGAAAAGGGATTTCAGTTACAATTCAAGAATGGTAAATGCAAAATCATGAACAAAACTGGCTTGGAGATTGCAACCGGTAATTAGACTAGAGGTAATATCTTTCATTTGAATAACAATGAAAAGACATGCTTGATTTCACATATTGATGAATGTTGGTTATGGCATAAGAGACTCTATCATGTGAATTTTGATTGCATTGTAAAGATTAGTACAACTAAGGCAGTAAGGGATTTACCTAAGATTGTAAAACCTCATAATCCAGTATGTAAGGAATGTCAAATGGGAAAGAAAGTTAGAACAACTTTTAAAAGTATTCCAGAGAAATCCAATAATATTCTTGATTTAATTTATACTGACTTGTGTGGTATGGCAAGAACTAGAAGTATATAGGGAGATAGATATTTTATGCTAATCATTGATGATTATTCCAGAATGTGTTGGGTTACTTTTCTCAGGGAGAAATCAAAAGCTTTTGGGAAATTCAAACTATTCAAGGCAATGGTAGAAAATGAAACCGGTAAGAAAATCAAATGTTTAAGATCAAATCAAGGAGGTGAATTCACATCTAAGGAGTTTAATACATTTTGTGAAGTGAATGGAATCAAAAGACAACTATCAGCACCTCAGACACCTCAGCAGAATGGAGTTCTGGAAAGGAAGAACAAAACTATTCTGGATGCAGCTAGAAGCATGATATTATAAGAAATCCTCCCTCATGTGTATTGGAGAGAAGTAGTGAATACAACGGTTTACACTGTCAACAGAGTTCACATCAAAGGTGAAAATGGTAAGACCCCTCATGAACTATGGTTTTGTAATACTCCTACTCTTAAATACTTCAGAATATTTGGAAGCAAATAATATATTAGGAGAGATGAGTATGTTGGTAAATTTGATCCTAGAAGTGATGAAGGAATATTTTTTGGTTATTCATCTAAGAGCAAGGCATATAGATGTTTTAATAAAAGATTGCAGAAGATCATTGAGAGTGCAAATGTGAAGATAGATGAACAATTTAGAGGAAATTCAAGGTCTGTAGATTCTGAACTGGCAATTGAGATGATCATAAATGAACCTACACTGAGTGCACTGGTACAGAATGTGGATCCAGTCACACCGACATCATTAGAGAATTCCACAGTGAGTGAAGAACTGTAGCAAGTGAATAAACCTAGGTATGTAAGACTGAATCACTCTAAAAGTCAGATAATTGGGAATAAGTATCAAGGTGTAATGACTAGAGGAAGAATGGCAAAGGAAGAGGTATGTTTAATTTCTCAAATTGAACCAACATTTGTTATTGAAGCATGTGAAGATATAAATTGGATTAAAGCTATGGAAGATGAATTGGAACAAATTGAAAAGAATAGCACATGGACATTGGTTCCCCGACCTAAAGACAAAATTATAATTGGAACTAAATGGGCATTCAGAAATAAACTTAATGAAGATGGTAAGGTAACCAGAAACAAAGCAAGATTAGTGTGCAAGGGATATTCACAGAAAGAGGGAATTGATTATAATGAAACCTTTACATCGGTAGCTAGAATTGAGGCAGTCAGATTATTTCTTGCATTCGCAGCTTATAAGAACTATAAAGTATATCAAATGGATGTTAAATGTACATTTCTGAATGGTGATCTTGAAGAGGAAGTTTACATTGAGCAACCTGATGGATTTTATTTGACAAATGACAAAGATATGGTTTGCAGATTAAGGAAATATTTATATGGATTGAAGCAAGCTCCCAGAGCTTGGTATGCTATATTGGACAAATATCTTTTGAAGCTTGGTTATACTAAAGGTAATGCTAACAACAACTTATATTTCAAAGTGACTAATGATGACATCTTGGTTATTGAAGTTTTTGTTGATGATATCATTTTTGGAGGAGAAGATGAATTATGTAAGGATTTTGCTAATAAGATGCAGGAAGAATTTGAAATGTCTATGATTGGGGAGATAAAATTCTTTTTAGGATTTGATGGGAATGGGCTTGGGATAGACTAGCCTAGTCTATGCTCTTTGATCCTCTCCTTGGATCACCAGGTGTTCCAACCACACCTTAGGGTCTCTAGGTATTCCCTTTCTTGCGGGATCCCCTGACCTTGCCCAATCCACCCACCGACAACATGTGATTCTTCTCCTAAGCTCTCACCTACTCATAAGCTTCAAAAAACCTTACATAGGCTAATAAGGGTTTAACTCTTCCTACACCTTCTCAAGTCCTAGCAAGGATAGGATAGGTCTTTGACATGTTTCTCCAACCCCTCATGTACCCCCAAGAGGTTTTGACATTCCTTCTTGCTACTGATTTCACAATTTTGCTTTTTTTCCTACAAAATAGGGCTACAAGGAATGAGCCCCTTTTAGGCCTCCATTCCGGACTTTTAGGGCTTCCTCTTGCAAATAATGCCAAAAATTGTAAAACTTCCCAAAGGGACTGCTATTCATTTATCAAAGGCTCAAGGATTTTCCTAGTTTTGGGCCCCCAAGTGTCCGTACACTGCCCTAGGTGAAATTAAGGGTTTTTTAGGCCTGCCAAGGTCACATAGTTGGTTTGCTGTCTTCACCACCTTGTCTGGATTGGTGGAAGCTCCTCCTTCTCACCAATGATTCTCCACACACCCCTCTTCAACTTCTCCAAATTGTTCCTCCCTCCTTGTCCTTCCTTTCTCTCACGGACCTCTGCAACCTTGACCCTTCCTAGTTGGGCACAGACCAGTCTCGCCTAGGAGTGGGTTTTTGAAAGGTTTTCCTTGATTCTCCATGGCCCTGCTTCCTCTAAGATATTGTACAAGGTATGTACTCCTATACCCCATGGTTTCATGGTGTTTCCACAATGGGGATAGGAGTTACCAACCCATTTGCTCAAAGCAGTCCAAAACTCGATAGTGAAGAGGTAATTACCAAAATATTTACAAAGCACACAAAACCTGCAAAACAAAACCTAATCTAAATTCTCAAAATGAAAGTATAAACACTATACAAGACTCTCAACACAATTTAGTTTCCAGAACAATCCATTATCAATCCTTTAATGCTCCATTTGTGTCGACTAGCAACAAAAACACAGTCACAGTCAAGTTGTTTTTCCTTTGGTCGTACAATCTGACATCTAACCCATCATTTTAGGGTTTGCAACAATTTATAATGTCTTTGCCTCGATTTATGTGCCAAATTTAGGGTTCCCAATGCCAAGCTAAGGTTATGACCAATTTGGTGGAAAAGTTGCATGACAACTTTGAAAAGTTGTCATGCAACTTTTTGCAACTTTTAAGCAACTTTTGCAATGTTGCTTTTCTTGGCTTTTAGGCCTTTATTAGGCTATCCTTTGGACACAACCATGCCAAAAGGACCCCAAAATCATCAATAGGCCCACATTCCCTCAATCCCAAGAGAAAAATCAACCTAGACTTGTGAACCTAGGACCAAAACTAGGACCTAAACAAAACGAATGAGCTCTTGGCTCTTATTACATTACATGGCTTCAAGAAGAAGCAAAATCACAACAAAAACAAATGGTGGGAGCCCTTAGAAGGGTGCTCCTACACCAGGATTGCAGATTTCCCAGACTGATAAAGGTATATTCATATGTCAAACAAAGTACTTGAAGGAACTACTGAAGAAATTTTGTATGGAAAACTCTAAACCGGTAAGTACTCCTATGACTACAACTGATAAATTGAAATTGAAGGATGAGTCAGCTCCTGTTAATCCGACATGGTATAAATCTATGATTGAAGGTTTACTGTATTTGACACAAACAAGGCCTGATATTATGAATGCAATATGTATTGTTTCAAGATTTCAAACTAATCCTAAAGAAAATCATGAATCAATAATGAAAATGATTTTTCGGTATCTATAAAGAACAACAAATCTTGGTTTATGGTATCCTAAAGATGAAAATTTTGATTTATGTGCATACACCGATGCAAATTGGGCAAGAGATGTAGATGAAAATAAGAGCACCGCTGGAGGAACATTTTTTCTTGGTAGTAGATTGATTTCATGGTTGAGCAAGAAACAGAGTTGTACATCACTATCAACAACAGAATCAGAATATGTTTCAACAACAACTAATTGTACTCAGGTATTATGGATTAAGAAAATGTTGAAGGACATAAAGGTAAAATGCAAATAACCTATAATCATTTATTGTGATAATTCAACAGTAATTGATATATCAAAGAATCCGATATTTCACTCCAAGACTAAACATGTTTCTATCAAATACAATTTTCTGAAAGAGAATGTTGAAGCAAAAGAAGTGAAATTGGTTTATGTGAATACTAAGAGCATATTGCAGATATCTTTACAAAGCCTTTGCCTAAAGAAACCTTTGAATATCTCAAAGAGAATCTTGGGGCAATACCCTCACCAGTAGAGACTTAGACAGTTGGAGATTGGCATCAGACCGACAAAAATTAACAGAGAAACCTTTTTCCGGCTTTGATGGAGGAGAGCTACTTCTTAGGGAGAGTAGTTGGCTATATCTATTGGTTACTGTAATTGGTTTTGTGTTCTAGTATTTGTATTGCTTTGGCACTTGATGTCAAAGGGGGAGAGATATCTACGAAAAAAATTTGTATTTAGGAATCATTATTCTAGGGGGAGAGATGTTTACTCTCTGCATTTGCATTTTGATTTCTGGTAATTGATCTCTTCAGGAGATTGTTGGTTTTTAGTTTTTGGCATTCTAATTTTGGCACTTAGATGTTTTTCCATCTTGTGTTGCCATCAATTCCAAAGGGGGAGATTGTTGGTATTATAGATGTGTTGCATTGGTTTTGTCATTGCTGTCAACACTTATCAACACTTATCCTTCTGGAGATCTATGGTTACATTGGTTATGTTGAACCAACACATTGTGTTCACCGACATGTTTAGTGACTTATGCACAGTCACCTATATACTGTTCACTGGCAGGTTATAATGTTCATCAGTACTGAGGATGATCTATTATCATCCGGAGATTACTTGGTTATGTCAAAGACATGGTTTGGATACTTTGTTTTGTTGTTATGGTTATTGGTCTAATCAAGTTGACATATTTGTTGTTGCCGACAAATTGGTCTAGGTTACACACCGACATGCGTTATCTATTCTAGATCAACATGACACATTATGGAGATGATTCATTGATTGGTTATTATTATAAATGTATTGAGACGACATGATGCATCGCATCTTGATTCATTTGTAATTGATTTAATTATAATATTCTTAGTGAGCTGACCTACACATTTGGTCTTAGGATTGGTATATATGTAAGGTCTCATTTTTGAGATGAAATATAAGGTATGGGAATGGTATGAGCAGAGAAGAAAAGGTTATGGTGTGTGCGAATATTGAAGATCATATGAGAAGACCATAGAGAAGGTTCAAGGAAGGTATGAAGGTGATTATATGAGCTTAACCAGTACTAAATCGAGCATAGAAGATGCTATTTTGAGCAATACATTATCATTGGGTTTAACCATCCAATTGTAGTCAGTGTGACTCCTATCTTGTGATTGAGCAGTGAGCTCTAGGCAGTTGGCCTTTCTGCATGTGCAGACCCCATTGTTATACACATACTATCTGCAGTAGTATCATCTGATTGTGGGTAACATTTCCCACCATGGTTTTTCCCCTTACAGGGTTTCCACGTACAAATCTATGTGCTATGTGTTGTGGATATTGTTCCTCTTTCTGTTTCATGCATTAAGCTTCACCAATATTATTATTAATTGTTAAACTGTTAACCGGCATAAAGTTTGGTTTACCGGTATTATGCATCAAGTTTGAGTAAGTTATATTTGGGTTGAAATTAATAGACAACTAATTTACCCCCTCCCATCTCAGTTGCCTCTGGGTCCTAACATATATTGAGCTCATTTTTTGAGATATTAAACCCCCAAATATGAATGCACGTGATATAATATTTCCTAGACAATGAAGGCCCCATGAGACTAATATGCATGAATGATTTTAAAGTTCTATATATTACTACGTAGGTAGAGTTGTATATTTAGGATAAAAGGGAATTTTTGAGTCTATGATCTACAAGATAAGGACAACTATATTAGGTTTATTTTAGTGTTATTTTTTGTTTAGTAGTTTGATTTTAATCCATGTTTTACTCTATTTATATGGAAGTAGGCTTTAATTTAGTTGTTGAAGGTTGTTGAAATTTAAATCTATAAATTCAGAAAATTGTTGTTAATTTTTTTTCTAATAGATCATTAAGAATACAAACTTGGTGCCTTAACTCTTAGCTTTTCTTACAAGTTTTAATATTCTATTGTTGGATTGAAATTAAAGATTTATTTTACCTTTGGAAATATTTAAGTTTATTCAAGGGGTTTTCCCTCTTTGAAGAGGTGGAAATATTAGTATAAGAATCTTATTTGCAATACTCTTTTTATACCTAATGTGGTAGATCTAAAATTCATTTAAAGAATGAATAGCTTAATTCATGTAAGAAATTTTTGTTTGTATGAAAGATTAATTATCTTTACTTAAAATTTAAAATTCAAAGCATAGATAGCTAGTGTATAGGGTATTATAGATCATCCCTTTTAATAATAATAAAAGATAGACATATGATAATGAATTTATTTTTGAGTAATATAAAGATGTTATGTTTATAGGTTTAAATGAATATATCCCTTCTTCATACTTAGCCCATAAGGTTTTATTATCTAAGAAGAATTTCATAAATTTTCAATGCGATAGGTTAGCCCATATAAATGTGTTAATACATAACCTAGTGCTAACAATGTACATGCACAAGAAGTAAAAAATCTCAAGAAAAATACATAGATCATGATATTGTTTTAATTGAAGAATCTTTTGGAGGAACTTGAGGTTTTCATTTCAATAATATATTGGACCCCATTTTGTCCAATAAGCATGTAAGTTAGACATATATTGGATGAAATGTAAAACAATTCTCATGCCACAATAATATTATAACTCGATGCCTTGGTTTGGTGGACATAATGTTTCAAGAAATAGTAATCACATTTAACCATTTTTAGACTTTACGTAATTTTGTGGATAAAGATATCTGGATGAGTTATTTTATTAGATATTTATGAGGTGAGGATAGGAAATAGTTTCTTTGTTTTGGTGAACATCATTTTTCTTCCTAAAAAGATATTATATTTACTTTTTATCACCAATATTCATGTGTTAATGGTCTTACATCTATTTTTTTTTAGCAATCTATTAAAAAATAAAGGCGAACAATGAGTTTTTCTTTTAATTTTATAAAAAAGTTATACAAGGTATGAAATAAATTAGAAAATATATAGAAAATGACAAGTCAATATTTCAAGTTCATTTTGTGGTTTTTCTCTGGGCACTAGGTTGTCTACTAAATTTCAAAGGCAAATACCTATAAGCTTCAAAGAGACTTATTATTGAGTAGTTTACATGGAGAAACTTTATAAGGATTTAGTGATTGAAAATTAATTATCAAAGGATATAAATGTGTTCAACTTATATATGAGAATTATTAACTAATAGTTTGAGTTTAGATTCAATAAATGTCAAAAAAAAAGTTACAAAATGATAGGTACATTCTCTTCAATGTCAATAATATGATTTAGCATATTGTGATAGTCAGATAACCTCAAATAAGAAAATATTTTAAACTAATAGTAATTGTTTATAAGATATTAGGGTCTATGATCTTGTACGTTATAATGAATTTAGTGATGAAAAGGTTTTCTTAAAATGCAACAAGGAGGTGTATGATACAAAATATACAAATGAAAAGAAAGATTATGAAAGTATTCTTAATAATAAATATAAACTATATTTGTTTGATGTTGATCATGTATCTCTTATTTAAGTGTTATTAGAAATTAGTATTTATGAAGAGGAATCATTATCCAATTTTTGGACAAGGTTTGTTGCTTCTTTATTTTATATCCAAGTTTTAATCACACACCTAAAGATTTAGTATATACATTGATTTATTTTGTGAAGCTTATGAGTCAAGTTTGAGCTTCAAATGAAAGGAGTTCAAGACTATTAGGATTGATCAAGTATGTGAATTGATTATATTTCTTAAGAACGCAAGAGAATAATGTTCAACTACTGTTATGGGTACCCTAAGTGAGAAAAAGAAAGATGTGACATATGTGGATATAACATGCAAGGTAGAAACTGAATTGCATATTATATTAAAAGAGAGAGACTTTATTTCTCTTAAATTATAACTCATTTTTCCTATTTAAGGCCCCCCTTAGTATTTGGTTCATTATAATGATAGTTACATAATGCTATGAATATATTAAACTGGGAGAGGCCTGAACCTTTACATAACCACAAAAAACCAATGAGCAACAAAAAAAAAGGGCTTACGAGGAGTGAGGGCCCAAGAACATGATGCTTACTACCAAAAAGGAACAAAACCTTGCAGGCATATACCATAACAAACTAAACCTAGACCATGAACAAGAAAAAACAAAAGACCAAAAAATAGAACAAAACACACCCCACCGAACTGATGGCCTACTTGGTGTGGGACATCACTAGGTTCCTATCTTAGCTCATTTCTTTAGCTTTATCCAAAAAGGAGAGATTTTTGTTAGATCCTTTCTTAGAGGAGATAGTTAGGGAATTCGAGGTTTCCTTCACCTTTGACACAAAATTATCCAACACATCAATTTGATAAATGTAACTAAAAATAAATGTAATCATATGTGAAATGGAAAATAAACTAGATTTAGTAAATTCCATTATAAAAAACCCTAAATCAGATTTGAAAACACAATTGAAAAATTATGGAACTCACAAGTCAATTTTATAAAAATAGATTAGGGTTATTTTGAAATTAACACTAAATTTATTTAAATAAATTTAAAATATGATTTATGAGTGAAAATTTCATTGTTTAAATGGCTACAAATTAGACCTGAGACCACAAATCATAAATAAGCATGAAAGAAGTTGGGTTCACCAAAATATATTGGTGGGAAAACTAGGGTTTCACCAATAAGGATAGTAAAACCATTAACTTTTCCTTGGGAACCACTACATTGAAAGAGGGGTGAACCTAATAGATCTAGAAACTATTAAAATATGGAAAAGGCTCAAATTTTGATTAGATTCACTGGTTATAAGTTTTTCCCCTCTTTCTAGTTGAAGATTGGATGTGAATTAGGAAATTAGCGTAAAACAAGGAATGTTTGAAGTAAATTGTGGAAAACAGACTACTACAGATATCCCCCCCAGAGCCACAACCTGAGATTTGGGCATAATAAGATATTTTGGACCTATGGGTATGTGCAGGATCATGGTGTGCCAAAACAGGCCCTTAAGTGGCAATGAAATTTCAAAATATCAGAGTTATGCAACTTGACATGAAAAATTGAATAAGTTATGAACATTTTTTTTAAAATATATAACAAGAGAATCTATAGAAAATTGAATGTAGTTTCTAAGCTACTAGTTGTTTTTTGAAAAAAAAAAATCCAATTTGATGAAAATTTCAAATTTCAATGCAGTGGTACAAAAATTTCAAGAAAAAGATAAGAAGTAGGTGTATGTCTAACCACCCTAATCACAATCAAATCATAATATCTTTTTATAAGATTTATAATATAAGTATTAGACTCATGTCTGGATGTGACACATATTTTTTTATAATTTTTTATAAAGTAAATAATTATTTATGAATGTTTTACTACAACTTTTCATAAATCCAGAAACTCCTACGTCTGACCACCTTAACTTGGTCAAAACCTTATGAAATTCATTTTTAAAATTTTTTTTCCCTATAGTAGATGAAGCATAGGATGTGACGCATGTTTCAGATTCAAAAAATGTTATGCGGTTTGAAAGTTATGAGTATTTTTCAATCAGTCTATCAGTTAGGACTTTTGTTAGAATTCAATTAGAAAATAAATAATAATTATTTATTAAAGTTGAAATAAGACAAGCCTTATATTGTTGGAAAGATGAGAATGTCCTTAAAAAATCCTTTTCATTTTATCAATTTTGGCTATAAAAAAAGTCGTCAGCCACCAGTGTAAAGTCTGGAAAATCAAGGAATACTGAAAACACGTTTTTTCAGTTGACTTTCCAGGCTTGTCACTTCCAAGCCAAATCCCGAAGCAAACCCGAACCAAAATATGGAGGGAAAAATTTATGTTTTAAAATCAGATATCCAATTTTATTGGATAAAATCGGATATCCAATTTTTGAAAAAATAAAAAAATATATTTTAGTAAATTGGGCATAACTTTTGCGTTTTATATCAAAATTTTCATTTTTTATAGGCGTTGGAAAGGTAATTAAGAGCTCTATGATATGGAATAGGTATATTTTCAATTATTTGTTTTAAAAATAATTATAATTTATTTAAATTCATCCTTCATTTTTAAAACATAAAAAACTCATGACTTTTTCATTTGATTTCCCTATTGCATGAATTTTTGTAACAATCATCTCAAAATAAACTAAATAAGTAATTAATTAATAATAGAAAATTTATGAATTTTATTGAGTTTGATAAATTTTGATAAACCATGTTATCTATGTTTGTTCCTTTCTCCACCTCTCTCTCCTAAACCTATCACTTCACCTATTTGTTTCCTTCTCCCTCTCTTTTGTCCATATTTATACATCTCTCTCTAGACCTATATCTGTAACTATCAATGAATACCTCATTAAACCTCTCAAGCTCTACAAGGTGCTTATATTTCTACCTCTTCATAATTTCCTCCTCTATGTCACTCTCTCTTCCCTAAGATCTAGACTAGTCTCTCTACATTTTCTTCTCATCTCTAGCAACAAAATTCAGAGGGGACAAGGAGGGGTATAGGGAAGTATCAAAAAAAGGAGAGGGGGAGAGAGGTGAGAAGGAGAGATTAATTGGGGGGAAGAGAGAGTGTGAGAGAGAGAGCTATAGGTAATTAGGTGGAAGGCGAAGAGAGAGAGAGGGAGGGGGTGATTGGGGCGAAGAGATAATGAGAGGGAGAGTTTGAGATTATTAGGGGGTAGGAGGAGAGGGGGAGAGGGGAAAGTATCAACAAAGAGAGAAGAGAGATGGGGACAGAGGGGAAGAGAGACATATAGAGTAATTAGGGGGTGGGTAGAGGGGGAGAGGGAAGTATCTATAAACCCATAGGAGGAGAGAGGTGATCAAGGGTAATTGAGGAAAAGAAATAATGTGAGAGAGAATATGGTGTCATAAAGGGTCATATGGTGTCTCATGAACCTTTACGATGCCATATGACACCATATGATGTTGTTATAAGTCTTATGGTGTCCTAAGGGGTCATATGGTGTTCTATGAGCCTTTAGGACACCATATGGTGTCATTAGGGGTCGTATAGTGTGTTAAGGGGTCATATGGTATCCTATGATCCCTTAGGACACCATATGACCCCTTAGGTATTGTTAGGGGTCATATTGTGTCCAAACGGGTCATTTGGTGTCGTTGGGGGTTGTATGGTGTGCTAAGGGGTCATATTGTGTCCTAAGAGGTCACAAGACATCGTATAACCCCTTAGACACCATTTAATCCATTAGGTTTTGTTAGGGCTCATACTATGTCCTAAGAGGTCATATGGTGTCCCATGACCCTTTAGGACACCATATGAGCCCTTAGGACATCATATGGTGTCATTATGGGTCTTATGGTGTCCTAAGGGGTCATATGGTGTTCTATAACCCCTTAGGACACCATATGACCCCTTAGGACATTATATGACCCCTTAGGATACCATACGATACCTTGGGACACCATATGGTGTCGCAAGGAGTCGTATGGTGTCCTAAGGGGTCATATGGTGTCCTATGAACCCTTAGGACACTATATGACTCATTAGGTGTCATCAGGGGTCTTATTGTGTCCTAATGGGTCATATGGTGTCGTATGACCCCTTAGGACACCATATGCTTGGAGACTATATGGTGTTATGGGTCGTGTGGTGTCCTATGACACCTTAGGACACCATATGACCCCTTAGGATACCATTTGGTGTTGTTATGTGTCGTATGGTGTCCTATGACCCCTTAGGTGTCATTAGGGTTTAGTTTATGTCCTAAGGGGTCATACAGTGTCCTATGACCCATTAGGACACGATATGACATCGTTAGGGGTCATATTATGTCCTAAGGGGTCATATTGTGTCTTATGACCCCTTAGGACACCACATGGTGTCGTTATGGGCTGTATGGTGTTCTAAAGGGTCATATGGTATTCTATAACCCCTTAGGACACCATTTTTATGTTGTTATGGGTCGTATGGTCTCCTAAGGGGTCATATGGTGTCCTATGACCCCTTAGGACACCATATAGTTTCATTATGCATCGTATGGTTTCTTAAGGGGTCATATGGTGTTCTATGACCCCTTTGGACACCATATGGTGTCATTAAGGGTCGTATGGTGTGCTAAGGGGCATATGGTGTCCTATGACCCTTTATAACACCATATGACCCCTTAGGTATCATTAGGCATCATTTTTGTATTGTTAGGGGTCATATGATGTCCTATGACCCCTTAGGACACAATATGATCCCTTAGGTGTTGTTAGGGGTCATATTATGTCTTAACAGGTCATATAATGTCCTACGACCCCTTAGGACACCATATGGTGTCGTTTGGGATTGTATGGTGTGCTAAGGGGTCATATTGTGTCCTAAAGATTCCTAGGACATAATATAACCTCTCAGGACACCATATGACCCCTTGGATATCGTTAGGGGTCATATTGTGTCCTAAGGGGTCATATGGTGTCTCATGACACCATATGACCCCTTAGGACACCATATCATGTCGTTATGGGTTTTCTTGTGTTCTAAGGGGTCATATGGTGTTCTAAGGGGTAGTATGGTTTTATATGACCCCTTAGGATACCATATGACTCTTTAGGACACCATATGGTGTCGTAAAGGGTCATATGGTGTTCTAAGGGGTCATGTGGTGTTGTATGAGGTCATATGGTTTTGTATGACCCCTTAGGACACTATATAACTTCGTTACAGGTCATATTATGTCATAAGGGGTCATATTGTGTCTTATGACCCCTTAGGACACCACATGGTGTCATTATGGGTCGTATGGTGTTCTAAGGGGTCATATGGTGTTCTATGACCCTCTAGGACATCATATTATGTTGTTATGGGTCGTATGGTCTCCAAAGGAGTCATATAGTGTCCTATAACCCCTTAGGACACCATATGACCCCTTAGGACACCATATGGTGTCATTATGCATCGTATGGTGTCCTAAGGGGTCATATGGTGTTATATGACCCCTTAGGACACCATATGATCCCTTAGGACACAATATGGTGTCGTTAGGGGTTGTATAGAGTGCTAAGGGGTCATATGGTGTCCTATGAACCCTTAGCACATAATATGACCCCTTAGTACACCATATAGTGTCCTTAGGGGTCATATGGTGTCCTATGACCCCTTAGCACATAATATGACCCCTTAGGTGTTGTTAGGGGTCATATTATGTCCTAACGGGTTATATGGTGTCCTACAACCCCTTAGGACACCATATGGTGTTGTCAGGGGTTGTATGGTGTCGCAAGGGGTCATATGGTGTCCTAAGGGGTCATATGGTGTCCTATGACCCCTTAGGACACTATATGACATTGTTAGGGGTCATATTATGTCCTAAGGGGTAATATTGTGTCTTATGACCCCTTAAGACACCATATGGTATCGTTATGGGTCCTATGGTGTTCTAAGGGGTCATATGGTGCTCTATTACCCTCTAAGACACCATATTATGTTGTTGTGGGTTGTATAGTCCTCTAAGAGGTCATATGGTGTCCTATGACCCCTTAGGACACCATATAGTGTCATTATGCATCGTATGGTGTCCTAAGGGGTCATATGGTGTTCTATGACTCCTTAGGACACCATATGACTCCTTAGGACACCATATGGTGTCATTAGGGATCATAAGGTGTGCTAAGGGGTCAAATGGTGTCCTATGACCCCTTAAGACACCACATGGTGTCGTTATGGGTCGTATGGTGTTCTAAGGGGTCATATGGTGTTCTATGACCCTCTAAGACAACATATTATGTTGTTATGTGTTGTATGGTCCTCTAAGGGGTCATATGGTGTCCTATGACCCCTTAGGACACCATACAGTGTCATTATGCATCGTATGGTGTCCTAAGGGGTCATATAGTGCTCTATGGCCCCTTAGGACACCATATGACTCCTTAGGACACCATATGGTGTCATTAGGGATCATATGGTGTGCCAAGGGGTCAAATGGTGTCCTATGACCCTTTAGAATACCATATGACCCCTTAGGTATTGCTAGGTGTCATTTTGTGTCATTAGGGGTCATATGGTGTCCTATGACCCCTTAGGACACAATATGACCCCTTAAGACACCATATAGTGTCGTTAGGGGTCATATAGTGTCCTATGACCCCTTACGACATAATATGACCCCTTAGGTGTTGTTAGGGGTCATATTGTGTCCTAACGGGTCATATGGTGTCCTACGACCCCTTAGGATACCATATGGTGTTGTTAGGGGTTGTATGGTGTACTAAGGGGTCATATTGTGTTCTAAATATTCCTAGGACATCATATAACCCCTTAAGACACCATATGACCCCTTCAGTATCATTAGGGGTCATATTGTGTCATAAGGGGTCATATGGTGTCTCATGACACCATATGACCCCTTAGGACACCATATCATGTTGTTATGGGTATTCTTGTGTTATAAGGGGTCATATGGTTTTATATGACCCCTTAGGATACGATATGACCCCTTAGGTGTTGTTAGGGGTCATATTGTGTCCTAACAGGTTATATGGTGCCCGACGACCCCTTAAGACACCATATGGTGTCATTAGGGGTTGTATGGTGTGCTAAGGGGTCATATTGTGTCCTAAAGGTTCCTAGGACATCATATAACCCCTTAGGACACCATATGACCCCTTAGGTATCGTTAAGGGTCATATTGTTTTCTAAGGGTCATATGGTGTCTCATGACACCATATGACCCCTTAGGACACCATATCGTGTTGTTATGGGTCTTCTTGTGTTCTAAGGGGTCATATGGTGTTATACGACCCCTTAGGATACCATATGACCCATTAGGACACCATATGGTGTCGTAAAGGGTGTTATGATGTTTTATGGTGTCCTAAGGGGTCATATGGTGTCCTATGACCCATTGGGACACTATATGATGTTGTTAGGGGTCATATTATGTCCTAAGGGGTAATATTGTGTCTTATGACCCCTTAAGACACTAGATGGCATCGTTATGGGTTGTATGGTGTTCTAAGGGGTTATATGGTGTTCTATGACCCTCTGGGACACCATATTATGTTGTTATGGGTAATATGGTCTCCTAAGGGGTCATATGGTGTCCTATGACCCCTTAGGACACCATATAGTATCAATATACATTGTATGGTGTCCTAAGGGGTCATATGGTGTTCTATGACCCCTTAGGACACCATATGGCGTCATTAGGGGTTGTATGGTGTGCTAGGGGGTCATATAGTGTCCTATGACCCCTTAGAACACCATATGACCCCTTACGTATCATTAGGTGTCATTTTGTGTCGTTACAGGTCATATGGTCTCCTATGAACCCTTAGGACCCCTTAAGACACCATATAGTGTCGTTAGGGGTCATATGGTGTCCTATGACCCCTTAGGGCACACTATGACCCCTTAGGTGTTGTTAAGGGTCATATTGTGTCGTAACGGGTCATATGGTGTCCTACGACCCCTTAGGACACAATATTGTGTCATTAGGGGTTGTATGGTGTGCTAAGGTGTCATATTATGTCCTAAAGGTTCCTAGGACATCATATAACCCCTTAGGAAACCATATGACCCCTTAGGTATCGTTAGGGGTCATATTGTGTCCTAAGGGGTCATATGGTGTCTCCTGACACCATATGACCCCTAAGGACACCATATCGTGTCGTTATGGGTCTTCTTGTGTTATAAGGGGTCATATGGTGTTATATGACCGCTTAGGACACCATATGGTGTCGTAAGGGATCGTATGGTGTTATAAGGGGTCATATGGTGTCCTATGACCCCTTATGACACTCTATGACCCCTTAGGTGTTGTCATGGGTCGTATTGTGTCCTAATTTGTCATATGACATCCTTTGACCCCTTAAGACACCATATGACCCCTTGGGACACTATATGGTGCTATGGGTCGTATGGTGTCCTAAGGGGTCATATGGTGTCCTATGAACCCTTAGGACACAATATGACCCTTTAGGATTCCACATTATGTCATTAGGGGTTGTATGGTGTCCTGAGGGGTCATTTGGTGTCTTATGACCCCTTAGGACACCATATGGTGTCATTAGGGGTCTTATTGTGTCTTAAGGGGTCATATGGTGTTTTATGACCCCTTATGACACCATATGACCCCTTAGGAGACCATATGGTGTCATTAGGGGTCATATTGTGTCCTAAGGGGTCATGTGATGTTCTATGACCCCTTAGGACATGATATAACCACTTAGGAGATCATATATATTAATTTTCAAATAAGGAGAGATATAAGGTGAAGAGAGATGAAGAACTAAAGAGAGGGAAAAGAACTAAAGGACAAGGACATAAATAGAGATATAGATATTAATGAGTATGAAGTGAGAGGTAGAAAAACTAAAGGACAAGGATGAATAGAAAGAGGTAGACATATCTAGATATTGAAAAGGAGAGAGGAAGATAGAGATAAAAGATGACGATAAAGGGAGAGGGAGGTGAATAGATATAGAGAAAGGGAGAGGTAAAGACAAAGATAAATATATGAAGAGATGGAGAAAAATGGATAGAGAGGGGTAAAGAGAGAGATAAAAAAGGAAGAGATAGAGAGATATAAAGGAAGAGAAATATCGATAGATAGAGATATATAGATAGTGCAAGAGAGTGAGAAAGAGAGATAGAGATTATAGAGAGGGATAGATAGAGAGGGAGAGAGAAAAAGAGGAAGATATAGAGATATATAAAGGGACTATATACAAGGATGTGGGGAGAGAGAAAAAGATATATAAATATCGAGTAAATAAGGAGATAAAAGTAGAGAAAGGGAAGGATACTTCAAGAGGGCGATAGAGGAAGAGACAGAAGTAGATTAATCATGTATAGATGAATATATATAAAGATAGAGGAACATATAAAAAGAGATATTGATAGGGAAAGAGATGGAGATGTGAAGACGGAGATAGAGATAGATATGGATAGAACGTGATAGAGAGAGTAAGACAAATGGAGGGAGAGATGGAGTGAATAAGTGAGATTTAGAGATAATGAAATATAAATATACATGAATATAGATCTATAGGGATATAGAGAGAGATGGGACAAGATAGAAAGAGAAGGGAGGTGATAGAGACAAGTAATATATAAGTATAGGTAGGATAAGGTAAAGGAGGGAGATAAATAGAGAGAAGAGAGATTATTAGAGAGAAATATAGAAATAAGGAGTGTCAATGATGGAGTGGGAGAGGAAGAGATATGAATAGAAAGATGGAGATATATGCAGAGATGCATGTAACTTGGGAATTTATTTATCTACATGGAATGAGAAAATAAGTGACATAAGTAGAGAAGAAAGAGATATATAAAATATATTATATAAGTATAGATAGACAAGTGATAGATAAAGGAGGTGATAGGAAAAAAAAATGAGACTTTGTATGCAAAATTTGTGAGTATTTAAAGTTTTAAAATTGAAGGACTAAATTTAAATGACTATAATTAAGTTTTGGTATATAATACCATCAAAATACCTCATCCATTTGATAGGTCTATAAATTACCTTTCCAATGCCTGTAAAAAATCAAAATTTGGATAAGAAATGCAAAAGTTATGACCATTTTACTAAACTATATTTTTTATGTTGATAAAATCGGATAAACGATTTGAAAAGTATGATATCACAATAGTGGCATCACAATGGTGAAATAACAATAGTGGCATCACAAATTGGATATCTGATATTATCGGATATCCGCTTTGGTTTGGTATTACCAAACCAAATTCAAATTTCGCCCGACCCAAACAAAAATTCAAAGCGGATTTTGGTGTGTTTGGAAAGGTTGAAAACATATTTTTATCTCTATTGCCACTTTTTGGCCCCCCTTGATCTTGCACATACCCCTATTCCCAAAAGTTTGGCCTATTTTTTAGGACCAAGTAGTATAGATTCATGCTGGTCCACTAAATTTTCCTTCATGAAAAGCTAAAATTGTTTGTTTCTATCAACTCTATCAAGAACACATAGTACAACTCTTGAGCCTATTCCTTGTACACAACAAAGAAATGAAATAGGGTTTTGACTTAGGTAAATGCTAGGAGATATACCTCAAATCTACAATTGTTGATCATGATGCAATTCTCTTTGAATGTAATCACAAATATCAAATGTAATGGCATGAAAAACACATGAACATGAGAAACTAATCACACACACATGCTAGAATGAAGATTGATGTATATTTTCTCCATAATACTTGAAGGATGAAATGTTGCCTTGAATTTTTGAAAATGTTTGGTGATGAATCCTTAACAGATGCATGAATGATAGGGTAATGTAATGGATAGAAACTTCAATCTACAAGGAATTGATAGGATGTAGTTTTATACGCTTCCTTAGGTAACCTACCAATCGAGCCAACCTCCAATGGTCAAGTGTAGCCATGGGGACTGAATTCCATTAGGGAAGGGGAGTACCTACTTGGTCCCAAATTAGGACTTGATTAAGGGGGACCAGGGTGCTAGGGGCAGCGTGGTCCTCCAAAATCTAGACCAAAAATTGAGAGCTCAAGGGACGATAGATCTAGGACGGAGCCCACCCAATGATGTCAACAAGTGACATCAATTTTGGAGGAAAATAGGGCCAAAATGGGCCTAGGGGGAATGGAAATGGGATACTCCAAATTAAGAGCACAAACATAAGGTGTAAATTGGACTAGTTACAATTTACAATGCTACATTATTTTTTTGTTTGGTCGATGACTAGTGTTTGTAGGAGGAAAATGTATCATTAAAGTGTGCTTAATATTCATATTTTGATGATCCAGTGCCCCACTCAGTTAATTAATTCTGATTAATTAACCTAGTCATGTGATTCTTACAAATCACTTTTCCTAATCCCACTTAGCCTAATTAATTCTTCTTGAATCTCTCATAATCATGCTTATCATTATTCTCCAATTTTTAATTCCCACTCATGTCACACCAAACTTTGAATCTCTCAAAGAAATTCAAATTTCTTTGAATCCCTCAATGCATCTTTATTTTGGAATTTTTAATTCCTTAAGTTTGAAATTCAAATTTCTCCCTCCTTTTTCTAAAGGAATTTTATATTCCTGTTTATTTTCCCAAGGAACCCTTGATCCATGCCTTCTATCTCAAATCAATCTTGACCCTTCATAATCAAATCAATCTTGGCCCTTCATTGGCCTCCTCCAATCTATAAATTGGAGCATATTATCCTCACAAGAGGATCCACTTCTCATGCATCCTCATGCTGCTCTATTCTCCTCTCATCCTCTTCTAAATCCTCTCTCAAATTTATCAAATTCATAATCCATCACTCAAATCCAACAATCCTTAATCCATCTTGTTGAGCAGAAAGGAGAGCAAAATGAAGAGGGGAAAACAGATTAGAAGGGAAAGTGATCAAAACATAATGAAATAAACATGAAAATGCTAAAAACATAAAGAGACCATTTCACCTTGCTATTTTACCTTCTCCTTCGGATTGAGCTTGATGAAGTGAAGGCGCCCCTTGATGATGCTCCACTTGATGTGCTCCTTTGATTGCTTGTGATGTGGAATGCTCTCCTTTGTACTCAACAAGATGGATCAAAAATTGTTGGTTTTGAGTGATGGATTATGAATTTGATAGATTTGAGAGAGGATTTAGAAGAGGATGAGAGGAGAATAGAGCAGCATGAGGATGCATGAGAAGTGGATCCTCTTGTGAGGATAATATGCTCCAATTTATAGATTGGAGGAGGCCAATGGAGGGCCAAGATTGATTTGATTATGAAGGGTCAAGATTGATTTGAGATAGAAGACATGGATCAAGGGTGCCTTGGGAAAATAAACAAGAATATAAAATTCCTTTGGAAAAAGGGGGGAGAAATTTGAATTTCAAACTTGAGGAATTAAAAATTCCAAAATAAGGATGCATTGAGGGATTCAAAGAAATTTGAATTTCTTTGAGAGACTCAATGTTGATGTGACATGAGTGGGAATTAAAAATTGGAGAATAATGATAATCATGATTATGAGAGATTCAAGGAGGGTTAATTAGGTTGAGTGGGATTAGGAAAAGTGATTTGTAGGAATCACATGACTAGGTTAATTAATTAGAATTAATTAACTGAGTGGGTTTTAGAGGAAATAATTATTGAGAGGACTTTATAAGAATAGGGGAATAATTAATTTATTTCATAAATTAATTATTGGACAATAGTGACATGATTAATTAAATTTAATTTAATTGATTCTGAGAGGAATAAGGATAACACAATTAAAGTTAATTAATTATGTTGATAGGCTTAAATTAATTAAATATTAATTTTAGGTGTCTATATTTTGCCCCTCTTTGATATAGCGTCGTGAAATGATGTTATATCAAAGAAGAATAAAACATAGTGGAATAAAAAGGATAAGGAATAGTAGCATGATGCCCCAGTCATAGGATGAGGAAGAATGATAAGGGGGAAGGATGACGAGGAAGCAGTGGTAAAGTCTCCTCAAGTCCTCCATCCACCCCAATCACCTCCACCTCAAAACAAATCCCAATCGCCCACACTTGATGATACCCCCATTTCTCTATCTACTCAAATCAAATCTTTCATATCTTCCTCCATCACACAATCCCGATAACTCCAAACATGCCAAAAGATTTTTCCAAAGCATGCTAGCATAGAATACTCTCCATCTCACGATGCATCTCCCTCCACTCCATCTAATGATCCCACCCCCTCCACTTCCTCTCATAATTATATATCCAACCCTCTCTCTCCATCACATTATCCTCCTCCATCTCATGATCCAATCACCCCTCCCACTCAATCTCATGATACCCTCCCTAGTCAAGATCAAAGTATCTCTTCATCCCCATGTCACGATCCCAATCCATCTAAAGATCCTAATATTCCTTCCACATCTCATCCCCCTCAAAATGGACTTGCATCTTATTTTTGAAATAATAAGGTCCTCAAGATAATGCTCAAGATGTTGGTAAATCCTTTATTCCTCCTAAATCCAAATCTCCCATATACAAATCAAAATATCGTTATCCCTCATCTTCTGCATCTATTTTGGGACCCTATGTTCCAAAGTTAAACCCTTCATTCCTTCCATCCATTTTGGGCCCCTATGTTACAATGCTCAATCCTCCATCTCTTCCATCCATATTGGGTCCTTACATCCCTCCATCCACCACTCAATCACCTCAAATAACCCCTAAGCAAGATCAACAAAGGAACACATCCTTGAATTCCTCCCAACACTCTCTTTCCACCATCCCATCCATAAAATCCATCAATCCTTCATCCTCATGCACCCATCCCATTTCTATTGGAAGCAATTTGGATGCCCAATCTAAAAAAAAAAAAATCCACAAAAATCAAAGGATCAACATGTCCTCTCAAAACGACATGCTCAAAAGAAAAATGTGATCCGAAAGAAAGAAAAATAAAAAAGACCACAAAGGCCCCAAAAGAAAAAATCAAAAACTATGTGGATTCCCAAAGAAGCAATGCATCCCAAAGAAAAATCAAAATTTGCATCCAAACTTGTTAATCCAAAAGCACCATCCATTCATAAGTCTCCCAATCCACCATCTAGCACTCCTCCGTCTTCAAAATCCATTTTGGGTCCTTATGTCCCAAAATCCACCATCCCAACTCCATCACTCCCTTCCTCTATTTTGGGTTCTCATTTCCCAAAATCTACATATAATCCAAAATCCTCTCCTCCACTACTCCAACACCCTTTAAGGTGTGTGCCAATGTTGATCTTCCACAAATTCTTCAAAAATCCATCCATTATCCACCATCCACTTATCACAATGCCATTCCACTAGTCCAATCCTTTCCAAATCCTTATCTTTCATCCCCTATCCATTTCATCTCCCCAATTATTGTTACCAACATCTATGAGCATACCTTGAATTCAAAGCAATGGTAAATGATACCATCTATGGAACTAGATTCTTGAGTCCTCCCTTCCTCTTTCACGCATCCACTATCTTCCATATCCACGCATCCTCATCCTTATCCATCTAAACTATTCCAAAAATTCATAAATTCAAAAAAATAAAGAAAAAGTACAAAAAAAAAAAATCTGAAAAAAGTAAAGAAAAAATCATTTCATCCAATGGTGAAAACCACTTCTTGTGGCAACTTGGGTAAGTACCATGATGAAAACTTGGAAAACAAGCATCATGTGTAATCCCCTCATCCCCTTGCACTCTACACTTGGGGGCAAGCTTCATCCACATAATCCTCCCATCCATCAACATCATATCTAAGTCCATTCTCCTATCCTATCTTTGATCTTGACTATCCTATCCATATCCTACATCTCATATCCCTCATTTTATCAAAATAAATCCTCCATTCCTATCTTTCATCTTGATCATATAAGGGGCAAAATAAACAATCATGCATGCATGCTTTGGAGCATTCAAGCCTTAATCGCCTTAATCCTCTACCATCCATATCCATTACACATTATCCTCCCACCTCATACATATTTATCCACCATCCTTGCATCCTTAATTCCACTACCTCTAGTGTGGGGCATTGCCCTCCTTTGCAGCATGGTCCTTGGGTCTCCATCACCCTACTCTCCATCCTTTATTCCTCCATATCTTATCCATATCCATCCACTCCATCCACATATCTCCTATCTAAACAATAACTCCCTCCTTTCATCCATCCTATCCTCTTACCAATCCTTGGTTCTCCCTTATTATTGGTTCCATTCAATCATATCCAACCTAACCCATTCCACCCCATCCTATCCAATTTCTAATCCACTCCTATCTCATTCAATCATATACTCCATCTCTTCCAATTTAATCAATAATCCCATCCCCAATCCAATCCTATTCAATCATCCATCCCCCCTTTCATCCTATCTAATCATTTATCCCTCTTCCAATCCTATCCAATCCATCAAATTGAGCTTTCCTCATCTACCTGAGCTCTCACTGACTTGTGCCTAATCGAAGCACCCATCCATACTAAGCTAATCAAATAAAAAGCAACAATCCTCTCACCTGTAGATCTTGCACATCCAACTTGTGTTTTGTCATCCATCAATCAATCCATCACCCTGCCCATTGGGATGCATCCCTCCCTAGTCCAATAGTTTATCCAAATTCATTTCCTACTCTTGGCAAGAGATATCAGTTGGTCATGTGCAGGTTGTTTGCATTCTTGAGCTTTTCGCTTTGTTTTCATCTTGTGTCCTAGGATTATACTTGTTCAGGACTGCCTTGATCATCCTAGATCTTGATATGTCTTGGCTGGTATATAATGGGGCATACTTTTCATGGCATGGTGTGTTTGAAGGTCTTCCTTGTTCGAACTGACAACCCTGCATTAGTGTTTATCAACACTTGCATGATTGTGTGCAAGGCATTCCTGTTTGACTGAGCATTAGTCCATGCCTCAGATCTTCATATCATCCTGGTTCTTATAATCAGTGGTGTAGACTATCCATGGCAATATCAAATCTAGGTTTGCTCTTTGTACTTGCTCAACAAGAAAATCCAATCCATTTATCATTTCTTTGTCTCATTTCATTCACAATAGTCTAACTCATCCTACTTCCCTCATTATCTTTATCCTTTCATCACTTATTCTTCTAATTCCTTTTTGAGAGCACACCCATGTTCTTCAAACCTGCATGTGCTCTCGAGGGGGCATACCATTGCTTCCTCGTCATCCTTCCTCCTTATCATTATTCCTCATCTTATGACTAGGGCATTGTGCTACTAGTCCTTATCCTTTTCTTCATCTCATGACTGGGGCATCATGCTACTAGTTCTTATCCTTTTCTTCATCTCATGACTGGGGCATCATGTTACTAGTCCTTATCCTTTTCTTCCACTATGTTTTATTCTTATTTGATATAACATCATTTCACGACACTATATCAAAGAGGGGAAAAATGTAGACACCTAAAATTAACATTTGATTAATTTAAGCCTATCAACATAATTAATTAACTTAATTGTGTTATCCTTATTCCTCTCAGAATCAATTAAATCTAATTTAATTAATCCTGTCACTATAGTCCAATAATTAATTTATCAAATAAATTTATTTCCACTACTCTTCTAAAGTCCTCTCAATAATCATTTCCTCTAAACCCACTTAGTTAATTAAGTCTAATTAATTAACCTAGTCATGTGATTCCTACAAATCACTTTTCCTAATCCCACTTAGCCTAATTAATTCTTCTTGAATCTCTCATAATCATGCTTATCATTATTCTCCAATTTTTAATTCCCACTCATGTCACATCAAACTTTGAATCTCTCAAAGAAATTCAAATTTCTTTGAATCCCTCAATGCATTTTTATTTTGGAATTTTTAATTCCTCAAGTTTGAAATTCAAATTTCTCCCCCCTTTTTCCAAAGGAATTTTATATTCCTGTTTATTTTCCCAAGGCACCCTTGATCCATGCCTTCTATCCAAAATCAATCTCAACCCTTCATAATCAAATCAATCTTGGCTCTCCATTGGCCTTCTCCAATATATAAATTGGAGCCAATCCTCCTCACCAAAAAAGGATCCACTTCTCATGCATCCTCATTCTGCTCTATTCTCCTCTCATCCTCTTCTAAATCCTCTCTCAAATCTATCAAATTCATAATCCATCACTCAAATCCAATCCAATAATCCTTAATCTATCTTGTTGAGCACAAAGGAGAGCATTCCACATCCAAATCAATCAAAGGAGCACATCAAGTGGAGCATCATTAAAGGGTGCCTTCACTTCATCAAGCTCAATCCGAAGGAGAAGGTAAAATAGCAAGGTGAAATGGTCTCTTTATGTTTTTAGCATTTTCATGTTTATTTCATTATGTTTTGATCACTTTCCCTTCTAATCCATTTTCCCCTGTTCAGTAGTAATAAAAAAATCCACCAGAGCAGACAATTGATATTCTAGAGAAATAATATTGATTATGTTCATATCATGTCATTTCAACTTACCAAATGGCAGGGCCAAGTGTGGATAGTGGAGGTATTGAATTTTTTTCACTTTGTGAGTTTATCCATGGCACTTATGTTTGAAGGCTTTGCTATAGCGTGACATGGGATTACCAATAGACAGTGCGCAAATGACATCATTTTACCATTGCATTTTGAATTTTAATGAGTCCAATAAGGTTGAATATGTTCACTAGACTTAAATATTTAACTTAAAAGATTTACTTTTTAACCTTATTGGAGAGTGCAAACATGGTCAAGGTGCTTTTTCCACCCAACCATGAATCTTACACTTCCTCGGAGAGTTCTTCCTGACATGAAGAACCACCAACCCTGCACAAGATGCTTAGCAAAAAGGAATCTGTGAACAATAGGGAATTTGATGTGTGCCTGATATTATCTACATGCATAATTTTATGATATGAGAACATGCTATGATCGAATATCAAGATATGTTAGTAAGCAAAATATATAAATAAATCCATCTTTTTCAATGGTGTAGAATAGCTTGGCTGCATATATTGTATATAGTAACATAAAAGTAGAACTAGAAAAACCATATTGTATGCTCCTATGAACCCATATTTGGCACCCGTCCCAAAAGGTAAACTTTCCACAAACACTCATGAATACAATCTTTTCAATCTAGCATTCACTGCAAATTACCTGTATGTATGATATGAAAAGTACAACTAAGTCAATCAAATATAACTAATCCCTTTGAAGAATAAGTAAAAACTAAATAAAATTTATATAAAACTTCTGAATGTAAGAATTTGTATATATTTTGTTATTTTGCTAATCAGTTCCTCTTATCTATTATTGTAGTACTGCTAAAGAAGATAATTATTACTCATTAACAAGTGGCATGCTAAGATCATATTAAAACGTTATGCACAATAGTGATGAATTCATTCATAAGAGGTCTAATTTGTATAATTATGCAACCAATTCCATAAAAGAACAAAGATTTCTTCAGGTATAATATGCAAATTTTTAAACTTTACAATTTAAATTTGTATCATACTTTCTTAAAATGCAATTCTTTTTCTTTTATTTTTAATGGCATTCAAAATAGAAAAATATATGTAAATTGTTCTGAGATTTCAATTTAAAAGAAATACAGAGAATATATACTCATTTTCAGATATATTTTATTCATAACATAATTTAAGAAAAACAAATCACTTATGAATATATTTACATACATAGACAGTAATAGGCATAAAGAATACAATTTATTATCAAATTTCAATACATTCCAAAACAAGAATATGCAACTTATTTCCAGATTTCCATTCATTCAAAGAAAGATTAAAATCAAAATTATATGTGTGTGTGAAAATAAAATGTATTTAAACAAAAACCTTTGGTCGTCATAATTGTGTAGATCAAACACATAAACTAATTAAAAAAAAGAAAAAAGAAAAACATTACATTGTGTAGATCTAACACAAAAATTAATTAAAAAACAGAAGAAAGAAAAACATTATACTTGCTTGACAATTTAGTTGTTGCTGCTGCTAAGGCTTCTCCTTTTGTGGTTGGAAAGTGTTGAATCTTTCTGTGCAATGTCTCAAAATTTGTCAATAAAACATTAACAAAATATGATGTGCCTAAAATTAATTCCCTTTCTCCTTTAACTTCCTGAAACCATGATAACCCCCTCTTTTTAAAAGTCTTTTCCCTTATGCTTTGTTTTTTCCCTTTTGTGTTATATTAGTGTGTAATTACTATATCTATTCCCCTCTAAATAATTGCTTGCTTTTGGTTTTTAAGAGCCTTTCGACATATGTGTAAAGATTATCTTTATTTTTTTTCCAAACTCCATGTATAGTTTAATAAATTACCACGAAACCGTCTTTTTAAAAAAAATATAAAAATGTACTCCAAAGATATCATGCAATGGAGATTTCCATAAATCTTGTTTGGTGGAGTTTTTCAACTTGAAAAAGGGTAAGTTTTGTTTGCTTTTTTTGTTTTAAAACTAACTTTGTATCTTCTAAGCTAACATGTAATGGAGTTTACTTGCTTATTTATCTGTCTAAAAGTACATTTATTTGTTTATTTGTTTTTAAATTTTAGTTTATAATTAAAAATAAAAATAATCATATATATATATGTATATATATATATCGTTAAGATGGATCAAGTTTAGTTTTATAAATACTTAACTATAATAATGATTAAATCTTATTTCTCTAAATTCTATTGTAAAGAAATAATTAAATAAAATACTTAATTAAAAATCTATATTTAAATAAACAATAATACTGTCGGGGAGGAGAGCTGGAAAGATGAGGAAGTGGGGGAAGAGGAAGGAGGAGAAGAGGAAGATTCTGATTAGAACAGCCCTACCCACAGCGCGAGTACTGGTAATTTTAACAACCAGCCTATGCAGGAGTAGGGCAGCCAGATTAATCAGGAGGAAAGGGAAATGGAAACTGAGCAGAACAAGGATACGAGCAGGGAAAATGATAGAGCTAGATATGAGATTATTCTGGATAAGCTCAAGAACCATTCTGATGCTCATCTGGGTTTTGATAGGTGGGTATACGAAAGAAATAATAAAATGGAAAAAAATGCTAAACAACAGGAAGAGCAGGGACAGAAAGGTGAAAGTAACCTGGAGCAGTCGAAAAAGCTAATGGACGAAAAAGTGGAGAAGTTGGAAGTTCAGATTGGCAAGCTGGAGGAAGGAAAGACAACCATGAAGAACTTGATTCTGATTCCGGATATTCTCAACTCTGTGACCAGGAAGATGGAGGAAATTGCCAAATATCTTGATGGCCCCAGCCCTACAAAACCTGTTGTGGACCTAGATGTTGATGATGTTGCTATTGAGGCCAGGAATGTGGATAGTGCTCTTGGAGGTGCGGCCAAAAGGACCAAGGCGAGTATGAAAAAAACTTCCTTGGCCTCTTCAAAGGAAATCCTAATTTTCAGGGATAATATCAAAGAAATGCAAGGGATTAGCGAGAAATTGGCTAATGCCCTTAAAAACATTATGTAATTTGTCTTTTTCCTATTTTTGTTGGTTGTTGCTAGTTGTGTTGGGCTTTTGTGTTGGCTTTTGCCAGTAATTTGCTGGTTTTTTTGCTGCCCCGTCTTGTTTCTTAATGCTCTTATCTTTTAAGGTTCTTATGTAAAGGGTTTCAGAGTCCCTTTAAAACCTATTTTTCCTGTAATAAAAAAACAATAATATATATTTAATTTACAAACAATAATGAAGTAACACATTCTAATTTAACATTTAATTTATAACCATAATAAATAATGCAATAATGACTTTAATTATTCTAAGGGATATATTAAACAAGAAGACATTTGTCTTTTTAATTTAATTTCTCATAATATTTAAAAAAAATAAATCAAACTAACATATTAAAATGCATGAAGGCTAGCTATTTTCTCAATTTCAATCAAACATAAAGCATTCATTCACGGTCACGCTTGCCACAATTATGCAATGCAAAAACAAATAAAACTACTTGGTGTGTGCAAAATTCGTTCATATTCAAAGATGCCAATCGACTAAACATCCTTTTCTTGGCCATGTTTTCGTCTTCAATATTGCATCTGCATTCATTCACAGTCAACTCCACATGAATAGGATTAGTCCATAAACTAATAGACAAAGCACTACAAGTACATCATATCATATAATCTAACATATGCATCGAAATCAAATACGTCTAGATCAACATCACATGTAGATGAACACATGATACTATCAAAGATCTAAGATAGTTTTTCATATACTATAATATCATAATTTTGAAAGAAAAAGATCAGTTGTGACATTTAATATTTATGTCTATCCATGAAGTAATCCCTTCTTTGGGCATTTTGTCCAATAGTTTGGGTGCATTCTCTATGCTTCCACATTTTTCATACATGTCTACGTGCGTAGTAACCGCATAAGCGTTAGATTGCAATCTAAGCCTTACAATCTCATTGAGAATATCTTTGCCCCTCTGCAAATCTGACAGAGCAGTGCCTGCCTTGAGAACGAAAAAAAGCTCAGATTCAGCATAAACACTTCAAACTTCTAGAGAAGAACGCTAGTCTAGGTGTACTAACCTTTGGATGAACTATGCTTGGTCACAAAAAAATTAGATATTGTATGCAGCTGATAAAAGTTCAAAATCAACATGATATCATTTTGTGCTAGAGTCTTTTGCAAATAAATATCAGAGTTAAGCAGGAAATAACATGACTATCACCAAACGTTGCAAAATGTGTTAAATGAGAATCAAAAAACAAAAAGAAAAAAAAAATCATTTTTCTGATTGAACTATATGCTAACTTAGAACAAACGAATACTATTAACCTCTTTCATATAGTTTCAAAAGATTGATTAAATTTATAAATCGATCATTTATAATAGTATACACATGGGAGACCAAAATTTGAATCGTGGTTTAGGCGAGAATCTCTGCGCTGGCTCTGCGACCCAGGGACCAGGCAGTGAGGATGGTTCATGGACTGTAGATGTTTCACTAGATTCTCAGAAAGACAGGAAAGATCCAGATGCTGGGGACCCACAAGGAGGAGATGAGCCCTTGGATCTGGGAGGAGGGGGACCAACATGTGTTGGTGGCACTCCTAGACAGAACCGTGCTCGTGTGGATGTCACGTGCCCCTGGTCTTCTTTGTTTGGGGTTAAACCAAGAGGGAAATCCTCTTTTCCTCAAGTATGAAACATTTTTGATACTTCACAAGGAAAATTTGTGATTACTATCCCTGACCTTTTCATTGATCATAATATCGCCCTCACGGACATGACTCTGGTCGGGAAGTTTATGGGCCCTAGACCTAACATCGATGTTGTGAGGGCTTTTGCAAGGAAAAAATGGATTCTTAAGGCGCAGGTTGAAATCACAGCTATGCCGAAAGGTGCCCTTTCCTTCACCATTTTTTGTAAGGAAGATATGACCAAGATCCTATGTGGTGATCCATGGATGGTCAGGAAATCTGCCCTGGCCCTCAAAAAATGGCCGCCCAAGATGGACCTGAATGACTCCTTTGTCTAGGCCCCCTATCTGGGTGAGGCTTCTGGGTCTACCCTTAGAATATTGGTTTAAAGACATATTCAATGGCTTGGCTTAGATTGTTCGGTGAATTATTATCTATTGACCCAATCACTGCTGCAAGGAGAAGACTCACCTATGCTAGAATCTGTGTGGGAATTTCTTAGGGTGTGGATATGCCACCCACTGTGAAGATAAAATAAAATCTTGAAAAGTGGATACAATAGATGGAATATGAGAGTGTGTTGTTTGCTTGCTTTTATTGTAAGAAGGTTGGCCATGTTGTCAAAAAAATGCCCCTTGCAAGTTGAGAAGGAGAAAGCTAAAAAGGAGAAAAAGATGCAATGGAAGGTTAAGAATCCAAATAAGAATGTGAGCTAAAAAAAATGATATAAAAAACCCTCAAAATGATGTCAGTCCTGAAAATGGGGAGCAGAAGGGCAATGAGTGTATGGGAGATCGAGATGATTCAAAGAAAGAAGGAAAAGAAGTGGATCAAAACATAGAAAAGAAGGAGGCTACATTGAAGACAAACTAGAATGATCAAAATGGCCAAGATCTAGAGGAAGGAGAAATTCAAGTTATTTTTCAAACAAATGAGGAGGATTCTAACTTTGTTAATAAGGATTTCAGTAGCGAAGTCCCGGTACCTAGCTTTGAAGATGCCCAACCATGATAAATTTTGGGAGATGTTTCAGATACCCAAAAGTTAGAGGGATTTTTCAAATCCACCTACCCACCTATAGTGTCACCCACAACCTAAATCTCCAAGATCAACTCTAAATGGGTTGATGAAGAAGGAAAAGCTAAATCATCTAGAAAGGAAGCGCCAACTCAGTCAAGTCAGGATGAAGATATCCCTTTTACTAATGTTGTGGATAAGAAAAAGGTGGGGGGAAATGGTTAAAAATATACTCCCCAAACAACCCTTGTCAAAACTAAGAATAAATCCAAAGCCAATGTTGGCTCTGTATCTACAACAATGGGAAGGAAATCCGCGAACCAACTAAGGGAGCAGGAAGCTAGTAAGAATATCGCGGATGGAACCTAGTTGACCATCCATGAGGTTTGTTCTCTTAAAATAAAATGAAGATCATATCTTGGAACATTCGTGGACTAAATGGACTGTACAGACAAGAGGTTCTTAGGAACTTAGTTAGGGATCATAACCTGATATTGTCTTGATAAAAGAAACAAAAATGTCTAAGGAAAAAGTGGAAAAAATTGAAGTGTTTAAAAATTGTGGTGTTCTGTGGGGAAGCTCAGATGGTGCCTTTGGTGGTATTGTCCTCTTTTGGAACCTTAAACATATCCAAGGTGATCCTATCTGTTTGGAAGATAACATGGCATTTGTTAGATTTCATCACATTTAAGATGGTACTTCTTGGTTTTTGTCTAACATTTATGCTTCAAACACTAGATAGGGGAGATGCAAGTTTTGGAAAAAGATTGAGATTATTAAAGCTCAATATAACAAGGAAGGATGGATTGTAATGGGAGATTTAAACACCCCCTTGAAGGGGAGTGAAAATTTTAGGGGAATACAAACCTAGCTTGAAATCAGAAAGGATCTCACGAATTTTATTGATAATCAAACCCTGCCTGATGTGGATATTTAGGGAGATAACTTCAAATGGACCAATAGATGAGCTGGAGCTGATCTTATTTAGGTACGCCTTGATAGGGCTCTTATATCAAATGATTGGTTCAATCATTACCATTTCTCTTTGTCTGTCCTTTCCCGCATTAGATCAGATCATTTCCCTATTTCTTTTGTGGTGGATCCTATCTCAGGAAGAAGGAATTTTCCATTTAGGTTTGATAAAATGTGGATTGCTCATCATGGTCTTGAAGAGGCCATTAAGGAATGGTGGAACATTTTGGTGAATGGCACTGCTATGTACATGGTCGCTAAAAAACCGAGGCATGTTAAGGATATGGTGAAGAAATGGAATAAGGAGGTCTTTGGGGATATCTTCGCTACCAAATTAGCCATCTAGTTAGAACTAAAAGATATTAAAGTAAAGATCCAAGTTGGCGGATATAATGAGGTTTCCATCAATGCTGAGAATGCGATTTTAACAAATATCATGATATTATCTCCAAAGAAGAGGAGTTCTGGAGGCAAAGATCTCATTCTCTTTGGTTGAAGCCAGTGATAAAAATACAAGATTCTTTCACATGATTGCTTTAAAACATAAGGCTACCAATAGAATCTCATGCCTTTCCATTAATGGGTCTATATCGGTTGAGGAGGAGGATACTAGAAAGGAAGCTAGACACGTTTTCTCCTCTCTTCTTCTAGTTGATAGTAACCTGGATTTTCCTGCACAAGATTTGCTTCTTGAAGCTACCCCTTTAGTTTTTGAGAGGGAGCAGAATAAATTTCTTTCATCTATCCCTTCAACTGCAAAAGTTAAAAAGGTTGTCTTTGAAGACAATAATGCCCCTGGTCCTAATGGATTCTCAATGTTCTTCTTCTAGTCTTTTTGGCATATTGTTCTGTAGTGTCATAAAATTGTGACCTTTGTAATTTTAACCACATTTGGGCTCCTCACCTTGGCGATGACATCCCCTCCCTTAACCGAGACCTATTTCTACATTTCTACCCCTTCTCCTTTCATCCTTTATGTCTTGTGGTTGCTTTGTATCCTGTCTAGGGCCCAAAATAGGGCAGGACAAGGGCGTGGCACTCCTGTCCCCCCTAAGACAGTGGCATGGGGCCCCCATCCCCCTAGGATAGTGGCGTGGCATCCCTGTCCCCATCTCCTAGGGTGGTCCTATTTGTGGGTTTCCCGGTCTCCTATGCACTTCTTGTCTTCGGGGTTTGTTATTCCTCTTTGTTGGCCTTCGGTGGTTGAAATTTAATCCTTGAGGCATGTATAAAATGAAATTCAATATGCTCATTCAGAGGACAAAGGATAGACAGATGGATAACGCATAGACAAATGACAGATGATAAGAGATAGAGAGCATAAGGAGAAGATACAATATTTCAAAGTCATTATCAAGCGTTCAAGTCTTCTTCATTCATCCATTGGAGCAACATTACAACATTCATTGGCAAGCATGTGTGTGTTAGGGTTTTTTCATGTTACATGCCATTTTATACAACATTTGTGTTACAGTCAAGAAGCAAAGCAATCATCATCAACAAGTTTCAGATCTACAAGGTATACATCTCCATTGTTTGCGTTCAAGCATTTGCAATTACTTTCTTTCTAAGTTGATTCATCAACCGAGGTTTGACTGAGGCAAACCCCTATCCACAACCCCCCTTTCTTCTCTTTTCTGTGTGCAAGTTGCAGGTGCACAGCTGTAATTATAGGTTTGGGCTTCATTTGCAAAGATGAAAGAACCCTTTTTGTTTCGCGGATTTCTCGGTGGACCATGTACATTCCCACCACAGTCCTGATGACTTTTCTCCGAATTTGCAAGGCAGGTCCAAAGTTACAACGCGATCCCAAACTGGTAGCACCTCATTTCACTCATTTTCCCTCTCTTTTCTACATAGTCAACAAGTCAAATTTCTTATTTACATAAGAGGGTAAATCACACATCAACCCCTTGCAATCCACTTAGTATTCAAATCCTTGCCTCCCTTGGATTTGGATCTAGTGGATTTAACTCCTCTTTTGAATGTAAAGTTCTTCCCAAGTGAAAATCATCCTAGCGGCTTCCTTTCTCTCTCCTAGGTGGGGAGTCACTAGGATCCAATTTTCCACTTTACATTTTGGTAAACCCGACGTCTTACACATTAATTCTAATTTCTCATTGTTAGATCTAATTAGTTGCAATTTAAATTTCAAATTTTAATTTTCAAGTTTGATCTATTTGCAAATTTTAGAGTTTAATTGCACAAAAACCTTAATTTTTCATTTTGAGAAAATTAATCTTGTGAGGTGTAAAATTTTAATTACTTATTTCAGATCTGATTTCCATTTAAAAATTGTAATTCAAATCTGTTTCTTTATTTTGAAAATTCAGCGGTTTAATCATAAAACCCTAATTTTAAAGATTTTTTCATTTTCGACCTTTGACTGCAATTTTGACCGATCTAGACATCTCCAAATCGGCTATTTTTTGGGATTCGACATTAAAATCATAATCTCTATCATCCTTGAAAATTTTAAAAAAAGTTGGTTGGACTGTGTGCGATCCCGCCATGGTCCTCGACTTTTTTCCCAAAATTTTGGGAGACGGAATTGACTGTATTTTTCTGCTCAGATTTAGAAAAGAAACGTACTTTATAAATTTTATCACTCTCTAAGGTCAAACACAAATTAAAAATTCATCAAATTCACATCTTAAAATTAATTTTCATAAAAAACTCCTAATTTTAGATTTTTTTTTCCAGCAAATTCAGATTTCACTTAAGAGGCTTTTAATGGAAATTAATAAATTGGATTTACTTTCTCTTTCACATGTGATTATATTAATTTTTGCATATATTTATCATGTGTCAGATAAGATTTTCTTCTATTTCTTGTTGCTTCTCTTTCTTCAAAGCACTTGGTCATATTGTGTTGTTAGGATTTCCAAATTATTTTCTTTTCAATTAGATCTCAAATCTTTCATGTATCATTTATGTTGCATCATGGTGATGTTGTTAACAAAATGCATTTCCTATGTTAATCATCTTAAAGATTTTGTAGATCCTAAACCTAGAGATCCTAATCTTTGTACCTCTCCCAGGGTATCTTGTGTGAAAGAAATGAGATCTAATGCTTCACCCAATGATCTTTCTACAAGATAGAAAGCATTGGAAAGTAATATGGATCCATCTTCTTTTTCTACCCACAACCTTGAGCAAAGGGGGCAATATGACATCATCAACATTCTTACATCTTTAGATCCTCCTTATTCTTCTAGGACCTATCTTCAACATCAAAGTCTATGTAGGGAGGATGATGTCATGCATTTTATTCATGACCTTTCTCCTAGCATTGAAATCACTAGCAATGAGCTTTTGAATGATGAAGATATTCCTCCCCAATCTTCCAAAAAGTATAAGCTTGATAAAGGCAAAGATATTCTCATTTCACATGATACTCCTCCTTCATCTGCAAATCCTTTTCTACCTCCTTACACATGAGATTTCAAAGAAATTCATGATCTTGTTCCTCCACCTACTCGATTGCAACATGCCTATAGTTGTGGCTTTCATATAATTACAAAACAAGGTTTTAAAGGACAAGGAATTAGAAAATTTGAGCATGGAATTCGTGTTCCTATAAATCCTCCTATACAAACTACTACAAGAGGCCTAGGAAGTGGTACCCCTCTTTCTATGGACGAATTCCTTAGACTTCAAAACTTTCAATATTACCATCAAAAACAACAAATCAAGAGAGCCCACAAGAATGCTTCTTCGTCAAAGTGTCCTTTTTGTTCATTTTATCAAACTCATGACCATAATGTTGATGATTTCCCTGATTTTCAAAAATCTATTCAAGATGGCATAGACAGTGGAAAAATTATAATTGTGGATAATGAAACCCCTTCTTCTAACAAACCTTCTTCTTCATGGGAAGATGATATTTACCATCCTGATAGATTAGCTGCAAGAATCTATTGGAGATTGAAATATGACAAGAACATTTCCTTTCCTCCTCAAAATAAAAACAAAAATCTTAAGCAAGTGAAAGGTATTGAATATTGCATTTTTCATGATTTATATTCACATTCTATTGGAAAATGTTATGCATTCAATAAATTTGTTCAATTACAATATGATCTCACACACATTTGTCTCACAGAAGATCTAGCTATCTTTCTTCGTAAAAACATCATACCTTAGCACTTCCTTTTCCGATCATGTTTCTCTTCACGCTATGGCATAATTAGCCCATTTAATGAGGGCTCTTTATCATTAGTAGTGGTAGTATTTTACTTTAACATACTTTGGGGCAGCAACATGAAGTCTATTTCTCTTCTTCTTTCTGTACATTTATCTCTATCTTTGTGCCTTATTCATTATTAGATCTCTTTTCTTGCATTGAGCTATTCCCATGTGAGCATATAATTGTTCTTTGGTTTTCCTTTTTGCTTGGAGAGGGGCATCTTTAATGAGTATTTCATTACTTCTCTTTCCTTCATTCTCTTGGAAATCTTACCTCTTCTATGGTTTCGATTATTCACGAGTATGATATCCCCCTTAGCAAGGAATGATCTTTTGAGAAGCATGTATCCTTTTCTTGAGAGGATTTTGTTCCACTTGGACATCATATCACTTGAGACTAATCACCATCAGAAATGTGTAATATTTCTCCTTGTTTTCTTCACTTGGGGGGCAAGGATTTTCGCTCCTTTTCCTTGTCTCATTATTTCCTTTAGGGGCTGCATTTTTCATATGTGATTATCATTTATTACAATGGTATGCTTTTTTGACTAATCCCCCTTGGGGAATATATGATGCTTATTCTCTCTTCTTGTCGAAGATTACCACTTCTTGAGATGTGTGTTTTACATTTAATAATGTCTTTTCTTGCATGTGTCCATGTAAGTTTATTGCACATTTGCTTATGTTTAATCTCTCTCTAGTAGATTATGTAAGTTCTTCTCATTATCCCTTATCTTGGGGGGAAATGATCCTTCTCTCTCTTTCTAGGTAACCACTTTTCTCTATTTAGTGTGTGTGAGTTCTATTACTTGATGTCATTCCTTGCGTGCAATTCTTGGTTGTTGGCTCAAGGATTATCTCTTATAAAAGAGGTGTTAATCCTTGATTACAATCTCTCTCACACTTGGTAATGTAGATCTATGATAAATCCAACCATCCCTCTGGGGGCTAAAAGCGAGTCATCCCTCATCAAGAATCCCTTTCACCTAGAAATAGGAGGAAGGATTGCATTCTTGTTCTTTTCTTTTATTGTTCTAGAAGATGTTATATTTGTCTAAGACAACTCCTCTTGGGGGTAGATGTATTTTTTAAGAAAGATCTCTTCTCCTCCAAGGATCACCTTTACACTTACAACAAGATATCTCTTTTCAACTATCTAATCCTTGTTTGAAGAATATTCCCTCTCTTGCTTCGATTTATGACATTGTTGCATGGCAGATATCTTCTTTGTGATGAAGGTAGGTATCCTTGCTCTTCTTTCCTTAAGATATCAACATCAACCTATGTTGACATCTTAAGGGGGGGCCACCCACACTGCTCCTTTGTACTATACTTCTCTCATGCATTGAACGGTGGGACATTCTTGGAACCAGGGGGAAACCTCTTAGAGAAAGATGTCATCACTTTTTGAAGAATGGAACATTCTTGGAACCATAGGGAAACCTCTTAGAGAAAGATGTTGTCACTTTTTGTACAATGGGCCATTCTCAGAACCAGAGCACGGTCTCTTAGAGTGAGACGTCTTCACTTTTTCTTGTCTTTTATAGTTTGACATTCTTGGAACTAAAGGGAAACCTCTTAGAGAAAGATGTCGTCACTTTTCTCTTATACAATGGGTCATTCTTGGAACCAGAGAAAAGTCTCTTAGATTGAGATGACACCAGTTTTCTCTTCTACGGGGTGATTATTCTCAGAACCAGAGCATGGTCTCTTAGAGCAAGATATCACACTTTTCTTGACATTTGTACTATACATTCTATATAGGTTGTAGCATACTCGGGCATAGAATCCTATGAGGCACTTCAAACCTCACTTGCACACACGCGCATGAGGTTTAGTGGAACTAACAGAGTTCTCTCTCTCTCTCTCTCTCTCTCTCTCTCTACATGGATCACCTAGGCAAGCTCTAGGGGAGAGATTTTCCATGTCCTTCTCTCCATGGATCACCTAGGCAAGATATAGGGCTGAGACATCCATGGTTTCTTTTTTCTTCGCCTTTCTTCTCATGGATCACCAAAGTGTGTATTCATGTTCTCTCTCTTCTTCCTCTCATGAACTCATAGTTTTACTATTGATAGTTCATGGATGATGTCCGCTTTGTTCTTTTATGTGGTCGCTCATGTTTATGTGATGGAATTGGTCTTTGTGTCTTGATTAGTTGTTGAGACATCTCAGCTCAAGATCTCTTTGGCTAGTTAGTTTGTCGTCCTGTGTCTGGTTCTTGTCGTGTGTCTTTTTGCGCTTTGTCTTTTGTTTTGTGTGACTTGTGCCTTTTTGTTTTGTGTTCTCTTGCATATGTTGAGGTGAGTTAAGACCTTAAGATTGGGGGCTTTTTTCTCCTTGATATTAGTGGTATCTTATACTCCTTGTGGTTTTTCTTTGCATCCCTCATCTTCATCTCTCTTTTCTTCTACTTTACTGGTAGTACTAGCGTGAGCCATACTCCCGCTAAAGTGGGGGCTAAATGTAGTGTCATAAAATTGCGACCCCTACAATTTTAACCATATTTGGGGTCCTCACCTTGGCGACGACATCCCCTCCCTTAACTGAGACCTATTTCTACATTTCTACCCCTTCTCCTTTTATCCTTTATGTCTTGTGGCTAATTTGTAGCCCAAAATAGGGCAGGACAGGGGCGTGGTGCCCCTGTCTCCATCTTCTACGATGGTCCTATTTGTGGGTTTCCTAGTCTCCTATGCAGTTCTTGTCTTCAGGGTTTATTATTCCTCTTTCTTGGCCTTCAGTGGTTGAAAGTTAATCATTGAGGCATGTATAAAAGGGAATTCAATACCCTCATTTAGAGGATATAGGATAGATGGATGGATAGCGCATAGACAAATGACATATGATAAGAGATAGAAAGTATAAGGAGAATATACAAGATTTCAAGGTCATTATCAAGCGTTCAAGTCTTCTTCATTCAACCATTGGAGCAACATTACAAAATTTATTGGCAAGCATCTGTGTGTGTTAGGGTTTTGTCTTGTTACATGCCATTTCATACAACATTTGTGATTACATTCAAGAAGCAAAGCAATCATCATCAACACATTGCAGATCTACAAGGTATACATCTCGATTGTTTATGTTCAAGAATTTGCAATTACTTTCTTTCTAGGTTGATTCCTTAATTGGGGTTTGATTGAGGCAAACCCCTATCCACAAACCCCCTTTAGTCTTTTTTGTGTGTGCAGGTTGTAGGTGCACAACTGTAATTGCAGGTTTCGACTTCATTTGCAGAGACGAAAGAACCCTTTTTGTTTCGTGGATTTTGCGGCGGACCATGTACATTCCCACCACAGTCCCAATGACTTTTCTCTGAATTTGAAGGGTAGATCCATATCAGTCTAATTATCTCAGATCCAAAGTTATAGCGCGATCCTGAACTCGTAGCACTTCATTTCAATCATTTTCCCTCTCTTTTCCTCATAGTCAACAAGTCAACTTTCTCATTTACAAAAGAGGGTAAACCACACATCAACCCCTTGCAATCTACTTAGTATTCAAATCCTTGTCTCTCTTGGATTTGGATCTAGTGGATTCAACACCTCTTTTAAATGGAAAGTTATTCCCAAGTGAAAATCATCCTAGTGGCTTCCTTTCTCTCTCCTAGGTGGGGAGTCACTAGGATCCAATTTTCCACTTTACATGTTTAATCTGATATTGTTAAGGGGGTCAAAGAATTCTTTGGTGCTAAGAATATCCTCAAGGATCTTAATGCGTCCTTCCTTGTTCTTATCCCTAAAGTGTCGGGTGTGGATTCAATGGACCTGTTTAGACCAATCAGTCTATGGAACTCCTTCTATAAGATCATTTCCAAGGTTCTCACATTGAGACTTCTCACTTTTCTTCTTAAAATTATTTCTCCTCAGCAGAATGGGTTTGTTCGAGGAAGGAAAATCCTTTATTCAATCATCACAGTACATGAGAATATTCACTCTTTGGAAGCATCTAAGAAGCATGATTTTCTGATGAAATTGGATCTTTCTAAGGCCTATGATAGGGTGAACTAGTGTTTCTTACTAAAGGTGTTCAAATATTTTGGGTTCGGGGAGAGTGTTATTCACCTTATTTATCAACTAATCTCTACTCTTTATCTCTCAGTTATTGTCAATGGTTCTCCGACTCCCTTCTTCAGACCATCCAGGGGTATCAGATAAGGGGACCCTATTTCCCCTATTCTTTTTATCATTTTGCCTGAGTGTCTGGGAAGGTACATTAGCAAGCTTGTTTCTAAAAGTCATATTAATGGGGTCTGCCCATCCTTTGCTAATTTGGTTTGCACTCACCAACAATTTGTTGATGATACAATCCTTTTGGGCTTCTCCTCAATCAAGGAAGCAATGACTCTTAAATCTACCTTGAATAGCTAGAGTCTAGCCATGGGCCAACTTATTAATTGGGCTAAGAGCTCCCTATTATTTATCAACTCTCTTGAAGATAGACAAATTCATATAGGTAAAATTTTGGGCTACTAGATCAGCTCGCTTCCTTCAATTTATTTGGGCCTCCTCTATGCAGTAAACCTCCTGATTCGTTATGGAACAACTTGGTGGACAAATTCCACAAGGATCTTTCTAGCTCGATAGGTGCTCTTTTAAGCCAAGCTAGGAAAGTCCAACTTCTGAAGTCCTCCCTTCAGAGTCAACTGGTTTATTCTTTAAGTCTATTTAGAATTCCGGCTAAATTTGTTGAAGCTATTGAAAAAATTTAAAGATATTTCCTATGGTCGGGTGTGGAGGAGAGAAAACGAGTTTCTCTCATTGCTTGGGACAAATTTTGTAGGCCAAAATGTATGGGAGACCTCGGTCTGAGAAGCATAAAAACTCTCAATAAAGCTATCCTCGCTAAACAAGTTTGGAGGATGTATGGTGAGAATGGCGAGTGGAACTCAATCTGGAGGAACAAATATTTTCACTCTCAATCGTCTTTTGCTGATTTTGTATCTTCCTTTGAAACTCCTACAGGTCATGTGATTTGGAATAGCATAGTTCAAGCTAAGAAGACTGGGAGTATAGGAAATGTCTGGTCTATTGGAAATGGTAGAAACATCAAATTTTGGGATAATATTTGGATAATGGAGACCCCTCTTAGTGTCCATGATGTTTTCTCTCCTTTCTTGCAAATCTGTAAAGAAAGGTTTGGTATTATGGTTGTTGATTATTGGCATTCCAATCAATGGATAAATTTGAATAACATTGATCCTCGGCTTAATCCTTTGATGAAGATTCTCTACTCTATTATTCTTATCACAGACTCTGAAGATAGAATTATTTGGGCCAGTGCCCCTTTAGGTAATTTTTTGGTGGCTTCTATTGTCCTTATGCTGTCCCATTCCCAGGAGCCCTCCCCTTGTTGGTCTAAAGCCTGGATCTAGGGTCTTATCCCTAAAGTAAATATCTTTTTTTGGATTCTTCTACAAAATAAGATTCTTACCACTGGCAATTTATGCCAAAGGGGATTTTACTATCCTAATAGGTGTTATCTCTGTCTGAGTGAAGAAGAATTAGTTAACCATATTTCGATCCACTGTGCCTATTCCTCCCAAATTTGTTCCCAAGTCTTGTAGATGTGGAATTTGAGCTGGGTTTTCCCCTCCTCTATTCAAGATTGCTTCAGAGAATGGACGTTGTTATTCTTCCAATAAATCCATCAAAATGCTGTGGGATTTTGTTTTTCCCCATGTTTTATGGGGAATCTGGAAAGAGAGGAACAATAGAATTTTTAGAGACTCTATGTCTCCCCCGAAAGTGGTTTTTGCTAAAATCAGGAGAACTATTATGGAGAATTTGAATGTTGTTGGAAATCTTCATCCTCCCAGCAGTGAAGATGATAATTCCATTTTCAAAACTTGGAAAATATCAGCTAATTCATCTTTGGTCCACAAGAAAGATAATAGATAAAATTGTAAGTGGAAATTTTCACTGAATGGATGGGTTAAAATCAAATTTGATGGGGTGGCCATGGGTAACCTTGGGCCGGATGGGTGCGGGGGAGTGATAAGAAATGAATGTGGCCAATGTAATGCGGCATTAGCGCACTCCTTGGGATGTCGGACTAATCACTTAGCTGATTCTATGGCTTCTCTTCAATCCCTTCTTCTAACTAAAAATATGGGATATAAAAAAGTTTGGATTGAAGGGCACTCTAACAATATAATAAGATGCCTTAAGGGTCTTACCCCCCCTTCTTGGACAATCGACAATATCATAATTTTAGCCAAAGATACAATTAACTCTTTTGAGAAATTCTTTATATCTCACGGCTACAAAGAAGTTAACAGTATGGCAAACTGGATTGCTAACATGTCGGTGTGAGCTGATTAACCGATTCGTTGGCACAGTGAGCCAAATTTTCCCCATGAAGCACGTGCCATCCTTAATTATGACAGGATTTATAGGAAAGTGGGAGTTCTTATCGATGATTACAATGTACACTCCAATGAATAAAATTATTATTTGGGAAGGGTGGCCTTTGATTGATGGATCGAAGATTAATTCTGAAATGACCCCGCATGTTTTCTGGGTTTTTCTTGCTATTTTTAGCCTTGGGGTTTCTAAATTTTGCAGATTAAATTTCATCTTGGGTTTAGATCTGTTGTTGTTTTTGGATATTGAGGAGGTTTTGAATAGTGTTGTTGGAAGTGTGATGGGAGGAAATAGGAAGAGAATGGAGCCCCTATCCTGTGATGAATGGAAGCAAAATCCTAAGGTGTGGGAGATTTTGGATGCTGGTAATATGATTGGCTTCATGGAGTGCCTGCAAGGCCGAAACCCCTCCATCACCAGAATCTTTAAAAAACATTGGAAGGACGACATGATTACTATCTGTAGAGGGACAGTGAATATCGACGAGGGTGTTATTGTTGATATTACTAGTCTCCTCGTTGATGGTAGTAAGTTTTATAGAGACTAGAAACTTACCGACTCTTCCATCAAGAGATTCCCCGAAGAGGAGGTTGGAAAGACCAAATTAGTCAAGTTCACTAAGACCTACTACTCTCCCAAGGAGATAAAGAAGGTCTGGAGGTGGGTTTTATTTGCAATTATGCAGTACATTACTCTGGATGGGAGGTTTACTCGGGTCTATGGGTATCATTTTGTGCTGTTGAATCATTTTTGTCATAAAGATAAGGTATCCATTCCTTTCTATCTTCTTTGTTCTCTGAATACTAGTATTAAGGATGATAGGGATAATCTAGATAGTAACCCTGCTCTCCATGAAGGGTTAATGGTGTTATTGTATGATTATGCCAAATCCACTTCCATATAATAAACCATTTCTGACCATTCTATCTCGGAAGAGGACACACATGATTCAGATGATGAGGAGGAAGGGGGGTCTGATACAGAATTAGAAGAGGATATGAACATGACTACCATTGTTAAGAATACTGGCAAAGGTAAAGGCAAAGAGATCATCGTTGGGTCTGCCAAGAAGAATTTGGGGAAAGTGACTAAGAATAGAAGCAAGAAGAACCAAGAGGAGGAGAGTTGGTATGAGGAAGAAGATGACGATGACGAGGGTATGTAGATGGAGAATGAGGATGAGTGGGTTGCCTGTCCTCCAAAGAAGAAGACAAATATTACGCCCTCCATCTCTGAAAGAATCCTAGGGGGATGATGTGGGCAATTCCAAAGCTCCCTCCCCTCCTCTATCTTCTAAGAGCCATGTTCAACCCATTGATAGTATGCTTAAGGACGCGGTAGGTGAGGGTTTTTCTCCTGTCAATGACAAATCCCTGTTGTTGATCTAGAAACCCCTGGAGAAGAGTCTAGTTTTACGGACCTGAACAATGATAGTAGAGACCCTACTATCAATGTCCTGCAAACTACAAAGGATGGGGCACTAGATTTCTATAGGGTAATGAAACAAGTCTTTGTTGAGGTCAAGGACATAAAAGCCAAGCAAAGTGCTTCCTCCAACAAGATTGAAATTATTGAAGCCATGAGCGCTGGTAAGATTATCTCTCTCCCTGATAATTTGAGGGAGCCAACAAAAGTGGTTAGCGATGTTGAAGCCATTACTAATACTTATGGCTTCAATTTTAAAGCGATGGAGGCTAGGTTTAAAGATCTGGAGAGGAGGGTTTCCAGTTTGGATGGTACCCTCAAGAAAATGAGGGAGCAGAGTTATAAAATTCTCAAGGCCTCTACTGAACACTTAAAGATCTTGATCGCCAATTTAGAGCAGGTCAACGAGGAGAAAGCTATTGTTGAATTTATGGAAGACAAGGACATGATCCCTTAAGATGCTTATGTTGGCCGAGGTAAGAGAACACATGCAAGTACCAGGAAGAAGGCATTGCATGCTAATAAGGACATCAAAGAAATTAAGAGTGTAGTTGCCTGTATGGATCAACTGGAGTTGAAAGTTGTGGAGCTCCTTAAATGTTTTAATTAGGTTTGTCTCTTGGCGGGTCCTCTGTTGTCCCTGGTGCGCCTGTGTGTTGTCCTTTTGCTGGTTTTTGATCCTTCGCGGGCTTTTTGTCTGTTTGCAAACCTGTTTTATCTTTGTTTTTATGTTCTATCTATGTGGGTCTATAAGGTTCAATCTTATTATGTAATGCTATAAAGGGTTTCGGGGTCCCTTCAAAACTAATTTTTCACTTTATCAAAAATAGTATACACACAAAAATATGAAAAGTAATAAGAATATCATTGATTCATTTCTAGAAAGTCTTTGAACAAATTTCAACAATCTTACTCTAATTGCACTAAACGTGGTGTGTTTACAAAAGGGAGTAAATAATCTCACACTTAATAGCTAAAACTGACCAAATGTGAAACATTTCAACTCAGGCAGCTATGTTAGATTAATATTGTAACTGTCACAATGCTGTTTAAAGTAACATGCCATCTCCATGGAACACCTAGAATAGAACCAGTAGCAGCATAGTTTCTCTACACTCTTTAATAAATTGAAAAATATACAGACCATTAGTTTTTCTAATTCCAACTTCCTACAATCTGCAAGCACTACCATTTGAAAATGCCACCATCCAAACCAGCCCATACCCACCTTAAAAAACTACAGACTACGCCTTCAGTTATAGTTATACTATATTTTGCCAACAACCTATGTAAACATACTATATGAATGAAATGATTGAAATTGAGATTCATCTTCTTCATCACAACAAATTAAAAGACACTACCACATTCATTAGTCCATAGGGAAACAAACGAACTTGAAATGTTCTTTTTAACAATTCATCAGTTTGAACAACAATAACTCCCAAATTTTACATATCAAAACATAAGTGGGATGAATATAATCAAGTTTATGTATTACAACATCCCTTTGACAATACAACAGTTAAAAATGATCAGCTCCTATCTTTAATATGTCAATCTGGAAAATAATTGAGCTGTGATTCTATTACTCATCTATCATTTTTCAATTTTCTTTTTCCCATGAATGTTCATATTTGACCCTTTCCTGACTTCCGTCTATCTACTATTTCTTCCAAACATCATTGTTATGATGTGGACAGCGTAATATGGTTGAAAGGAGAATGCAGAATGCATAGTGAACGAAGTTGTGAGAGTCATAGTGTCCACTGGACATATGAACTAATAAGGTGCTCATTCAATTTTCCAAAGCATCCACATTAATACAACTATCCCAAGGGATGTAACTATGCACAAAATTCTACCCCAAAAGGAGTAGAAAATATTAACCCAGAGGCCATTATGTTTGGAGATGGGCTCCAAAGTTTTGGTAGAGAAAATTACTGCCAAGAAGAACACGACAACGGCTAACGTAGCCCAGATTGCTGACATTAGTTGACCATTAAAGGGAATCAAAACTAACATTGAGAGGAGGGCACCTATAACGGAGGCTCGGACATATCTCTCGTCCTCGCTGAAGATGTAATTTTTGGAACGAAGAATCATAACTAATATGGCTATGGGAACGCCTAACCCCATCACCCTCACAACCTCTGCCACCCATCTATACTCTGATTCAACGTAGATGTTAACGGCCACAGCAAATGCTGCGACTAGCGCTACCAATGCTATCCACAATCCTTTTAAAGAGGTCTTCACGAGGAGGGAGTCTTCTTGTTTGTCATAAATGGCATAAATGAGAACAACTGCTGTTGATATTGCACTGCAGAACGCCAACGCGTCACATAGCATAAACACAACGAACCATTTCTTATGTTGACCTGTTAGCGGCAGAGTGAATGCTGCTTGGAAAGCAACTGTGGCGATCAAAACAGCATTTATTGAAATCATTTGATTTTTCTCCCCCAATTTTCGAGTAGCGAATGGCCTCTCTAATGTTTCTTTGTCCTCCATCTTTGCAGTCTTCCTTCCGCCATTCGCTTTTAGCAGCCTTTCCATCTGCAACAAGAAGACGTTTGTTAAATAAAATAGGAGTATGTCGCGTTACAAAACAACATAAAAGTAGTCAATGGAAGGTTTTATGATGGAGATATTTTCAAAGTAAGTGGTGGTTTTGGATTTTTCTTATAATTTTTAATTGAATAAAACTGATTAAATGATTCTATGTTGAATATGTAGGAGTTGAATAAATCCTTCATTGATGTGGGCTCAGTCTAAATATCACTCCTAGATAAAGCGAAAAAAAAGAAAGATAAAATATGCTATCACTTACACCAGAGAAAAGGCGTTGGTCGTGGCTCATTTTCTCCAACACTATGTCTAACGGCGTTTTGCCATGATTATCAAGATCGTTGATGAGATCCTTTGAGATTATTGATAGCATTAAAGTTTTGATGTGCCTCGAAATTTTTTCAAATATTTGAACTGCCTTCTCAGCCGCCAAGTGAAGAACATTTCTCCCGTCGTTATCAACAATTTCTAAGCAGTCTCGGCCATAAGTTAATATCTCTTTTACTAAATCCACATTCCCTTCTATCACTGCTATATGGAGAGCCGACTGGTGATTTCTATCCACCTTATAACACAAAGTTATATCTTTCTCCAAAAGTAGTTTTGCAATCTTTGATGGTTTTTTAACATAGGCAAGGCTGTGCAGTGGCGTCCTGCCAAAATTATTAGCTTGCATAAGAAGGTCTGGCGTTTGATCTAAAAGACTCTCAACCACATCTGCAAAATTGGATTAAGATGTACACAATGAGAGGATTAATAGAGATGAAACAAAAATCAAAGTCAAATAGACAATCAACAAAAAAACAAAAAAACAAAAAACCTTTGTGGCCGTGGGAGACAGCAACGTGGAGAGGTGTGTGGCCATCGTGTGCTCTCCTGTCATATTGAGAGGACATTAGAGGAAGTAGTTTCAATATAATCTCCTCATGACCTTCCTCTGCAGCTTTGAACAAAGCAGTTTCACCGGCTTTATTCGTAATACTACTCAATTCAGCACTTTGGCGTAACAAAGCATCAACTATTTGGTAGTGTCCTCCTTTGACTGCTTCATGAAGAGCAGTGTTACCTTGTAAATTTTGGGCTAATACAAATTGACCACTTTCTTCATTCCCCAATTCCATATCGTCGGTGAAAAGTTTGAGCAACATTTGAACAATTTGTAGATGGCCGTAATATGCTGCCAAATGAAGGGCTGTATTCCCTCCTGGTGTTAACTCGTGGAGAATACTAAGAGGGGTGTAATAGCGATCCATTTTTAAGGGTGTACTGCCTCCTGACGGGATTTCTTCATGTCTTTTATTGATCAACTTAGTGAGAGCAACCACATCGCCGCCCGTAACAGCAGCGTAGAGTCTTCTGTCCATTTCTGCAGAAAGACGAATATATATCAAATCTGTGGAGTACGTTTAAGTGTTCCAAACATTGTACATTAATGCCAACTATGAATGTATTTGTAAGGAGTTTTTGGCAACGTGTATTCAGCAGGCACGATGCGCGTTTGACATTCACTGCGACTCAGTCTTTTAACACATCCAGAATTTAAGTCCAACATTCTAGAAAAGAAATTTCAATCAGAATATGCTTCTTAAACACTTCAGGTAAGACCCGTATCTGAATGCTCATTGCTCGGAATCCACGAAAATATTATTGTAACTATTGTATTCAACAATAACTTGTCATGGCTTGCGAAATGGAGGCCTAACAATTGTGAGAGGAGTGTTGAATGGGCTTGCGGATTGGTGATCCAATAATTGTTGAATCAATTTTGTTTATCCCTTTGTATTATTATTTATTTTTCCTCGTCATTGACCACGAAGTAACTGGGTTATGAAGAAGATTGAAAAAAAGGCAAACAGTAAAAGAGAGTTTCAGAAAAGATCAGATTGATATGTTAAATCCATTGTCAACGCACTGAACATTTCTAAAATTTTACGCTGTAAGGAATGTCCAATAGGCTACGAAAACGTGAGATGTGTGTGCCCTATATTTTTTTAACTATATGTTAATCTTTTTTAATAGTTCACATTAAAAAAAAATATTCCATCTCTTTTCGAAGATTTTATGCTATTAAAGACTTAGTGACTCACATTTTTTTATGTATATATGAAGAGTCTTAATGTGACAAGTGTTTGGTAACATTTTTTCAATGAATAATATTTATATTACTAAAAGGTTGGTAGAAATAGTCACATCTTGAAAGTATAAATGAAGTTATAGCTCAAAATAAAAAACAACATAATTATATTCATTCATAATTAAGGAGCAAAGAGAGAAGGAGGTAGGTTTTTGTCATACATTAGTGTGGCCTAAAGTGTCTAGTGTGTTAGAGCCCTACCTACTTCACATGCCACAAAAATGTAAAAAAATTTAAGTTTTTTTCCCATCTTGTTGCAATTGATTTGTTTGTTCAAAGGGTAGATAGGTTCATAAATTCACAAACCTCGCAAAACCTTGACGAAGGAAAGTAGAAAGAGTTTGAAGGTTTGTATGGTTTATGATGTTCCAAAGTTTATAATTTCACAACTTTATGAAATTGCGAAGAAAAAAAAAAAAGGAGAAATGAAAATGAAAAAGATTGCAATTCCTTTTGTTGTATATTTTGTGAGTTTGTTAACCTTGAAAAGTTGCAATATTACTTCAAAATCTCAAAAGGTGTAGCACAATGATAAAAACAAAGGTAAAGTTTAAAGAACTTGAAGAAAAGGTAGGGAAAAGCTATGGCTCTTGCAAAGTTCTCAAAGTCACAAAGCTTGTAACTTCATGGATGTTGTGAAAGTGTGATAAGGTTAGTCACAAGCTAAAAATTGTGACAAAGAGAAAAGACGAGGAAGAGTGAAAAAATAAAAATAAAAAATGGCAAAGTTTTAAATTTTTCATTTTTCATGATCTCACAAACCATGCAAAAGTGTGATTTAACTCACATAGAGGTTGAACTTTTAATAAACAAATAGAATGGGAAAATAAAGTGGATTTTAGGAATGCAAGGAAGGGTGCTAATTAAGTTTTAATACCATAACTAATCATATACATTTTAGCTACCCTTCTAGCAACCATAAATATAGTAAAGACCCCTTATCTATCGAGCAATCCTTGTGCTTTAGTAACTAACAAACATACATGTGGGTGATATACATAGGATGACTACATGACATAGGAGAACATTCCTATTTCTCTACAAGTAGTTCTAAAATTTTTTGGAGTAGAATTTTCAATGTAAATTAGGGAAAAGGATCCTCCAAAAGTTTTGGGTTGCTACAAAGTACAAATCTAACAATGTATGAGTTAATATTACTTTGAATGACCCTTTCTTAGTTGGTGGTGATTTTGACAACCTACAGAATCTACATGAGTTTAAAAACTAATTTTAGAAAGTGTTGTTGGTTTGTTGTACAATTTTAGCTAAGTTCTTAACCATGAAGACTTTCCCGGGTCATGTTGTAGACCATTTGTAATACCAATCTTATAAATGAAATCTTAATTTTATTTCTATATGAGATTTTAGCAATTGTGTTAAAATCATTTAGTAAATAGATATAAGAGATCTTGTATGACATTTATGTATAATATTTGGACATAGTTGTTTGAATGTTTGAAGGTCAAAGAGTTGTTAAGTTCACATTTATTGTTCTTCATATCAATTCTATATAAGTTTGCATATAATGGGTGTAGAAATTTTTTCTTACTTTATGTAGTTTACACCAACAATAGAAAACTTTTTAGACTAATATGTGAATGATTTGAAAGTTCTATGAACTATTGCTTAGGTAGAGTTGTATATTTAGGATAAAAGGGTATTTGAGAGTCTAAGGTCTACAAGATAAGGACAACTACACTAGGCTTATTTGAGTGTTATTTTTTGCTTAGTAATTTGAATTTTATCCTATTTTTACTCTATTTCTATAGAAGTAGGTATTAATATAATAATTGAATCTTTCCCAAACTTAAATATATAAATTATAAAATTTCTAATGATATTTTTTTCTTAATACATCATCAAGGATATAAGAAGTGTGTAGAAATAAGGATACAAGTTTCAAGTGCCTTAACTCCTAGATTTTGTTACAAGTTTGAATATTCTACTAGTGGATTGAACTCAAATTGATTTTACTTTTTGAGAGGTTTTAGTTTATTCAAGGGATTTTCCCTCTTTGAAGAAGTAAAAACATTATAGTAAGAATCTTAGTTGTAATACTATTGTTATACCTAATGTGGTGGATCTAGAATTTATATAAACAATGAATCTAAGTTATTTCATGAAAGGAATCATTGTTTGTATGAGAGATAAATTATCCTTAATTCAAATTTAAAATTAAAAGCATGAATAGATAGTCTATAGGTTATTATAGATCATTCTCTTTTAATAATAGAAAAAAGATATGCATATGATAATGAATTTATTTTTGAGTAATATAAAGATTGTTTTGATATTAGTAAGAAAAAAAATGAGGGTGTTAGCCCTTTACACTAACAACCCTTAGGAATAATTAAAAAGAATAGTCCATTAGCATAAAACATGTAGAAATGCTAATAACAATCAAGGGCTTCAACAAGCTGTTAATGGAGCATTAACAACATAGTTATAGACCATAGTACCATACAGATATATCAAAAGAAGATCAGAACAAATTTTGAACAAAACTAAGAGAAGGACAACATCCTCATCTTAAAGAGACCTCAGATCCCCAAAATATCTCCACCTCAATAGAAGACAAAAAAGGGGTCATGGTAGATGAAAACAGTCCAAATTGGGATGAGAAACCAGGGTTGTCAAACAATCTCCACCTCCATAAGAGATAATGAATGAACAACCAGATAAACCACAACCATGGTCCCAAATCAGAGCTCCAAGACTGCATCCACTGAAACATGAGCATCACCAAACCTACAAAAGAAAAGTCCAACTTAATAGGACTATCATGAGTGTCAGTTGAGGCAAGGTATCTCCACCTCAATAGAAGCCTTTGAAGTAAAACCTTAGGATTTCCCAATCTGAAACCCAAAATAGAGCTCAAAGACCAAAGCTACCAAAGTACCACTCTCCAATTGATAGAAGAAAAGTCTACCTCAACCGGACTCCAAAAAGTGCAAGTAGAGACAAGGAAATGGGAGGCCCATCCATTGTCAAATAAATGAACAACATAAGAGATAAGGACAAAGGGGCCTCTACCAAAATAACCCAACTCTCCACCATACAAAACAAAGCCACAAACTCTAGAAGCCAAGAGTCAAGCAGTAGGAATGAACCCATCAGAGAGCACCAACCACCAACATGGTGTTAAGATCATGCACCTTCTCAAAGAAAGAAGAATACCAAGGAAACCAATGGGTAGCTTCCATGAAAGGATTTTCAAAAACACAAAAATTAAAGAACCCAAATATAATCTTCATCATAAGGACAACCACCATAATGGAAATTATACAAAAAACCATAGTGAAAACACTAGCTCTACTAGTGTTAGAGCCCTAGATCTAGGAATCCCACATGAGAAAAAACCTGAATAACACAACCTTAGGGAAAAAAGTAGAATAGAGAAACCAAGTAATGGCTTGCATTGAAAAACTACCACTAACACGGGGGTACAAAACCCATCACCATCATTCACAACAACTAGGAATAAACCACCAACACAAACCACCATAGAGGCCCATCTTCTATCTTGTCACAAAGAGTGAGGGGAAGGCTCTATGAACAAAGTAACTATAGACCATTGAAGATATATCCCATCAAGAAAAAATAGAAGAGCCTCAAATCTACAACAAAACCCACTCCCTCAATAAGGAAGAAGAAACCTTTGACAATAAAATAACTCAAGGTCCAACTCCATATAACAAGATAAGAAAGACACATCCATATAGGTAGAAAGGACCTTTGAAGCCAAAATGTTGAGGCACATGGGCAAGGGATAACCTAGAAAATACAACCAAAGAAATACTAAAGAGGAATAGGGGCTAGGTAGACACCCCACAAGAAGATCCATCTAGCGTTCACAGGAAAAGGTATTCTGGAGAGAGAAAGAGGCCCCAAAATAAAATAGAAACCACATCTATCCCATACCCACAATAGGCACAAACACACCCAAAGAAGAGGTCACAACATCCTTACAACACTGAATGACATGAAACCTAGCAAGGTCCATGGGCGTCAAGACTAACCCATCATAGGAAGACCACTAAAAAATCACCTCATGCTCCCATCATTGGCCACATAGAAAAAAAAAGTGATAGGGTCATCGAAGAAATAGAACAAATTCCCAAAAAGGGTAGTTCACCAAATAGCCCTCCTAGACATGTAGGGCTTTAACACAAGGCGGGAGAATAAATAATTCCCCCATGGCTAGCCCAGCTATAAACACTAGCATCGTGACATTAGCAGAAAATTATAATAGACATTGGAAATGTTTCCTCATCATCCTCAGAGTCTAAATCTCTACCTTTAAGCTCACCTTCATTTGAACTCCTATTCCTGCTCATCACTCGTTTAGAATTGTGAGATATATTCATAAAATAAAGATGTTATGTCTATAGGTTTAAATGACTATATACCTTCTTCATACTCACCCATAAGTTTTTTTATCGAAGAATAATTTCATAAATTTTCAAGGACACAGGTTAGTCAATATGAATTTCTTACTACATAACCTAGTGCTAACAATGTACGCACTAGAAGTAAAAAATCCCAAGAAGAATACATAGAACATGATATTGTTGAAATTGAAGACTTGGAGAAACTTGAGGTTTTTAATTTATTACTATATTGGACCCCATTTTATCCAATTAGCATGTAAGTTAGACATATATTGGATGAAATGTGAAACAACCCTTATGCCACAAGAATAGTATAACTAGATAACTTGGTTTGGTGGACATAATGTTTCAAGAAATAGTGATCATATTTGAGCATTTTTAAACTTCGCGTAATTTTGTGTGAAAATATATTTGGATGAATTATTTTATTAAATCTTTATGAGGTGGGGATAGGAACTAGTTTCTTGGTTTTGGTGAACATCATTTGTCTTCCTAAAAATATATTATTTTATTTTTATCACCAATATTCATCTGTTGATGGCCTTACATCTATTGTTTAGCAATATATTAAAAAATTAAGGTCAAGAAAAAGTTTTTCTTCTAGTTTCATAAAAGATTTATACTAGGAATGAAATAAATTAAAAAATATATAGAAAATGACACGTCAATATTTAAATTTCATTTTATGGTTTTTCTCTAGGCTCTAGGTTGTCTACTAATTTTCAAAGGAATATACCTATACACTTCAAAGAGTCTTATTATTGAGTACTTTACATGGAGAACCTTTATAAGGATTTAGTGATTGAAAGTTACTTATCAAATAATATAAATGTGTTCAACCTATATATGTGAATGATTAACTAATGGTTTGATTTTAGACACAATAAATGTCAAAAAAAAGATAACATTATCGGTACTTTCTTCTCAATGTTAAGAATGTGATTTATCATATTGCAATAGTCAGATATCCTCAATGAGAAAATATTAAACTAATAGTGATTTTTCATAAGCTATTAGGGTCTATGATCTCACACATTATAATTAATTTAGTGATGAAAAGGTTTTCTTAAAAAATAATGGTGAGATGTATGATACAAAATATACAAATGGAAAGAAAGGTTACAAAAGTATTCTTTATAATAAATTTAAACTATATTTACGTGGCATTGATCATCCTTCTCTTGTTTAAGTGTTATTCTAGAAATTACCATATTTGAAGTGGAATCATCAGCTAGTTTTTGTACAAGGATTTTTGATTCTTTATTTTATATTGTTGTAATCACATACCTAAAGATTTAGTGTACATTGATTTATTTTGTGAAGCTTATGAGTCAAGTTTGAGCTTCAACCCAAAGGATTTCAAGCGTATTAGGATTGATCAAGTACAAATGGATTATATTTCATACAAACACAAGAGGATAATATTCAAACACCATTATGGGTACCCTAAGTGAGCAAAGAAATATATGACATGTAAATATAACATGTAGTAAAAGAGAATTTACTTCTCTTAAATTATAACTAATTTTGCCTAGCTAAGGCCTCCCTTAGTTTTTGGTTAATTATAATGATAGTTCTATAATGTTCATGTTTATTGAAACTCTTGAGGAGTTCATTCACCTTGGTCACAAAGAGACAGAATTCTTCCTTAATGTAACATTCAAGTTAGTGAAGAGAGAGAGAGAGAGAGAGGATCCAAGGAGAGAAGGAGACGTAGGAGGGGTGGTAGCATTACTCATCAAGTTGTCAAGGGTCTATTCAGACCTAGTGGAGTAAGAAGAATTCATCTCCTTTGAATCTTAATCAATAGTTTTTGACTATGTAATAGAGTATTCAGTAGAAGGGGGGCCAAATGGTTTTTAGATTGAGTAATTCCAGAGGGGTTAACTGGGGTTGGACTTTTCTTGGGATTTGCAGTGGCTTTAGTATCAATTGGGTTGATTGGTAACTCAACACATAGGGCCAAGCTAGAAGGATTAATAGTCAGGCCACAAGATGGGGTTAAACCTAGGTAAAAATTATAAAGGCACAAGATAAGACCTTGGTGCAAGATAAGGGTACCTTTAGATTTATCCACCATGATAGATTGCGAAATACATGAGGAAATATAGAAGGGAAAGTTCATTTTTATGCTATACCTTATATGATTAAGGATGGGAAATAGTTGGGAATGGAAGCATTTAAACCTCCCATCTAGGGTGATAAATTTCATCAATATAAATGCAACTTGTTTTCAAATTCTCAATAGGTCATCCTTTTTACTCCACTTTGAGGGAAAGACACATTCTCTCTAGGGACCAATAATATTTTGAAGTCCTCCTTATAGATGTCATTAGGCTTTTTTGGGAAGGACGTACCTTTCACAACCAACCTAGTGGTAGCTGCAATAGTTTCCATTGATACTAGATAAACTTTACCTTCCTCACCTAGACTTCTCTATCCTCCTAGGACTAGGAAAATTATTTTGATAACAAGGGTCAAAGCCCTTCATTCCTTCCACATAGTTTTCTAGATTACCCTCAACCGGTTTCTCTCAGAGAGCCTTATTTTCTTTGAATTTATCACAACTATCAAATTTGTTTAAATTAAATCACCTCCCATTATCGCCATGGTAAAACCAAAACTAGAAGCCAAAATAGGGTTACACAAACTAGTTTTAGGAATAACACAGTGGAGGGTAGTATTAACGTAATTTTTCAAGCATTAACAACAAAGAAAATGAGGAGAGTGGGAGGAGTGGTAGGAGAAAGGGTTTCAGGGGATTTTAGAGAATGAGATGAAGACTAGGGTGAGGAAGTAGATGATGATGATGAAAATGGGTTTGCCTCTCCCTGTTAGTGCTTAGTTGCAGGTTTGGGATATGCGATTTTCTCCTCTTGCGACTAGGTCACTTGGATGAGGGTGATACGTGGGCAGATTTGGACTAGCCGGTGAGAGGGAGCAAGTGATAAATTTAAGAAACCCCCTCTCAAAAAAATGTATAAAATCTTGGTGAATATTTAATTTAAAAAAAAATTAAAAAAAAAATTTATTGGCGAATCTTTTCTTTTATAAAAGAAAAATATTAATTTTGTTGGTGAAATTTTTTATATCATTTTTTTTGGTAGAAAATATTGGCGAATCTTGGAAAATAATAAGAGTATGCATTAATTGCTATTTCAAATCCTTTCATTTAAAAAATAGCTTTTGTTTTATAGAAAAGAAGAGGCATGAAGGTGGAAATTATTAATGAGTTTAAGGGGTAGACTCTACTTTATTTAGTTTCTACCATTAATTTAAAATAATCTAATAACCCTCTTTATATTTGGGGAGATAGAATGTACCAACAATTTGTTATACTCATGGGGCCTAAAAGTTAATTTAGACCATTGATTTTCATTGACGTCAACAATTCAAAACAAATTTCAATTCCCACGAGCATTACAACTTGTAGGTACAATTTACCTCATGGAATACAATGAACATCATTAGATTAGATTTTAAATCAACGGTGGCAACTAAAGATTGTTGATATAACCCTAAAGTAACTAATAAATATGTTATATTATTGGTGAATTAAATTAGATTTGTATAGTAAATTATAAAATATTGGCGAATCTGATCCAATAATTTATCAAATATTGTGGCGAATCTTTGAGTTAAAAAAAGTAATCAAATAAATTCTCTAGCAATTTGAATAACACTAAAATAAAAATTTGTAAAAGTGTGGCGGTTCGATTCACCTTAAAATGTGAACTTATTAGCCAAATTTTGATTCTCAAATTTTAAAAAATAGCCAATTGGCGAATACTAGCGACTAAAAAAATCACTAAAGAGAGTGATGGGTGCAATCAGTGTTTCAGTGGATGATGTGGGGGATTCAAGAGAAGGCCCAAAGAGTATAGTGAGATGGATGTATTGGGAGGGGGTGGTTTGGTCCGTGTCCATGTTTGGAGGTCTGCCCTACTTGGTTTGGCCTCACACCCTGTTTGGGGGGGTGGCTATGCTTCTTTCCTTCTTCTTCAAGGTTGCATTTGCAGGAGTGGGTTGTCTATTTTTTCTTAAGATCTTAGGACTAGATGGATCATTCTATGGCCTATGGGTTTTTTTGGAGATTTGATGGAAGGGTGCCATCTCTGGTCCAGTCATGTTTGTACAAGTTACATCCTTTGAAAGGCCCTCTCTCTGGTATGGTCTTTGCTTTGGATTTTTTTCTTCGTGGGGGCTGATGCTTTTGATAAGGGTTTCCTATTATTTCTAGCCCACTCTTTTTGTGATTTCCTACTAGGGTCGATACCCTTTGTGGCTCTCTAAGTATATCTTCGGACCCTATGAGGGTTTGCTCTTCATTTTTGTTTCTGAACTTCATGCTTCATTAGAGAAAGTTTTTTAGGGTCTATTTTATTGTGCCTTTTGGGAGTCTTTTCTGTCTTTCTAGGTGCTCCCATTTTGTGGATACTGAAGCTTTTGTTTGGCTTTTGGAGGGTGTGGCTTATTCTTGTTGTTATCAGTTATTCACCCCTATTCTGATTTGGTATTCTTTGAGGGGATGTTCGAGTGTTTTTATCCCCCTAATGGTGTTTGATGTTTCTACCCTTTGGGCTATTATGGCTATTTCTATGTTTATTGGCCTTGTTTTTGGCTTCCCCACTCTTGCTTATTTGATGTTGGCCTTCTTGCTTCTATCTCAATTACCTTGGTTTTATATGATTTTTCCTATATAGGTGGCCCTATCTTATTTTGAGGTGGAGATGGATGGTGTTGGAGATAACCTTTCTCCTAGGAGGTGCTAGTGGGGGGTTGATGATGCACTATTTCTTGTATATATGGGAATATAGGATGGTCTTTTAATTGATTTTTCTCCTTTACCACTCATTGAGGTGGTGATCAAATAGGGTATGATGTCATCAACTCTATTCATGCTCAAGATGAAGGTTATGGGAGCCTATCAAAAACCTATTATCAAGGTTGAGGATACTTGGAAAACCCCTATGGTTATTTTCGTTTTAGCTTTTTCATGTATGATTTCGACCTTCTTATTTTTTAGCTAGATCCACAATGAATATTCTATGTTGTTTGGATGAGGATGGGTTGTTGAATACTTACATTTTATCTTTTGGCAACTTTCTTATTTGGGTTTTGGATCTGTAGGAAATTCAAGGGTTTTAGGTCCCTTCAAAAGATATCGTAAGGGGTTTCGCGTTCCCTCAAAACCTATTTGTTCCTTAATAAAAAACACAGTGGAGGGCATTTTTAGAAATTTCACTTTCTACACCTTTAAAAAGGCAAGTCCACTTCATAAAATGATTGACATACACTGTGAATAAGATACATAGAAAAAAGATAATTTTCAAATATTTAGGACATTGATTTTAATATCCTCATTAATCATGGCATAAATATCTATGGGAAATTTGTGTAGATACATCAAAGTTTTAATACCCTTATAGAAAGGACCCAGGTTGGCTAACCTATCTATAGTCCCATTGTCTTCCTTGAGGATATGTTGATATGTCACATGGTCCAATGTAGTAGTGACATCTTGGCACCTTGAAATGATATCTACCACCTTCCAACCTAGTTTCGGTAATCCTTGTACCATCATAATAACATTCTTGGAGTCACCTTCAATAATTTTTTTTGTGCTTTATCTCTGGCGATAGATATGGCATGAAATTCCACCATCACCTTAGCCATTCTTAAAGTTTGAATACCTAGATTTTCCACATAATCTCGCACCACTTTGCCTCTTGATTCCCTAATGAACCCACACCCTCTTGCTCGACTTGTATTCCATTTAGGGGACCCATAAAAAATTAATTTCAACCAACCAAAATCTTGAGGGGGGGGGGAGATAGTTGCATAATGTTAATTTCTATTGTTTTTTTTCAAAGGAAGAACTTGCATTATTCAACATTATTGTAAAGTTATCTTTGAACCAATATTTCCAAATGAATTCTTATTCTAAATACCATTTTAATACCATCTTTAAAATTGTCTTAGGTTGGATATAATTAAATACTCCATTTGACGAATATGTAAGTAAACTTAGGGGAATTGATATCATATTTAGAAATACTACATATGATCATAGATGCAAGGAATGCTTGAATAAAAACCAAGATTTGTTGTAATTCATATGTTTTCAAGAATATTGAAAATAGAGGTATGAGAACTTTTCATATTTTTTCTTTAATTCTTGGATGTTTGGGTTATTGTTGCAAATATGTGCTTTAACGATATCTGAGAGATGTCTTATCATTGATGTCAACATATTTCTCTATTTGTGGTAGTGGTGCAGTGGAGTTTAGCTGGTTGGTTTGTTCAGTATATTGATGATCATTTTTTTTAAATTAAAAGGTTTTTAGATGGTTGTTGTGTAGATGTTTTAGTGCAATTTGTAGGGGTCTGCATGAAGATTTTAATGAGTTATGGTTATCTATGTTGTGGATAGTTTTCTTATTGTTCAGTGATGCTGGTGTGTTAGTAATTTGATCTGCATTGTAATATCTTGATCTATGGATGTGTAGAAGTATTTGGGACATTGATGTGGGTCTTCAATTCAGATGGTTCATGATTTTGTGCTCTACAAGTGAATTTTCCAGGTTGAAAGTCATCTCAGTTAGTGTTCTTGAAGTTCAATATAATTATAATGATGATTTTAGTAATTTCAGTTGGTGCAGATGTTGCAGTGGTGATTCATGTTGCTTGTGAATGTTTTTAGATCATGTACTATTCATGTTGGTGGTCCACATTGATTGGTGATCATGTTATTGATGATTTTTCTTTGATCCAGTGGTGTTCTTCATGTTCTTGGCCAACATGATTCTTGTAGTGTGTTGCAGATGTTCACTACATAAATCTTGGAGATGTTTCATATTCGAGGTGGTGCTTTGGGTCCATACTATGTCTTAGCCAACATTATTTTGGTCTGCATTTGATTTTGTAGTGTGCGTGGTTATATTTTTATAATTAGGTGAAGTGTGTTGAGCCGACCTTGTTGATCTTTTCAAGGTTGATGTCATGAATAAATAAATGTAACATCTTTGTAATTGTGGGTGTCGTAGATGAGTGTATGTGCAAAAATGTACTGGTCTTTCGGAGGCAGAGAAAAAGAGTGAAGAGAAGTTGTTTGCATGCTTAATCAGAATTGTAATAAGGATTTAGGAGATGCTATTTCTTTAGTTCATGATCTTTTAATAGAGTATCATCATATTTTGGGTAGGATCCCATTGTAGCTTTTCCCACATAAAAAATCTTGGTGTAATGTGAATTATTGATGTGTTGTTGATTCATGCTTTCATGCTTAATAATCACATCACAGTTTAAGTTTAATTTGTGTAAGTTTGTGATACAACTAATTCACCCCCCTCAGTTGTTTGCCCATAATCAGTCCTATTTCATCAATTGGTATTAGAGCAGGTTCCTTTGGAGAAGCTTAACCGCTTGAGGTGATCTGGGATGGCGTCTTATAAGGACACTCTATGATTTGATAGAAATAACTACTATCTCTAGAAGAGCTGGATGGAATGTCATCTCAGATGTATGGGTGAGGATTACTAAATTATTACAAAGAACAAGTATACTGTTCCTACAAAAGGACCTTCAACTTGTAGAACACAAGATGCCACTGAGAGGGGGTGTGAATCAGTGGTTTCCAATATTTTAAACCTTTTAATCCTAAGTGTGAGTACCGATTAACATTACAAAGAACAAGTAAAATTACCAGTGAGATAAGGGAAGAGATCAATATGTAGGCAAATATAATGACACATCACATAACATTGGATATACGAGGAAAATCCAATATGGAAAAAACCTCGATGAGAAATGTTGTTGGAGTCTATTGTTCCAAACCAACCTCACAATAAACAACTATTACAATGTTTAGGGCACCAACCCCTGGTTTGGGATACCAACCCAAGGACCACCAACCCCTGAGTTAGGGCACCAACCCTTGAGTTAGGGCACCAACCCAAGGAGCACTAACCCCTGAGTTAGGGAACCAACCCAAGGAGAACCAACTAAATGACATATTACATAAAAATAGTACAATGATTATAACCCAATTATAAATGTGTTTTGTAACCTCTACAAATGATTCCTCTACCGGTTTCACTCCTCCTTTGCCTTACCGGTTCAATGTTTTTTACGTCACTCTGTCTCTTCCCTTTTTACTCTCTCTCTGCTCTCCTCTCCACACTGCTGCTACCTTACTAGTTCATTCTCTATCAGTTTGTTAAACTGTCAAATTATGCACCTATTTATCGATTACTCAGCCCACTGGTTTAACCGTTCTCTATTCTCTACCTTGCTAGATTTCCTCTCACACTCACCGTGCACTGCTTCACTCTTCCTCTATGTTTCCTTCTTACCAATACACACACTCCTTGTTTACACCACTATCATACTCAATGACATGTCACCGATTACCTTGACCTCACCGGTCAAACCTCAATTAAACCCCTTTCACCAGTCGCACCTCCACACACTCAGTCACTGTGATCTTCTACAATTTTCACTTTGACTGCTTGAGGAACTGACACACTCTTCTTTTTCTTTTATCTTGCCTGGAAAATCTGACAGTATCATCAATCTACTAGTTAACTTCACTTTGTTGGTTGCATCCTCTGACCAGTTCTTCTTCAATACATAGTCACTCTAGTCTTCTAACCTAAGTTAGATCCATACACACCAAAGCAATGATACCAATTAGTCAAGTCATGAACACAATCACCATCAGCATCCTGAATCCCTTCTAGAAGCTGCACCAACACCACTTATGCATTACATCAAAGATCTTCAATAAATCTATGCTGGTGAAACCCTTACCGAACCTACAAAGAAGGCTTACTAGAACATAAGATAGAATCTGATCATCTAGTCAATACCAACTGACTAAAACATACTTTAAAATCAGATGAACCATTTACAAAAACTTATTCCATCATTCAGATCATACCAGTGACAATCAACTGATAATCTTCCCAGTCTAATCCTTCTACTGGAAGTTAGTAAATAAACATAACAACTAGTGTTGACATCAATGACAAAAAAACAATGCAACACATAATCAATTCCTTCATATTGCCAACAATATCCCCCTTTGGCATTGATGGCTACACTAGATGTGAAAAACATCCAAGTGCCAACAACCAACACTCTCCCATAAAATGATATAGCAATGAAGCTCTGAACCAAATCTAAATCAAAAGACCAAATACCACCCCCTTTGATAGCAATGCCAAAGATAGGACATGGATATCAAACAGAATATGAAAACTCTAAATCTCAAGCCTGACTACTCCCCTTGAGTAGTAGCATTATTTCATCAATCCAAAGAAAAAGATATTCCTGATAACGCATACTGGACTGATACACATCTCCATCATTTAATTCTCTATCGGAGGGGTAGAAACCCCCAATCTATTTCTAAATTCTCAAATGATTACCAGGACAAAGGTTTAGTGAAGATGTCTGCTATTTGTTCTTTAGTGTTCACGTAAACCAGTCTAACTTATTTTGCTTCCACCTTTTCCTTCAAAAAGTCATACTTGATTGATATATGCTTAGTCTTGGAGTGAAATATCAGATTCTTTGATATGTCAATAGCTACAGAGTTATCACAATGTATAACAAACGAATCATTAAAAATCACTTGTATATCCTTCAACATCTACTTCATCCATAAAACTTGAGTGCAATTAGTTGCTGCTGCAACATATTCAGCTTCAGCAGTAGATAAAGAAATACATGACTGCTTCTTGCTGATCTATGAAACCAACTTCTTCCCAAGAAAGAATGCTCCACCGGATGTGCTTTTCCATTCATCAGCATCACCTGCCCAGTCTACATATGTATATGCACATAAAGTAAAGTCATCATCTTTAGGGTACCATAAACCATATTCAAATGTTCCTTGTAAATATCAGAATATCCTTTTTATTGTGCTTTCATGATTTTCTCTTGCATTACTTTAAAATCTTGATACAATACTGAGTGCATTCATTATATCCGGTCTAGTCTAAGTTGAATATAGAAAACCACCAATCATGGATTTATATCTTGTAGGATTTACTAGAGGGGATACATCTTTAATTGACAATTTTTCACATGTAACCATAGGAGTACTATCTGGTTTGGAATTTTCCATACCAAATTTCTTCAATAATTCCCTTAGATACTTAGCTTGACAGTTTAAATATTCGTTTGTCAGTTTGAGTAATCTGCAAACCTAGAAATAATCTTATTTCTCCAGTCATAGACATTTCAAATTCACTCTCCATATTATCAGAGAATTCCATGCATAATTTTTCTTCACCTCCAAAAATGATATCATCAACAAATACTTCAATAATCAGAATATCATCATTAGTGATCTTATAATATAGGTTACTATCCGCATTACCTTTTATAAAATCAATCTTCAAAAGATACTTATCCAACCTTGCATACCAAGCTCTAGGAGCCTGTTTTAATCCATATGGGGCTTTCCTTAATCTGGAAACCATATTTTGTCATCTCTCAGTAAAAATCCATCAGGTTTCTCAATAAAGACTTCCTCTTCAAGTTCTCCATTCAGAAATGCACACTTAACATCCATTTGATAGACCTTGTAGTTCTTATAGGTTGCATAAGCAAGAAATAGTCTAACAACTTCAATTCTAGCTACCGGTGCAAAAGTTTCACCATAATTAGTTCCATCCTTCTGAGAATATCCTTTGTAGAACAATCTATCCTTGTTTCTTATAGCTTGTCCATCCCCATTCGGTTTTTTTCTAAAAACCCATTTAGTTCCAATGACATTCTTATTTTCAGGTTGGGGAACCAAAGTCCAAGTATTGTTCTTTTCAATCTAATCTAATTCATCCAACATTTATCTTTACAAGCTTCAATTACTAATAGCGGATCAATCTGAGAAATGAAAAATACCTCTTCATTTACCAATCTTCTTCTTGTCATAACTCTCTTGTTTTTGTCTCCAATGATCTCATTTTCAAAATGACTTAGCCTTACATACCTTGGTATTTTTTTATTTTCAGGTTCTCTGTGCTGCTCTTTGGTTATAGTTGAGTTTTTTCTATAATGTTGGGGTAACTGGTTCAACAATCTATTCTGGTATAGGCATTACCAGATCAATAATGATCATTTCCACGGTCGGTTCTCTTAAGATTTAGCTTTTTCTTTGTGGTACTCATCCACTTTCATATTAGTTTTCTCCACAATTCTCTGCAATCTTTTGTTATAAAATCTATATGCTTTTCTTTTATTTGAATAACCAAGAAATATTCCTACATCACATCTATGGTCAAAATTTCCAATGGAATCATCTCTTTTTATATAACACTTACTTCCAAAGATTCTGAAATACTTAAGAGTAGGGGAATGACCAAACCATAATTCATAAGGTGTCTTACTGGTATCTCCTTTAATATGAACTTTGTTGAATGTATAAACCACTATACTTACTGCTTCTCTCCAGTAAATATGATGCAAATTAGCTTCCATCATCATGGTTCTGGATGCATCCAAAATGTTTATGTTCTTTCTTTCCACAATGCCATTCTGCTAAGGTGTCCGGGGTGCAGATAATTGTCTCCTAATGCCATTTTTCTCACAATAGCTTATGAATTTACTGGATGTGAATTCACCACCTTGATCTGATCTCAGACACTTGATTTTCATCCCTATCTCTGTCTCAACCATAACTTTAAAGATCTTGAATTTCTCAAAGGCTTCAGATTTCTCCCTTAGAAAAGCAACCCACATTATTCTAGAATAGTCATCAATGATAACATGAAATATCTATCTCCTTGAAAGCTTATTGTATTAGCAAGACCACATAGGTTAGTATGAATTAAAGCAAGAATATGATTAGATTTATCAAGTATTCTCTTAAAATAAGTTTTGATTTTCTTACCTATTTGACATTCCTTACATACCGGATTATGAGGCTTCACAATCTTAGGTAAATCTCTAAATGCCTTAGTTGAACTGATCTTTACAATGCAATCAAAATTTACATGACACAACCTCTTATGCCATAGCCAAATTTCATCAATATGTGCAATCAAACATGTTTTTTCACTGGAGTTCAAATGAAAGATGTTACCTTTTGTCTATGTGCCAGTTGCAATCTCCAATCTTGATTTGTTAATGATTTTGTACATTCCATTCTTGAATTGTAATTGTAATTCTCTGTCTACCAACTTTCCTATACTAAAAAGATTATGCTTTAGACCTTCAACATAATAGACATTTTTCAATGTTATGCTTACCATCCAATGAAATGGTTCATCTTCCTTTGATCATGCATGCTTTGTTATTACCAAATATGACTTGACCACCATCAAATTCTTGTAGCATTAGAAACTTTTTTTTGTCTCCTATCATATGATGAGAACATCCACTGTCTATTACCCATTCATCTTTGTCTTCAACTTTTTCTGCAAGGGCCTTTTTCTCATTTTTTATAATTGGTTCCAAATCATCTTCCTTCATAGCATAAAATACCCAATCTCTTCCATTGTCGGTGTTATGTCCCGGAGACAACTGAGAGGGGGGGGGGGGGGGGGTGAATCAGTTGTCTAATAAATTCAAACCAAAAATCATTTAACCAACTTAGTACTTAATACCGGTAAACCAGTTAAGTATGTCGGTAGACAATGTTAACAGTAAATTGCTATACCGGTAAATATTAATGCATGAAACATAAACATATAGTCATCCACAACACATAACACCAATATTTGTACGTGGAAACCCTGTAAGGGGAAAAACACAGTGGGAAACCTTACCCACAATCAGATGATACTACTGCATATAGTAAGTGTACAAAGAGGGGTCTGCACATGCAGAAAGGCCAACAGCCTAGAGCTCATTGCTCAATCACAAAATGGGAGTCACACTGACTACAGTTGGATGGTTAAATCAAATAAGAATGTACTACACAAAAATAATATTACAGACCAACCCCTGTTTCATTAGTATTAAAAGAATAAGAGTTTATGACAATAAAGAATAAAACTTGTCAAAAACTGATTTAAAGTCTTGCAAAAATTGTTTCATAGATAAGGACCAGGACTCAAGTAGGGAGGTAGCCACTTCTTTCTCTATCTACATCTGGGAGACCTGTTCTTCCATGGCATCTATTGTGCTCATCTCTTGAGTCACTATTAAGGCATCCATATTGAGATAACATTTATGAAGTATTTGTAGGCGTGGGAGTAGAACCAGTTGTAGTTCCTGTAAATCTCGAGTTCGATTGCTGATTTCCAACTCTATTTTGGCAGTCTAGATATGAAACTGGTGAACGGTTTGCCCATAAGCTGTAAAAGAGTCATATGGCGGCTTGAAGGTGCTCATGTATAACTACAAGTTAGATTGTAGCTTTTGCTTCTGTACAAGCACATCATCACAAAAGAGATGGGGTTGACAAATCTTATTCAGTAGTAGATTCCCCTCATCCAGAGAATTCCTTATGTCTTTTTGAGATTTTTGCAGATCGGACTGGAGCTCATTTAGCTTCTTCACCAGGGCAATGTTGAGAGCCTTTTGATGCTCTTTCTTGGCATTTGCCTCTGCTACCTCTTCTAGGCTCTGCACCTAATCATCCACTACGGTGCATAGGAGCTTCAATTGTGCCAATGATGA